>NC_089748.1:40908597-40928597 GCF_040412425.1 Macrobrachium rosenbergii
GTTTACCATATGACGGCAGACTTACTTTCATATAGTATGATTATATAGAGTTCTTTTTCATAAACTGACATTGATTGAGTATCCCCACCGAATGGCGACTGTTTTTTCAACGTTACGAATTACGTTCATTCATAAGCATAACGTCTATAGTATTTTTTTTTAGCACTTTTGCCGTATTGCAAAGCGCCAGTGTTAGGAGTCTGGCTCAGAAACTACCTCGTCTCTTGCGACCACGCCCATTAGTTCATCTAGTTCACATAACTTTCTGACTTGGCAAATCGATAACTGGCTTTATCTCGACTCTGCTTTTAGATCATATAATTGACGACCATCGCTGGTAGAGCTAATAAATGGAGATTAGGCAATTTTCATATAAAACTGGAAAAACCTACACAGAGCTAAATTTGTGACAGAAATTTTACTTATACAAGCCAAGGAACTTACGCCAAGTATCCAAAGATTGTGTGTTGCTGTTGGCTTGCTAATCTTATGCTCGCCTCAATGCTTTCTATTTGAGGCAAAACGAGTTATATAGTATAAAATGTGAAGCTAATGTAAATTGGGGTTAAAATTCAAATCAGGGGCTAGCAGCATATGATAAATATACTCAGAATTGGTCTTATGTACTTTTAGCCACAGAAGACATTATAAATTTAATCACAGAATAGATATACAGTATAATCAGAATTGTTCCTTTATAGACATAAATAAGAATTAATGACTATATATATATATATATATATATATATATATATATACACATATACATATATAATATTTGAGGATTGGAGTCAGGAAGGGGGCATCCATCCTTTGAACTTGCCAAAACAAATTATGATGGAGCCATTCAGTGACTTAAACATGTGGAGAAAGCTCATCAAAAGCAGCGACCCTGACTAGGGATTAAGCTGACAAGTAGTAGAAGATCTAGTATTTGCATATATATTTTTTATTACATTAAGAGTGAAGCATTTTCGATCTCGTTATCACTGAAAGAAATGCAAACTGTAAAATGTAATCTAACACTAAAGATTTCTGTTGTAAATCTGATTAACTTGAGACAGTTTCAGTCGTAAATCTGATTAACTTAATACAATTTCATTTGTAAATATGATTAACTGAACACAATTTCAGTTGCAAATCTGATTGACTGAGCACAATTTCAGTTGTAAATCTGATGGACTGAACACAATTTCAGTCGTAAATCTGATTAACTGAACACAGTTTCAGTTGTAAATCTGATTAACTTAACACAATTTCAGTTGTTAATCTGATTAACTGAACACTATTTCATTCGGAAATCTGATTAACGGAACACAATTTCAGTTGCAAATCTGATTAACTGAACACTATTTCATTCGGAAATCTGATTAGCTGAACATAGTTTCAGTTGTAAATCTGGTGAACTGAACACAATTTCTGTTGCAAATCTGATTAACTTAACGCAATTTCAGTTGTAAATCGTGATTAACTAAACATTAACTGAATACAGTTTCAGTTGTAAACCTGTTTAACTGAACACAATTTTATTTGTAAATTTCATTAATTTAACACAATTTCAGTTGTCAATCTGATTAACTAAACACAATTTCAGTTGTAAATCTGATTGAATGAACACAATTTCAGTGGTAAATCTGATTAACTGAACACAACTTGAGTTGTAAATCTGATGAATTGAGCATTGACTGAACACAATTTCAGTTGTAAATCGTGATTAACTGAAAATTAACTGAACACAGTTTCATTTGTAAATCTGATTAACTGAACACTGACTAAAGACAATTTCACTCGCAAATCTGATGAACTTAACACAGTTTCAGTTGTAAATCTGATTAGATGAGCACAATTTCAGTTGTAAATCTGATCAACTTAACACATGTTGATGCCACTTGAAGATAACAAGAAGATAAAAGAATAAAAAAATAAAATTCTGTTAGCTTTTATGTTTACAAAGTGCACCGTCCTGTTCCGTATTGTATCGTTTTAATATTTCCGTGATTTTATTCCGTCCCGCTATCAGATCCGAGAGTTTTTCCGCGACGAAAATGTTTAATAACGATTATCCACACACTGAATCTGTAATTGCGAGTGTGAATGATCTCGAGAGCAATAAACTGGCGCACTGTGAGTGGAAACGGGAGATCAGACGCGGTAATGGCATCGACATTCACGTCCCGGGTATGGTTCGACATGGTCGACTTGAAATTAGCTGTAATTTTGATGCGATAGGAATCGAGTTGTTCGGTCCTGTCTTGGGTTGGGTCCGTTCCGTCATATCCAGTTGGTTCTTTAGGAACTGGGCTGAATTGTTTGTTACAAAATGCTATGATGATTTGTGTTTTATGTATATATATATATATATATATATATATATATATATATATATATACACGCTAGTATATATATATATATGAGGGCATATAATGTATACAGACTTGCACTTGCTCACAAATAGACATGTAAATAAAAAGATAAATGACAAGCGTGAACTCAAAGCAAGCAACGGAACCACATCTCAGAAAACATTGCACCAGAATGACTTCATACATGAACGAATGGAAACAAGTTCGCCTCAGCTTATTAAGCGTTCTGTCACTTGTCGGTTCATTATGACCCCCGCCTCCTCCCTTCAGTCAAGTTCTCTTCATCACACGAGCCATTTGCATCACCATCATCGTCATCATCACCTCCATTTAAATTTCATAACTGTGTGATGGTTAGTGACGCCTATAATGGAGGGTGTGGTTGAGGCTACCGGATAATGGTTGGGGTGAAAATACTTGACCAAGATTTTTGTTGGATGGGCGCGGTTGGTTGTTTGGTAGCCCGGATCATGTTAGTTTTTCTCCGGCTTCCAATTATATGTAAAATAGCTTTTTTCCCCTTTATAATAACTTTTAAGTGTCTCGTAGTTCACTCATAATGTTGACTTAATCTTGGTTACACAGAGAGAAAGTTAGGAGGATTAAGTACACGAGGTGTATTACTTAATATGAGGTCGATGATTGGCCCTTTAACATAAAGGTAATGGGGCATTGTTTTCATTCAAGTTGTAATTAGTTTTAAACGTAAGTCAGATCATTTGAATATTGTTATTAATCAGCTGAATCTTACAAGAGATGTTTGCTTGTATTGTTGAAGATACTTGCAATTTATTTTAGGTGTTCCTTAAGCTCAGTAAGGGATTTTAAGCTTAGATTTATATTCGTATTCATAATGAGGCCAATTTTAAGGTAATGAAGAGGAAGCCACAACAGAGAGAGAGAGAGAGAGAGAGAGAGAGAGAGAGAGACCATTTCATAATAAGGCCAATTTTAAGCAAACATCGAGCAAGCCGTAACTTACTGACAGAGAGAGAGAGTTATACTCCATTTCATAATAAGGCCAATTTTAAGCAAACATCGAGCAAGCCATAACTTACACTGAGAGAGAGAGAGAGAGAGAGAATTATAATCCATTTCATAATAAGGTCAATTTTAAGCAAACATCGAGCAAGCCATAACTTACTCTGAGAGAGAGAGAGAGAGAGAGAGTTATAATAAGGCCAATTTTAAAAGCAAACATCGAGCAAGCCATAACTTACTGAGAGAGAGAGAGAGAGAGAGAGAGAGAGTTATAATAAGGCCAATTTTAAGCAAACATCGAGCAAGCCACAGCCTACTCTGAGAGAGAGAGAGAGAGAGAGAGAGAGAGAGAGTTATAATGAGGCCAATTTAAGCAAACATCAAGCAAAGTTGAGCCTACTCTGAGAGAGAGAGAGAGAGAGAGAGTCAAGTCACGGATAGAATCGAATTTGTATGGAAGTACCCGCTGTCTGTCATTGAAGGATGCCCAAGCCAAATTAAGATGTCAGGGGGGTTCATGGAAAGCAAATTGCCCTCGCGAAGGGCAGTGCCCACAAAAGATGCCCTGTTCGTGGGTGGTAGACAGACACAAGGGCTTCGTAGGAAGGGCTTTCCACAGTATTCCTTGGGAACTCGCCCTTCTTCTCCTGTAGGAGGCTGCAGCCCTGGTCTAAATCTGAAGGGAGATTTTGTTTCTTTGGGATGTGATGAAATTTTAGTTAAATTATACGGGAAATTTTTTTTAATATATAACCGCAACTTTCATTGATACATAAAAGAAAGGTGACTTGATTTTTGTGTTGTTTCTTTGGGATGTGTACAGGAAATTTTAGTTAATTTATACGGGAAACTTTTTTTTAACATATAACAACGACTTTCATTGATATATAAAAGAAACTTGACTTGATTTTTGTGCTTAATCTAGTGGGCGTATTTATTCGTTATGTGGTTTTATTCCTTTGCTTAATCTTTTGTACGAGAGTTTGAGGACTCTATGTATTGCATGTATGTATGTATGTTTTTGCATATATATATGTATGTATGTGTGTATGTATTTATATATATATATATATACATATACATATTTATATATTTGTGTGTGTGAGAGAGAGAGAGAGAGAGAGAGAGAGAGAGACTCTTAATAAGAATTAGAATTCAGTGTGTGTGTGTACGTAATTTGTATTACGTGTTTACTGCCTCCTGACCTTGCCTCGGAATTCACACCCTGCCAAGGAGGAAAAATCGTACGTAGATGTAGCAGACATATTGGCTGTTCGTGTAGTCAGAATCTTGTTACATTCGTTCATCTAATTGTCTTCGCGCATTGAAGCAGCCATGCGTGAGTAGAAACCGTTCATATAAATTAACAAGTAAAAAATGCGCCGAAGTTTCTTTGGGGCAAACGGGTTTTCTGTACAGCGTATAATGCCGTATGCAACTTTCAGCCGCGGCCCGTGAAACTCATCCACGGTCCGGTGGTGGCCTCAGCCACGGCCCGTGAAACTCAGCTAAGGTGCGGTGGTGGCCTGTGTTGTTGGTACCTATATCGGTGCCGGAAGTACGGTTATGGCTAACTTTAAACTTAGATAAAATAAAAACTACTGAGGCTGAGGGCTGCAAATTGGTATGTTGATCATCCACCACTCCAATCATCAAGCATGCCAAATTGCGGTCCTCTAACCTCAATAACCACTTCATTTATTAAGGTTGAAGATTAGCCATAATCATTCTTCTGGCACCGCTGTAGGTACCAACAACACAGGCCACCACCTGACCGTGGCTGAAAGCTTCATGGGTTCACAGCTCATAAAGCATTATACACTACAGAAAAATCGATTGCGCCGAAGGCACTTCGGCGCATTTTTACTTGTTTCGCCTACAAGCAAGTCACAATTGTTTAAAGATATTGTAATTGAATATAGTTAATTATCTAAAACTAAAGTTTATGTACGAATGTATCGTTCAGACCAAAAGCAAAACATATATTCCTTGCACGAGAATCCCTTGTTACACGTTCAATACATCTCCTTCAAACAAGTAAATATTCCCTTCCGTCTGTTTTTAAATATGAAATTTTTTGTTTAAGGCCAGGCGAAGAAATCCGACCCTGCAATTACAAATCTAACTCTCCCACAGCCACCCGAGATGATGAAAATGATGATGATGATGATGATAATCTCTCTGGTCGGTTTGTTCTCCAGAAGCTTCTTTATACCTGCGAGTTAATTGGCAGCCGTCTCTCTCTCTCCTACCTGAGTTACGTCTCCGGGCGCCTCGTTTTATAAACCCCAACTACCCATAGTTACAGCCGAGTTGAGCTGGCACAGTAATTATTATGCAGTGACCACCGCCACCGCCGCCACCACTCCTGCCTAAATATGCTCTTCGTAGCTGTCTCCACTCGTAAGCCCCCGTCAGATAAGGCCGAGGGTTCTGTGCACCTCGACGGTGATCCTCCGACGTAATCCTCGAAGTGAAAGAGAAAAGAAATTGGTCTTTTTTCGACCCAAATATTCTTCGTGTTTGTTTGACCCAAATAGTCACTGGGCCGTGGCGTAACTCCGTGGAAGCTGCGAGGGTTTTTGGGGGGGAGTGAATTTGGGGGGCCGTGGTTTGTACGGAGACCGATCGTGATTCTCTCTCTCTCTCTCTCTCTCTCTCTCTCTCTCTCTCTCTCTCTCTCTCTCTAACCCTTTTAGTACGGACGCCAGGTAGGGCTTATTAGTTAATTTATATTTTACTCTTATTTCATTCTCGCTGTCTGGAAATCAAGCATATGCTCTCTCTCTCTCTCTCTCTCTCTCTCTCTCTCTCTCTCTCTCTCTCTCTCTCTCTCTCTCTCTCTAACCCTTTTAGCACTTTCGCCAGATAACGGCCTATTAGTTAATTTATATTTTACTCTTATTTCATTCTCGCTGTCTGGAAGTCAAGCATATTTCTCTCTCTCTCTCTCTCTCTCTCTCTCTCTCTCTGTAGTAGTGTCGTTTCTTGTGATACCTGTATTGTGTCAATGTATGTGCCCAATATAATTTTTTTCTCAGCGAACTGGAAAAAGCAGATTTGTTTCTCGTGATATCTGTATTTTGTGAGATACCCAGAATGTATTTACTTTTTAACCTTATTTTGATTTTTTCCAGAGTAGAACTGGACAAAGCAAACGAGACAAGAGTTCCGCCTATTTGATTATTGTACGTCTTTGTGCTTATTCCTTTATCACTAGCCATGTGGTGGATGATCGCTTACTCGGCACTTGAAAAAATGGATAAGCATCGCGTATGAGACAATATATAAATCAAGACAAATTCTTGTCCTTTACTCTGTCTGCTAAGTAAAGGACAAGAAGTCGAGTGGCCTTGCAGAACTCCATTGTTTCTCTTTCCTTCGTGGATTTTGTCTTTATTTATATATTCATTTTTTCATTCAGTTATACATTTTTATATATTATATCATTTATATATATATATATATATATATATATATATATATATTATATATATATATATATATATATATATATATATAGAAAGATAAGAGAGAGAGAGAGAGAGAGAGACATGAAGCACAAGATGCTTTATCAGTCTCGTCGAGATTTTTCAATAACTTCACGGCTCTTCTTCAATATATTCCTCATTAAATCGTCTCACCTGGATGCCTGGCTCGTTGTCAAATCAAATGTTTTTGGTAGTCTACATTTTTGTTTTATTAAAACGTATCCAGTAAGGACAATTACCTGGATGATATAATGATATTATAATATAATGTCATTATGTTGAATAAAATGGCTGCATTTTGCGAATTGATTTTATACTGACTTTTCTCAATTCTTCTAATAGTTCGCTTTTCCTGCAAATTAGAAGAGTTGAGAAAATCAATTCGCAAAATGCAGCCATTTTATTCAATAAAACTTGCCTCAAAGAGGGTCTTCTTCTTTCGTATAATGTCATTATATTATAATTTGATATAATTTCACTAAATAGTTGCCAGAAATCTTAATTTTGGAGAGTTAATAGATAGATTAGCGAGTACAGCTCCGAAAATATAATTCAACTTGCCCTTTATACAGTAGGCAGAATTACTCAAAATCACCTATTTTTCTTTTTCAATTTCTTGTTCTATACATGCAACGATTATGAATTTAAAGCAAGAAGTTTCGCGTAAAAAAATGTAATGTGAAAATATTGATAATTTCGCTAAAAGTAGTTGTTTAGGATCAGGTGGTGATATTGTTTTTCAATTTATTTCAGTCGAGTCGGTTTTGGCAGTCGCCAAGATGCTATAAAGCTTAGACCACAGGGACAGGAAAACATGAGTTTATTTAACTCAAAGTGGAACAAGGTGAAGCATAATATTTCAGTTAGTCTCCACCCCTTTACAAGCAGTAATGCTTGTGTTAGTAAACAGAAGAACGATTTATAAGAATTTTTTTAAATGACAAGCAATTAAGTTCATTAGGTTCCGGAGGATAAGGAGTGGTCATCTCCAGAGTAGGATCTACAAAGGTTTATGGTCTCTCTTACCTCGTTTCCATGATTTTGACAGATTCGTGTTGTTCATCTTCTTAATTACAGCATCCTCAAGTGTCTGACCTTAACACCTACAATACATTCTTGTGCCAGAAATTCACGATGCATCCCAGCTTATTCTGTGGTTAGTGTTGGTGATATGATTCAAAATGGCAGAATTTTGATGTACGTTGGTGTTTTATTTTTCTCTGAGAGATGCCTTTTTTTTTCCAGTGGAGCTCGCAAAACACTTACCATTGCAAGGTATCGTGTTTACGTCAATATTATTGGGCGTATTCTTTTTCCAGTAAATCTCATTGACCGAAGATCCTGCCATATTAGGGTAGCTCAAAGCAAAAAGGGTCGTCTTTCACTAAGATTTCACTAATCCTGTTGACGCTATCCAGGCATGGAATTTATTTTTCTTTTAACCTCATTATGGGGACGCAAGTAAGTCTGATTTACTCTATAAATAGCGTTTTCATTGGAATGCATTGAAGGTACTCGAGGGAATTATTAGAAATTACGTATCTGTATATTCATGGGAAAGAATTCTTGGCAGTTGGCAAGTCCAGCCTGTATTGAGTTATCATAATAACAAATAAATGAATTTAAGATATCGAGAAAGCAGGTTTCTCTTCATTGTAAACTTAATGTCTCTTTGTGTCCTCTATCCTAACTCCTTTTCGTTTCTTTACTTCTTATTCCTCCATTCTCTCCAGATAACTTTTCTCACCCTTTCAATCCCTCACATGCCCAATTTATCACATACACCATTCATCTGAACCCTTTTAACCTATTTTCTTCTATTTCCATTTAATGTCCGCAATTGGAGGTCATTTATGAGCAGCCATGGCGTTGGTCAGGTCAGTACCCGGACACATACACAAAAATATGGTTAGTGCCGAAGCCACCTTTCCACCCAAGTGAGACCTGGAGGAACAAGGCGGTGGGTACAATTAAAATGAGTTTATTTGCATACATAAACTTTCCCTTTTAACATCATTATATGCGTATATAGATGTTAGCGTGTTGTAAAACATTGCAATTTTACATATTCGCGCCTTAAGATAAACAGTTAACAAGTTTTTTTTTCTGTTTAAATTTATTCCACGAGTCAGCAGCATCGTAGATGTAAAACATTCTCTCTCTCTCTCTCTCTCTCTCTCTCTCTCTCTCTCTCTCTCCTTCCTTCCTTTGTCTTTCATTTGCGTGAGCTTTACTCTTTTGTGCTGTTCAGAGCTGAGAGAGTTTGCTTTCATTCATCAGCATTAACTGGGGCATCAGGAGCAACAGATGCCCTTATCACCTTACGCTCCTTCCTCAAACACCCCCCCCCCTTTTCCTCCTCCCTACTTCCCCCCCCTCCCCCCTCCCCCCGCCATTTTCCTTTTGGGGGAAGCAAGGAGGGAACTCCGCCATCCATCACCTTCTGTTCAAAAACCTATGACCATATATTGTAAAAGGTCATGCCCGTTGCTGTAACCAGCACCACGATCCTAATGCATCATAGTTTTCCCCAGGTCGGACACGTTATTTCGACACCATTATGATGGGGAGGCGCTATACCCCCTACCCCGCCCCCCTTTTTTATTTTTTATTCATTTTCCTCCGCAGGTTACTTCCCGCTGTTTTCTGAGTCCTTAGAAGATGTAATTTTTTGCCTTTGTTTTTTCTCCGGATTTAAATGTAATATTAGGTCAGCATGTCCTGAGGACTCAAACTATTCCTTATTTTTTTTTTATTTATTAAATTTCCTCCACAGATTCCTTCCCGCTGTTTTCTGAGTCCTCAAAAGATGTAATTTTTCGCTTTGTTTTTTCTCCGGATGTAATTTTAATATTGGTCAGTATGTCCTGAGGACTCAAACTATTCCTTATTTTTTTTTTCATTTATTAAATTTCCTGAACAGATTCCTTCCCGCTGTTTTCTAAGTCCTCAGAAGATGTAATTTTTGCTTTTGTTTTTCTCTCCGGATGTAATTTTAATATTAGGTCAGCATGTCCCCAGGACAGTTCAATGCAGTTTTGCTTATAACTCATAGGTAGTTTCACTGAGGACCTCTTCATTTCCTTATGTCTGAAGGTGTCCTAACTGAAAAGCATGGTTTTGAAGGTGTCCTAACTGCAAGGCATAGTTTTGAAGGTGTCCGAACTGAAAAGCATATTTCTAGGACACTCGATGAATGATATATCCTAACTGAAAAGCATAGTATTCCTAGGACACTCAGTGAATGATGTGTCCCATAATTATTCTTCGTTATTTTTGGAACTGTGTTAACTGGAAAGCAGATTTCTACGACATTCACGGAACGGTATGTCCCTAAATTATTTGCTTGTGTTTGAAAGTGTCCTAATTGAGAAGCAAAGTCTTAGGACACTCAGTGAATGATACGTCCCAAAATTGTTCCTCGTTATGTTTGAAACTGTCCTAACTGGAAAGCAGATTTCTACGACACTCACGGAACGGTATGTCCCTGAATTATTTTTTTATGTTTGGAAGTGTCCTAATTGAGAAGCAAAGTGGGACACTCCCTGAGGTTCAGTTGATGTTTCCTTAAAGAACTTTGCTTTTATTTAAGGATAACAAAATGCCTGGGTTCTTTTACCATTGTATAACACGCATTTATTTTCTTTCAGTCGTTGCAGTAGACTGTACTGATGGGTCTGTCCTGCCTGAATTGGCCTCCTTCCTCATGCTTGTAAGTAAAGTATCTTGACCACTATTATCATAATGTTTACCTTGTGTACTCGTGAAGGTTAATTTTAGTTTCCTGCATAAAAGAAAACCATTGTCCGCTCTCAGATCTTAGAAACTACTGAGGCTAGAGGGCTGCAAATTGGTATGTTGATCATCCACCCACCGGTCTTCAAACATACTAAATTGCAGCCCTCTAGCCTCAGTAGTTTTGATTTTATGTAAGGTTAAAGTTAGCCATAATCGTGCTTCTGGCAACGATATAGGACAGGCCATCACCGCGCCGTGATTAAAGATTCATGGGCCGCGGCTCATACCGAGACCACCGAAAGATAGATCATTTTTCGGTGGCCTTGATTATACGCAGTAGCGGCTGTACAGAAAACAACTGCGCCGAAGAAACTTCGGCGCATTTTTTACTTGTTTGTTTTTCTGTTTAGCGCATGAAACAAGTACCGGCAATCAGACCGTGGGTTTATTTTCATGTGACCAAATAGTAAGGGTTTTGCTGAATAAATACAATGATCAATTGCGTTTCAGGTATAGCTGGATGCGGGAGCATTCAAGTGATACAGAATACAATTTCTCTATGAATACTGTAAGAACTTTTCAGCTCACTTCCTTCTGAGGATACTTGAAACCTCATGGTACGTTTTCAGAAAGCCAGGTATTTGTAAGAAGTTGACATTTGTACAAGGAACCTGTTCTCCTCTCCTGATAGATCCGAAGAGATTACGCTTTCATATAAAGATGACTTTTATTTCTGAGGGTGTGACTGACCCTTGAGGAAATTTATCGGCCTTTATTTATTCCTCCCTTATAGATAGTCACATTTCTCTAAGGAAGGTTATGCGCGTCTTCAAAGGTATACTTCCCATGCAGCACCTCGTGACGTCATTGACATTATTCTCACCATTGTTTTTAGACTCGAAGAAGCTTCGTCCATCTCAGGGTGTGACTTTTTACTTTCATTTTCTTCTTGAAGTTAAATTCATGAAATACATACATTTTTTTTACCTTGATGTTCGTTTTAAGTATATTTAATTTTAGTGTTATATAGTGTAAAATGTGCTCATACTTGGGAATTGGGAATTGACATGTTTTACGTCGGTTCTTGGAATAATGTATATATATATATATATATATATATATATATATATATATATATATATATATATATATATATATATTATATATATATACACAATATGTATATATATATATATTTATATATATATTACACAATATGTATGTGTGTGGGTATTCCAACAATAAGCCACTTGATATCTTTATGAGAGAGAGAGAGAGAGAGAGAGAGAGAGAGAGAAGACATCGCGTATCCGCTATGTACATAACACGTGCAGTTACGAAATGCACTTATGTTCCGGTACTGCCGTTATCTTGATGCGTCTTAGGGAGAGAGATAAGGTCTTCATAATATGCGCATGCGCCCTGTAGGGGGTAAAAGTCGACCGGGCTAATGGGACCTCGTACGTCCGCAGATTATATGCTATTTGTAGCTGGATCCGGCCGCGTTTGTATGCACAGTAGCCAAAGCGGTTTGTCTCGCCGTGATTAAAAGCTGGTCGTATAAGGCCTGGAACTTGTTCCTGGAAAGGTAACTGTACCTGGTGAACCACTTAACCTCCTCGATGCAAAAATGATTTATGAGGGCGAAGGTGATCTTATGTCCTCCTCCTCCTCCTCCTCCTCCTCCTCGTTCTCTCTCTTCTCTCTCATGCTTCCCTTTCTTCTTCTTCTTCTTCTTCTTCTTCTTCTTCTTCTTCTTCTTGTAAGTTTGTGGGCCTCTTGTGCTTATCCAGACTCTTGCCTCCTCCTCCTCCTCCTCCTCCTCCTCCTCCTCGTTCTCTCTCTTCTCTCTCATGCTTCCCTTTCTTCTTCTTCTTCTTCTTCTTCTTCTTCTTCTTGTAAGTTTGTGGGCCTCTTGTGCTTATCAGACTCTTGCCTCCTCACTCCTCCTCCTCCTCCTCCTCCTCGTTCTCTCTCTTCTCTCTCATGCTTCCTTTTCTTCTTCTTCTTCTTCTTCTTCTTCTTCTTCTTCTTCTTGTAAGTTTGTGGGCCTCTTGTGCTTATCCAGACTCTTGCCTCCTCCTCCTCCTCCTCGTTCTCTCTCTTCTCTCTCATGCTTCCCTTTCTTCTTCTTCTTCTTCTTCTTCTTCTTCTTCTTCTTGTAAGTTTGTGGGCCTCTTGTGCTTATCCAGACTCTTGCCTCCTCCTCCTCCTCCTCCTCCTCCTCCTCCTCCCCCGTCATCTCTTTCTCTCTCTCTTCTCTCTCTCATGCTTCCCTTTTTCTTCTTCTTCTTCTTCTTCTTCTTCTTCTTCTTCTTCTTCTTCTTCTTCTTCTTCTTCTTCTTCTTCTTCCAAGTGTTTGTGGGGCCTGTTGCGCTTATCCAGACTCTTGCCTCCTCCTCCTCCTCCTCCTCCTCCTCCTCCTCCTCCTCACTCCTCCTCCTCCTCCTCCTCCTCCTCCTCCCCCGTCATCTCTTTCTCTCTCTCTTCTCTCTCTCATGCTTCCCTTTCTTCTTCTTCTTCTTCTTCTTCTTCTTCTTCTTCTTCTTCTTCTTCTTCTTCTTCCTCTTCCTAGTGTTCCAGAGGCCCATGCGCTTATCCAAACTCTTTATGGAAATGGTCCGAGGGGATATGGATAATTAGGGCGTTGCTCCCATGACTTGGTACTCATTATTGCCAGCATGAATTTTAAACCGTATTTTATGATAAGCAAGTGAATAAAATGGGGCTGTTGGGGGGAAGGGGAGGGGAGGGGCCTTTGATTGACTTACTAGCTTACGAAAGAAGCTAGTTTTGGCGCTATGAAGCTTTTATTAGAAAATATGAAATTGGTCAAGAAACTGGCCGCTGACTTTTATTAGTTTTCTTTAAAAGAAAACTATTGTGCCGGCTGTGTCTGTCCGTCCTCAGATCTTAAAAACTACTAAGGCTAGAGGGCTGCAAACTGTTATGTTGATCATCCACCCTCCAATCATCAAACGTACCAAATTGCAGCCCTCTATCCTCAGTAGTTTTTATTTTATTTAAGGTTAAAGTTAGCCATAATCTTGCATCTGGCAACGATATAGGCCAGCCACCACTAGGCCGTGGCTAAAGTTTCATGGGCCTTGGCTCATACAGCATTATACCGAGACCACCGAAAGATAGATCTGTTTTCGGTGGCCTTGACTGCACTCCTTAGCGGCTGTACAGAAAACTCGATTGCGCCGAAGAAACTTCGGCGCATTTTTTACTTGTTTATTCCTGGTTACAGTTACCACGAATTCGTTCAAGTTGGAAACATACAGGTTTTTTTTTTTTTTTTCATTTATTGATTTATCTGGTCATGAACTATAATTATTTGATTCATTTACAATTTTCAAACTTATTGTATTATTATTATTATGTGTGTTATTATTATTATTATTATTATTGTTGTATTCAGAAAGATGAGCCCTATTCATATGGAACAAGCCCACCAAAGGGGCCACTGACTTGAAATTCATGCTTCCAAAGAATATTGTGGTGTTCATTAGGAAGAAGTAAGAGGAGGTAAAGAGAAATGCAGAAAGAAGAGATCGCAATTATTCATTACCACTACTACTGCTAATAATAATAATAATAATAATAATAATAATAATAATAATAATAATAGTATCGATGGAATTATAAATGTTGATGAAGTCATTCTGAACAAGACTTTACTCCTGCTACTGCTGCTCATAATAATAATAATAATAATAATAATAATAATAATAATAATAATAACAACAGTATCAGTAGAAATTATAAAGTGTCGGTGACGTCATTGCGACCAAAACTTAAAATCGGCTTTTTTTCGATGCCCATTGAGCTACGTACTCGTATAATCTTCTGAATTATAATAATAATAATAATAATAATAATAATAATAATAATAATAATAATAATCGTGCCCCAATAGTAGGTCGGTGACGTCATTGTGACCAAGACTTAAAATCGGCTATTTTCGATGCCCATTGAGCTGCACAATCGCCTAATCTTCTGAATAATAATAATATAAAAAATAATCATAATAATAATCGTGCCCCCAATAGTAGGTCGGTGACGTCATTGTGACCAAGACTTAAAATCGGCTTTTTTCGATGCCCCATTGATCTGCCCAATCGTATAATCTTCTGAATAATAATAATAATAATATGTATATAATAATAATAATAATAATAATAATAATAATCATACCCCTAGTAGGTCGGTGACATCATTGTGACCAGACTTAAAAAATCGGCTATTTTCGAGTACTTGCATTGATCACACAATCGTATAATCTTCTGAATAATAATAATAATAATAATAATAATAATAATAATAATAATAATAATAATAATCGTGTCCCCAATAGTAGGTCGGTGACGTCATTGTGAAACCAGACTTAAATCGACTTTTTCGATGCCCGTTGATCTGCCCAATCAGTATAATTTTTCTGAATAATAATAATAATAATAATAATAATAATAATAATAATAATAATAATCGTGCCCCAATAGTAGGTCGGTGACGTCATTGTGACCAAGACTTAAAATCGGCTTTTTTCGATGCCCATTGATCTGCCCAATCGATGGCAATCTTCCTGAATAATAATAATAATAATAATAATAGTAATAATAATCGTGCCCTAATAGTAGGTCGGTGACGTCATTGTGACCAAGACTTAAAATCGGCTTTTTTCGATGCCCATTGATCTGCCCAATCGTATAATCTTCTGAATAATAATAATAATAATAATAATAATAATAATAATAATAATAATAATAATAATAATAATAATAATAATCGTGCCCCAATAGTAGGTCGGTGATATCGTATGACCAAGACTTAAATCGGCTTTTTCGATGTGATCTGCCCAGTCGTATAATCTTTACAGACCAATAATATGTGTAATAATAATAATAATATATGTAATAATATGTAATATGTAATAATCATTGCCCCAATAGTGGGTCGGTGTCTCGCTCCAGTTATCATCTTCTTGCAGTCACAACCCAAGGTGAAAACTCTCCTTTTCCATATGAACTTGACCCACTCTTGACAACAGAATAGAATAATGCCCAAGCGGCTTGGACGGAGGCGTACGCAAAAATCACGAGATTCGGACCCGACAGAGAGAGAGAGAGAGAGAGAGAGAGAGAGAGAGCGAGAGAGCGTGTGTGTGTAAGAGAGAGAGAGAGAGCGTGTGTGTGAGAGAGAGTGTGTATGTGTGTGCATGCTTGTGTGTAAGAGAGAGAGAGAGAGAGAGAGAGAGAGAGAGAGAGAGAGAGAGAGAGATAAAAATAGAGAGAGAGTGTGTGTGTGGATGTGTGTGTGTGAGAGAGAGAGAGAGAGAGAGAGAGAGTGTGTGTGTGTGTGTGTGTGCTTGTGTGTAAGAGAGAGAGATAGAGAGAGAGAGAGTGTGTAAGGTTACCCGGTACGTGACGAAGGCCAGAGACGTCCTCCTCCTCCTCCTCCTCCTCCTCCTCCTCCTCCTCCTCCTCCTCCTCTTGCTTTCTGCTCTACATTTTACAAGTTTTGGGACCGTCTTTCCCTCACCTTGAAGTCGTCATCTTGGCCTTCCTGTTGACAGGAAGGGAAGAGAGAGAGAGAGAGAGAGAGAGAGAGAGAGAGAGAGAGAGAGAGAGAGAGAGAGAGAGAGATGGCTGGGATGGTATCTTCTGGTAGCACAAGTTCACGTACATGAATACAACTCATATATATATATATATATATATATATATATATATATATATATATATATATATATATATATATATATATATATATATACATATACATATACATATATTATAAAAATAGTAACAATACTCTAGCAAAATAGATGGGTATGTAACCCCATGAACTGATGGCACCTTAATGCAGTCGATGTGGGTCATTGTCGTGACTGAATTTTGTTCTTGTGTGTTACTCCTCTTTTGTAAGGTACAGATGGCTCATCACATTTCTCAGATGGTGTCCTCTCCCCCTCTGAATTCTGCGATTTGATGCCCGCATGCCCATCTGTGCGCGAGGGATTCAACGGCGCCTACTTATCTCACGTGAGTTATGTAAAGGAACTCGCATATGCTTTGCCGAGAGGTAGGGTAACACGAATTTATAAATTTCAGTCACGCCTTTGACCTATATGAAGCTTCGCTTTTCTATGAGGGTTAAACTGGTGAATAAAATGTGAATTTACTGATCGTCTGTTCTCTTTTCGAGCATTATTTGATATAAAATGGTTTACGATTAATGGGGTAGAAGCATATTGAACAGACACGTCAAGAGAAATGAATCGTCTGCAATCTGTATTTTTTATTGTTATTTTTAATTTTTTTTCTGTTATTCTCCCTATAATTACTGTCATTGCCATTATTATGAGTTCTATTTTTTCTGCTTCTTCAGCAACTGTGTGGATACTGTCGATAGTTATTTTTATCATGTTACCTTATGTATCTAGATTGTTTGTATTGTATTTGTATATTCCATGTATATATGTTACCTTATGTATCTAGATTGTGTGTATTGTATTTGTATATTCCATGTATATATGTTGCCTTATGTACCTAGATTGTGTATTGTATTGTATTTGTATATTCCATGTATATATGTTACCTTATGTATCTAGATTGTGTGTATTGTATTTGTATATTCCATGTATATGGCCCTGAGCCGCAATGAAATTATTATTATTATTATTATTATTATTATTATTATTATTATTATTATTATTATTATTATTATTATTAAGCATCTCCATTTGATAAATCTTCAATGGTTTTATTCAGTTTGATTACTGTGATGATTATCATGACTGATATTAATTGTTATGCAAAGCTGCCAACTACCTTTATAACCATTTCCCAATTATTCATTCATGCGTTGAAAAGTTCCAGACTCCCACAAGAGCTTGAAGACTACTCTCTCTCTCTCTCTCTCTCTCTCTCTCTCTCTCTCTCTCTCTCTCTCTCTGAGTATTAGTGGGGTTTCGTCATACGCTCTTTGTCATAACTCGTGAAATAATTCTCAAGGTAACACACGCAGAGATTCCTATGCACTGAAATCCTTTAAAATGAATACGACCTTTATTGGAATATATTTTAACACTGTGGAGAGTAAGCGGGGAGAGGGAGAGAGAGAGAGAGAGAGAGAGAGTGTAGTCTTAACAGATTAGTAATATTTAAAATGGTGGGGAGATAGTGGGAAGGTATGTATGTATATATATATATATATATATATATATATATATATATATATATATATATATATATATATATATATATATATATATATATATATATATATATATATATATATATATATATAAGAACTTTTACCAGTCAGTAGTTATTATTGTGGATTAAATAACTTCAAGGTATTTTACGCAAAGTTGTCGCTAAATCATTAGCCATTTTTTTCCAGTCCGCTACCGGTCTTATTCAGTAAGCACCCTATGGCAAAGACCTTTTGCACGATGTTCTAGGTTGTTTTGGTACCTATCCTCTTTCCCTGCTTCTCTTTCTTCATCATTCTCTTCTTTATCCTCTTTTCCCTGCTTCTCTTTCTTCATCATTCTCATCCTTTCCTTCTTCGTCCTAGGCACTTGACAAAATTAGTATTTTAGTTTATCTGTTTTACGATTCTGTTTAGTAGCGTCAGACAGTTGCTCGTATATGTGAAAGGTAGACAATATATCTCCAGTTTTTGAATGGCATGTATAACATGACTCTATTGCGATAGTTTTTGTAAAGGTTTGGTAGTGACATAATGACCCATCATTGGAAGGCTGAAATCTTTCGCCCCAGTATAGCTAGCGCGAAGGGAAATCAGTTAACACCTCATCCTTTCACAAGAGAAAACACGCATGCAATTTTTAGTTTTCTGTAAAGGAAAACTATTGTGCCGGCTTTGTCTGCACTTTTCTGTCCGCCCTCAGATCTTAAAAACTACTAGCGGGCTGCAAATTGTTATGTTGATCATCCACCCTCCAATCATCAAGCATACCAAATTGCAGCGCTCTAGCTTCAGTAGTTTTTATTTTATTTAAGGTTAAAGTTAGCCATAATCGTGCTTCTGGCAACGCAACAACACAGGCCACCACGGCCGGCTGAGAGTTTCATGGGCCGCGGCTTATACAGTTTTATACCGAGACCACCGAAAGATAGATATATTTTCGGTGGCCTTGATTATACGCTGTAGCGGCTGTACAGAAAACTCGATTGCGCCGAAGTTTCCTTTTTACTTGTTTTAATCGAATAGAACATTTAAACAAAATAGAAAAGAGCTTAGTTGATTCAGCCTCATGGAAGCAGGAAGATTATGGGCATCAGCAAAAAAAAAAAAAAAAAAAAAGAGAGGAGGAGGAGGAGGAGGAGGAGGAGGAGGAGGAGGAGGAGGAGGAGGAGGAGGAGGTGGCTTGGTTTTCAGTTCTTGAAGGGAAATGAAGAACAAAGCAATCCGAGATTTGCTGATTTCTACAGGGTTAATGAGGGATTTGACCTCATATGCTGCTTGGTGACCTTAGAAAACCTTGAACTGTTCAAACGTGAAGTCTCGGTTAATACTTTTAGCTTCTAGGGTAGTTAATCTGTGTAGGCGTTCCATACAGAAAAAAAATATTAATAAGTATAATCTTACTTGCCTCGTTCAAGAAAGTTCGAAGGAATTTATATCTGCGCCCAGTTCTGTATGTCCAGAAAGTAATAAAATATTTATTGAGGGATTTTAGTGAAATTCACTTATGATTTTGGTTGCGAGCCTTGGAGAAGTTCAGTAGGCTGAGGTATATTCGAATGTAGGTCCAGGTGTTTGCTGGTTTCGTTGAAAATAATTGTAGATGGATGTCAAATAAGTTTCTTGAATAGGCTAAATGTATTCCAAGGTAGAATGAATTAGATTTTTGAAATTATCTCGATTTGGGACCAATTTTTTCTGCAGTATTCACCATTGCGAAATGAAACCGTATGTATTATACAGTTGGCTAATAATACAAAAAAACTCTTGAACGCCAAGTCTCTCTCTCTCTCTCTCTCTCTCTCTCTCTCTCTCTCTCTCTCTCTCTCTGAATTTATACTGTAAGATGTGTCTCTTTTAAGTTATCTTCTCAAATGTGGCTGGAATGATAAAGAAGTAAAAGTCTTGAAATACAGTAAATATGAACGTCGTTTCTCTCTCTTTCTCTCTCTCTCTCTCTCTCTCTCTCTCTCTCTCTCTCTCTCTCTCTCTCTCTCTCTTAATTTATCTTGTCAGATGTGTGTCTTTCAGCTTATCTTCTTAAATTTGGCTTGTAATAATAAAAAAAATGTAAAAGCTTTCAAAGACAGTAAATATGATTGTCCTCTCTCTCTCTCTCTCTCTCTCTCTCTCTCTCTCTCTCTCTCTCTCTCTCTAATTTATCCTGTCAGATGTCTCTTGTAACTTATCTTCTTAAATGTGGCTT
>NC_089748.1:40933597-41053597 GCF_040412425.1 Macrobrachium rosenbergii
AGCAGGCTGGTTGGTGTTCCGTTTTCTTTAAGTGTATTTGGAAAATGTCTGTAATTGGGATTTAGTTTTCGTTTTCGTTTTAAAATACATCGCGGCATTTTGAAAGAATGAGTAAAGTACTGAGATTTAGATTGTCAGTGAAAAATATAAATATGATATTTTTCATTGATGATGTGAAACTTTGTGTTATTGAATTTTTAACAAATGCTGCAATGTAGTTAAAATGGGCACTAAAAACTAAGACTTAATTAGAAACGTTTTCTCCTTGCAGTAGGCAGACGTTTATAGATTAATGAAAAACGTTTTCGCCATACAGTGACTGAAGTTTATAGAAAAAAAAAACATTTTCTCCATACAGTAGGGAGAATTTTGTAGATTAATTAAAAACATTTTCTCCATACAATTGCCAGAAGTTTATAGATTAATTAAAAAAAAAATTCCATCCGGTTGGCAGAAGTTTATAGATTAATTAACATTTTCTCCATACAATTACCAGAAGAGTTTTCTCCATACAATTGACAGAAGTATATAGATTAATTATAAATATTTTTTCCACACAATTGGCAGAAGTTTATGGATTAATTAAAAACATTTTGTCCATACAATTGGCAGAAGTTTATAGATTAATTAAAAAAGTTTTCTCCATACTATTGCCAGAAGAGTTTTCGCCATACGATTGGCAGAAGTGTATAGATTTAAAATATAAACATTTCCACCACACAATTGGCGCAAGTTTATAGATTACTTAGCAACATTTCCTCCATACAGTTGGCAGGAGCTCACAGAAAACCCTGCAAATCAATTCAGCAGGTGAAACGGGGGAGAACAGAACAGAGTTCGCCGGGTCAGGAGGGCGGAGACATTTTGGGCTGTTCCGCTGATTTAGAGGCTCTTGACGCCTAAGGATGCAGCCCTTGTTAACAGCGGCCGATGCTGTTGAACAGCGCTTGTATGTGTTTATCTCTGGGGGATTCCTGCGATGAAAGTTCTACTGCTGCTAATGGTCGCCGGTTATAAATCAATGTGTTGTTATGATAATGGGTTGCAGTTGTTGGGGTTTGCATTGAGTATGGACTGGACCTAGCTGTATATATATATATACTTATATATATATATATATATATATATATATATATATATATATATATATATAGTATATATATATATATATATATATATATATATATATATATATATATATATATATATATATATATATATATATACAGTATATATATATATATATATATATATATATATATATATATATATATATATATATATATATATATATGTGTACCTGTATCTATACTTATGTATATGTATTATATATACATGGGAGAGAGAGAGAGAGAGAGAGAGAGAGAGAGAGAGAGAGAGAGAGAGAGCTGGGTCGACTGGTGGGCAGTGGTGAGTTTGGCCTGCTCATTCGGCGGTGTCTACTGCATATATACATATATATATATATATATATATGTGTGTGTGTGTGTGTGTGTGTGTGTGTGTGTGTATGTGTGTATATATATATATATATATATATATATATATATATATATATATATATATATTTGTATAATTTTGTCGTTTTGATAGAAAATTCATTATTGGCTGAGAATACCATACTATTATTTAAAGAGTTAATAAAGATTCGACTATCGTCCTTAAAATGCATTACGTTTCATTCCATCTGCTGTAAGTGTGACCTCTTTCTAATGATGAAATTAGCATCTTTTCGTTAGTATTCTAATCGTGTGATTATTATCCTGCTTACAACGGGATAAGCAGGCCGTTGTGTTGTTATACGAGTTTCTTCTTCTTATCTTAAAATAAAACAAGAATCAATATTCTTCGTGGTATTGGGAATATTTTTGTTCCTTTTATTTGACATTGTAATCTGTACGACTGAAGGAATGTTCAAATCCTAGTTTGCTGAAGGCCTTAGGATAGGAATTTTTACCAGTCTTAGAATTTTATTTTTTTTATTCATTTATTTCCTGCCTTTTCCATGTAGAAGTTGAATAGCTGTTCCTTCAGTAAAACTGCAAATTATGAAATATTTCGAAATTATGAAATATTTTTTTGGGTGGAGATTTCATTCTGACGAAGGCAGTGGAATCCAGACATCTTTACAATTAGAGTCCGTCTTGCAGAAAGGAAAATTCATTGTTGCCTTGTCAGTGTCTTATTCAAAGTGCTTTGCCAGCGTTGGACCTGTAGACTTATTCTGTATATTGATTAGTAGGAGCTTTGAGTTCTGCGCGCTTTGCATTCTCGTTGTAGATTTTTCTTCTTCTTCTTCTTCTTCTTCACGCGTTGGCGTAGGAGTCAGTGAAAGATTGGACTGGCTGTCAAAGTAGATTATCTCAGACTTTCCCAGCGAATGATCGCCTTCCCTTGTATGGATTTCTCCCAAGGAATCGGGGAAAAACCGCGGGGTGAGTTTATCAACCCACACTTGGGAAAGTCTTACGACCCGCCATCAGGAAAGTCTGCAAAGTTTTATATTTTTGCGTGGCGAGATTTAGGTGGGAGGGGCGGGGGGGAATATTTGAAAGATTGTGAACACGTCGCACCTGCATCTTTGTTTTTAGTTTTCTGTAAAAGAAAACTGTTGTGCCGGCTTTGTATGTCCGTCTGAACTCTATTCTGTCCGCCCTCAGATCTTATAAGTTACTGAGGCTAGAGGGCTGCAAATTGTGATGTTGATCATCCACCCTCCAGTCATCAAACATACCAAATTGCAGCCCTCTAGCCTTCTCAGTAGTTTTTTTTATTTTATATAAGCTTAATGTTAGCCATAATCGTGCTTCTGGCAACGATATAGGATTGGCCACCACCTGGCCGTGGTTAAAGTTTCATGGGCCGCGGCTCATACAGCATTATACCGAGACCACCGAAAGATAGATCTATTTTCGGTGGCCTTTATTATACACTGTAGCGCCTGTACAGAAAACTGGATTGCGCCGAAGAAACTTCGGCGCATATTTTACTTGTTTTTATTCGTGTTTGAATGGCTGGTAAACGTGTAGCTGATTTTTAGCGCCTGTCATTAAATTTCTAAATCCCTAATTTGGTTTACGAGAGAATTCTTAAGAATCTACATGGATTGTGATGACAAATATCGCCTTTTTATGGTATTTGGTGATTTTGTACTTAAATATTCTAGTTTCTTATTACTGAAATAGCTTACACTTTCCATGAAACTTAGTGTTTAGTTTGTGTATGCAAATTTTTCTCTCTTGCATATATATGTATATATATATATATATATATATATATATATATATATATATATATATATATATATATATATATATATATATATATGTACGTGTGTTTGTGTATGTATGAATGTATATTTTTATTAGTCATATGTTTATGCATGCGTTTCCTGGGTTGTGTAGTATGATTTTTTTCGTAAACTGATTTTTATTATGTAAAACTTTGACCTCAGTATTTTAAACTGAAATTATCCACGTTCCTCTCCTAAATTCGGTAGTCGATATCCAATCGATGTTCTTATCTATTTTAAATATATTTATTTTATTTTTATTTATTTATTTATTTATGTAATTATTTATTGACCGTTTCGCACTTACCATGTAAAATGATAGGATTTTTCAACACTGAAACATCCTTACGCTGAATTAGAATGGTCGTAAAACTATCTCTCTCTCTCTCTCTCTCTCTCTCTCTCTCTCTCTCTCTCTCTCTCTCTCTCTCTCGTGTAGGGGGCTAGTGCCGTCAGCGCACCTCATGCGGTGCATTGTAGGCATTACTTGGGGTTCTTTACAGCTTGCCTTCGGCCCCTATCTGCAATCCCTTTCGTTCCTTTTACTGTACCTCCTTTCATATTCTCTTTCTTCCATCTTACTTTCCACCCTCTCCTAATAATTGATTCATAGTGCAACTGCTTTGAGGTTTTCCTCCTGTTACACCTTTCAAACCTCCACCTGTCAGTGAATGACCTCATAAGTCCCAGTGCCTGGTCTTTGGCCTAAATTCTATATTCAATCAGTTCGTCTCTCTCTCTCTCTCTCTCTCTCTCTCTCTCTCTCTCTCTCTCTCTCTCTCCGGCCCCGTCGACATTCTAGTTAACGATAATGTTTGATGGCAAAGAAAACTCAATCTGATTACGGTCAAGTGCTGGCATTTAACTCCGTCTCGTGTTACCGATTGTTGTTTATTAGCGTCAGTCACCAGCTCCGGAGATTGAATCTCTTTAAAAGGTTTCGCATTTCTTTCTCCGCTCTCTCGATTATCGTTAATGTTAACCTGTTCCTCTCGTCGCTCTTCTTGTTGTAATTCTTCTTTTTCTTCTTCTTCTTCACCTTCTTCCTCTCGTCTCATTGTTCAGTTTAGTGTAAGGTGTTTTCGTTTCCTATTATTAGATCTGATTGAAGTTTTGCGATTGATTTTATTTCGTGTGCGGGTATTATTTTTTATTTGATTTAAGCTAATGCATTGTTTTTTTTATTCCGCTGGGGAAGGTGTTCATGTTTGTAAGTTATTGATGCTGTTGATTCTTGACTGCAGTCTCAAGATTTTAGGATTTTGATCTTAGTGATATCTATTTTTTTGGGAGGGGGCTTACAATACGAATAACAATCTTACCAAAAGTCCGATATTGTTTGTCACTTCAAAATTCACTTTGGTTCTTCGTAATCGCCCAGAGTTTCGAACACAGCTATTCCTCTGTTTAGGAGAAACGTATGTGCTTGTATACATTTGTATATTAAACAGTTTATGAAGACAGAAAAAAACATTGATGCATTGTTGAAAATCTTGGATATTTTGTTTAGAATAAGGCTGTAATCTTTTTGTTCGTTTATTTTTATATATTTTTTTCATTAGGATCGTATACTTTCTCTTGCATTTATCCTGTATACTTTCAGAGGTTTGCCGTAGACATTTGAATATTACATGTTCGTTCTTCAGAAAGTTTACGAAGCTTTCCAATGCTTCCCCCTTATATTTTTGCATTTTTTTTATCTCTTTTTACAATTATAATTTTCTCCTTAAATAACAGTAAGGCTTATTGTACCATATCGCGTTTCCTATTTATTTTTTTTATTTGGTTTGTATTTGAATTGGAAATGTCTTGGGACCGACATATTAGTTATGATAATAATAATAATAATAATAATAATAATAATAATAATAATAATAATAATAATAATAATAATAATAATAATAATAAGAAGAAGAAGAAGAAGAAGAAGAAGAAGAAGAAGAAGAAGAAGAAGAAGAAGAAGAAGAAGAAGAAGAAGAAGAAGAAGAAGAAGAAAATAATAATAATAATAATAATAATAATAATAATAATAATAATAATAATAATAATAATAATAATAATAATAATAATCGAAATTGACTACTGGTAATGACGAGCAAAGCTAAATATCATAACTGATCATAATAATACAACATTAGAAGACGGTGCTTTTATACGTGAGAAAATTTCGTGACTTCGCATTAACATATATATTACTGTAATAGTGCAGCTGTATATGACTTTTTTTTTACTGTAATAGTGCAGCTGTATTTGACTATTTTACTGTAATAGTGCAGCTGTATTTGACTATATTTTACTGTAATAGTGCAGCTGTGTTTGACTCTACTTTATTGTAATAGTGCAGCTGTATTTGACTATATTTTACTGTAATAGTGCAGCTGTATTTGACAAAATTTTACTGTAATAGTGGAGCTGTATTTGACTATATTTTATTGTAATAGTGCAGCTGTATTTGATTAAATTTTACTGTAATAGTGCAGCTGCATTTGACTGTATTTTACTGTAATAGTGCAGCTGTATTTGACTATATTTTATTGTGATAGTGCAGCTTTATTTGACTATATTTAACTATAATAGTGCAGCTGTATTTGACTATATTTTATTGTGATAGTGCAGCTTTTTTTGACTATATTTAACTGCAATAGTGCAGCTGTATTTGACTATATTTTACTTTAATAGTGCAGCTGTATTGGACTATTTTACTGTGTTAGTGCAGCTGAATTTGACTACCTTTTACTGTGATAGTGCAGCTGTATTTGGCTATGTTTTACTGTAATAGTGCAGCTGTATTGGACTATTTTACTGTGTTAGTGCAGCTGTATTTGACTACCTTTTACTGTGATAGTGCAGCTGTATTTGGCTATATTTTGCTGTGATAGTGCAGCTGTATTTGGCTTTATTTTACTGTAATAGTGCAGCTGTATTTAACTAAATTTTCTGTGATAGTGCAGCTGTATTTGACTAGATTGAACTATAATAGTGCAGCTGTATTTGACTATATTTTACTGTAATAGTGCAGCTGTATTTAACTAGATTTTACTGTAATATTGCAGCTGTATTTGGCTAGATTTTACTGGAATAGAGCAGCTGTATGAGACTATATTTAACTGTAATAGTGCAGCTGCATTTGACTAGATTTTACTGTAATAGTGCAGCTGTATTTGACTCTATTTTACTGTAAAAGTGCAGCTGTATTTGACTGAATTATCCTTATAAGAAAAATTGTAGGTTCTTAATCGACGCTGTTTACTGTTACAAGATATTTTCTGAAATTTGTTTGCAAAGGTTTGCAATGCGCCTTCATTAAATATTTTCGTTTAATACTTAGTCAAATATAAATAACAGTAGTAATAATGTTAATGGAAATCATTATAACTGCGAAACCATGCAGTTGAAAAGATACCATCAGCAATAATGAAATTAATTTCGCAACAGCTTGGAAAATAATAAATTAAAATTATAAGTGAACAGAAGGGCAGAGAGAGAGAGAGAGAGAGAGAGAGAGAGAGAGAGAGAGAGAGAGAGAGAGAGAGAGAGAGAGAGAGAGAGAATGAGCCATTAAGATACTTATCGATAAATAAAACGGGGTAGGACCACGGGATCACGAATCACCCCAAATAGAAAATGGTTTATTAAGGATCTCATATCAGGTCGTGACGGCGTTGGGTATCAGATACTTGCAATTAAGGACGATGGTTCTTCTCCCAAGTATACAGCCCTTTACAGTGTATCCAGTTGCCATCATATTATTATTTTTAAGAATCCTGCTCGAAGTGGTTCCATTAATAAGTTCATGTCTTCTAACACCCCCCTCCCCCCCAAGTGTGTATGTGTGCGTGTGTGTAAGCTTGCACAGAATCAGGCGACCATTAACTTCAAGAGCATGCAGTTCAAGCGGACAGTTAAGAATATGGATGGCAAGGCTTATTATGATCAGAGATTTGTATCTGACAGCTTATTTACTGGATGATGAGTTAGTAAACAGCCTTAGCTACTTTATGCGCCAAGCAGGTATTCTTTTATGTTTTGGAAGATATTCCCCGAATTAATTTTTCCTCACAGTTTGATGTTCGGGAATGGTAGATTCGACTCTTGTTTCTGTGTGGGATTAGTGTTGTTTTTGCTCCTGTTGGTGTAAATATTTGTCTCCTGCACCGACGCTCAATAAATTCGATAACTTGGACAGTTGAACATAGAAATTTCCAGTACAATCGGAGCTTGAAGGGAGAATCATACCATTGAGTCCCAAGTTTTACCACTGCAGCCCCACCCTTCACAGGAGCCAAATAAACCAATAAATGAAGAAATACACAAATGTACAACAAAAACTCTTAATGGGCTCCTTTCATATTTTTGTCAATAATAAGTAAATAAATACATAAGTGTCCTACAGAAACTCTTAATTGGTTCCTTTCAGGTTTTTTTTTCAATAGTAAATAAATAAATACACAAATGTCCAGCAAAAACTCTTAATGGGTTCCTTTGAGATTTTTGAGACTTTGCTCTCTTGGAATCTGTGTGTGCAGTCTTGCTATGCCTCGGAATATTCCTGAATGTATTATTGATATTATTTTTCAGAAGATGAACCCTGTTCATATGGAACAAGCCCGCCATAGGGGACATTGACTTAAAACTCAGGCTTACAAAGAATATGGTGTTCATTCGAAAAGCCTAATAACTGCTCGAAACTGAATGACTTTAAAACGCAGGCTTCCAAAGAATATGGTGTTCATTCGAAAAGCCTAAAAGTATTGTAATAACTGCATGAAACTGGACACGATTTTAAAAGATGTCTAGTTCTACAAATGCCTCTGAAACATCTCGGAAGTGTAATCAATATTCCTTAGGAAAAGACAAGATATGATTTATGTCCTTTAATGATTCAAGAATATAATAGGTGCTCAAAAATGGAAGACTGCAGTATCTGCAAAAATACAAAACTGAGAAAAATGGTAGATACTCCCTTGCCTTACTACAGATTTTGCAGAGACTGAACATGGGACCCCCTAAATACTCGCGGAGAATCATTCTGAAACTGCAGTAACTTGTGTATTAGTGTTTTCACGAGCCCAGTAGGTGGCATATCTCAATTTCGAAAATTTTGCAAATATGCAGTTTTCCATTCTAGGGCAGAATTTTCCAGACTACTGACTGACTCAGGTATTTTGACAAAACCTTGGTCTGTCTCAATAGTGTTGCCATAATTGCATAAGCAGTTCTGAAATATTCTCAAGTTTATTAGCTTATTGCTTTAGTCTCTCTTAAAAGTCAGCCGCATATTGTTATCAGGACTAGTGACTTTGTTATTTGACAGCTCGGTTAGACCTTTGTGGTATTTTTCAGTTTACAGAAGGAGCTGGACTCCTTGACAAAATATTTTATTTTTAGTGGAAGGATGAAGTATCAGTACGCTGTCTCAAAAGCTTTCAAGATTTTAAGGATTTGTGATTTTAATTAATTTTTCAACTTAAAAATTTTATTTTTGTTACCATTTTATAACTTAAAAAGTTATTGTAATATATTTATCGTGTTGATGAACTTTTGTCGTTGTGACGCCAGACAATTTAATATTAAATCAATCAATCAGTTATGATCAAAGTGGCAGATTTAGCATTCCCAATATATTCGCCTTGTAAAGGTACCAAAGGAACATGACTAAAAACAGGTCTTATTGAGATGGTTCCTTTGCCAGCTGTTACTTAGAATTAAATATAGAGTATAGGCCAAAGACCAAGCACTGGGACCTATGAGGTCATTCAGCGCTGAAACGAAAATTGACAGCAAAAAGGTTTGAAAGGTGTAGCAGGAGGAAAACCTCAAAGCAGTTGCGCTAAGAATCAGTTGTTAGGAGAGAGTGGAAAGTAAGATGGAAGAAAGAGAATATGAAAGAAGGTACAGTAAAAGGAACGAAAGGGGTTGCAGCTAGGGGCCCGAAGGCACGCTGCAAAGAACCGAAAGTAGTGCCTACAGTGCACCGCACGTGGTGCACTGACGGCACTTTTTACTTAGAGAACATGGCGTATGCCGCCCCAGGTCACAATTGAAAGCGTTAGCATTGTCGCATGTCTATAATGGCGAAGACTTAGATATTAGCCTCAACTGCCGTGGCTGCAGCTACCATTCCAATACTGTTCCAAACATGGAGTGAAAACGTTATCAAGTACTCATCTCTCGTCATTTGGATGCTGCCATTACACGGGGTCATGCTTTGCATTATTGTCAAGCCCTCTGCTCTGTGTGCAAGGATGTGCATCTTTTAGATATTTCTTATATAAAACTTTAAATTTTTTTTATTTTCTTATTTAATTTTATTACGGCGTCAGTAACCTAGATGCTGTGACGCCAGTTTTAGCAACCGTAATCAGTCAATCAAACAATTGAAATGGGGTTGTAGTGATCAGTTCATAAAAATTCGGCTTCAGACCTTTCAAGATGACAGACCAATTTCCCAGCTCTTAGGTAGATTTCTAGTAAGGTTCAATAAGAAAATTGCTTTTACATGACAAAGACATCCCAACCTTTTTGCTTTTCTGTAAAAGAAAACTAATGTGCCGGCTTTATCTGTCCGTCCGCACTTTATTCTGCCCACAGTTTTTCTGTCCGCCCTCAGATCT
Source organism: Macrobrachium rosenbergii (assembly GCF_040412425.1). Lineage (NCBI taxonomy): Eukaryota > Metazoa > Arthropoda > Malacostraca > Decapoda > Palaemonidae > Macrobrachium > Macrobrachium rosenbergii. The sequence goes on from NC_089748.1 coordinate 40,943,504, forward strand.
TAAAAACTACTGAGGCTAGAGGGCTGCAAGTTGTTATGTTGAGCATCCACCCTCCAATCACCAAACATACCAAATTGCAGCCCTCTAGCCTCAGTAGTTTTTTATTTCATTTAAGGTTAAAGTTAACAATAATCGTGCTTCTGGTAACGATATAATCCAGGCCACCGCTGGGCCGTGGTTAACGTTTCATGGGCCGGTGCTTATACAGCATTATACCGAGACCACCGAAAGATAGATCTATTTTCGGTGGCCTTGATTGTACGCTGTAGCGGCTGTACAGAAATCTCGACTGCGCCGAAGAAACATAAGGTAAAAATTTAAATTAAAGTTACGAGGTCTGGTATGACATTTACCTTTCGCGATGTAAATTATGGACTCAGCTTTGTCGTGTTGTGTGTTCTTGATTGGCTGAGATAAGAGGACAAGGTCTGGAAACACAAGTTCCGTTACCCCTTATAACTGATTTAGTTTGTTTCCTTCTTTGACATTCAAAACAGATTCTTGATTCATTCTGTGTTCCCGTATGAGACAGAACGGATTGACTCACTGCGTTCTCGTCAGTCGCAGGGATGCATCTTTCCCTATAAAACTGAGGTTGTTCGAAAGCTGGAAAATTTCCGTTCGTCCGTACGTTATTAGTTTTATGTATGGGTTGCATATATATAATATATATATATGTGTATATTTATATATAAATTTATATATAAACACAGAGGAGACTATCGCTGGGCAATCGAAAAATCATTTTGCACACTGCGTGCCCACGAAACAGGATTCCCGGGCTCCAAGTACCCACACAGATATGCATATACCTCGTTCCAGGGCTGTCCCATTATTAGATAAATGGCATACCAGCAGTTTACACGGAACTCTACATGTTCCCCAAGCGTCTCTATCTCACAATAAGGACCTGCAAAGGATAGATTACAAGGTTATAAAAGCGGCTTGATACCCCAAGGAATAAACGCCTCGGATTTCGTTCGCGGAGCCAACCGGTTAATTTCTAGAGCCTGAAAATACCTCGCCTCTCTGGTATGCTCGACTGGCCTCGGAGGCGGAATATTAATGCGGGTGAAAATTCGTCCTTGTTTTTTATCCTAGAATCTTGGGTAGAGCTGAAACCACTCTGTGTGAATAAAGAAAGCAGAGGAAAGCGCTAGCTCTCTCTCTCTCTCTCTCTCTCTCTCTCTCTCTCTCTCTCTCTCTCTCTCTCTCATTTTCAGATCATCTCGTTTTCAAGATGAATTTTGTTGTCGCCAGGTTATAATATTTATTCAATCAGGTTATTAATTCTCTCTCTCTCTCTCTCTCTCTCTCTCTCTCTCTCTCTCTCTCTCTCTCTCTCTCTCTGTCTTAGAGCATCTCGTTTTTAAAATGAGTTATGGTGTTGCCAGGTGAAAATATTTATTTAGTCAGGCCATTATTAATTCTCTCTCTCTCTCTCTCTCTCTCTCTCTCTCTCTCTCTCTCTCTCTCTCTCTCTCTCTCTCTCTCAAAGCATTTGGCTTTAAAAATGAACTGTGCTGTCGCCAGGTTATAATATTATTCAATCAGGCCATTAATTCTCTCTCTCTCTCTCTCTCTCTCTCTCTCTCTCTCTCTCTCTCTCTCTCTCTCTCTCTCTCTCTCAGATCATCTCGTTTTCAAAATGAATTTTGTCGCCAGGTGATAATGTTTATTTAATCAGGCCATTAATTCTCTCTCTCTCTCTCTCTCTCTCTCTCTCTCTCTCTCTCTCTCTCTCTCTCTCTCTCTCTCTCTCTCTCTCTCTCTCTCTCTCTCTAAAAAGAACTGTGCTGTCGCCATGTTATAATATTATTCAATCAAGCCAATAATTCTCTCTCTCTCTCTCTCTCTCTCTCTCTCTCTCTCTCTCTCTCTCTCTCTCTCTCTCTCTCTCGCAGAGCACTGGGCTTCAAAAATGAATTATGTTGTCGCCAGGTCATATAATGTTTATTGGACCATGCCTTTAATCGGGAAGTCACAGCACGCGACCTTGTTGCACCCTCAGATAAATCATAATTGGTTGTTCCTTTTGTTTGTGCTGTGTATTTATGCTGTGTATGTTTTGCATTTTACAATCATTAGGTTCTTGTTTTAAAGAAGGATCTATTCCTTCATTGATTTAATTTGATTTTCTCTTTCTCTTATTGCCATGCTTTAGGACACGTGAAGTTTGTAAACCATGCGATTTTCTCTCAGTTTTGTACGTTAGGGTAAGTAAAGCTTGTAAACCTCGCAGGGGGGCAGTGCCGTCAGTGCGCCTCATGCGGGGCACTGTAGGCATTACGTAACGTTCTTTGCAGCGTCCCTTCGACCCCAAGCTTCACCCTCTTTACATTCCTTTTACTGTACCTCCGTTCATATTCTCTTTTTTCCACCTTCCTTTCCATCCTCTCCTAAAGGTGATTCATAGTGCAACTGCTTTGAGGTTTTCCTCCTGTTACACCTTTCAAACCTTTTTACTGTCAATTTCCATTTCATCACTGAATGGCCTCACAGGTTCCAGCGTTTGGCTATTGGTCTGAATCCTCTATTCTGTTCTGTAAAGTTTGTAAAATATGAATACTGCTGAGTTAATGTAATTTTGATGACATTAATATTTTGTTTAGATTGGTACAGGTAAAGATGCTAGTTCTAATTATTTGTGAGATCTTGGTGAGTGGATTAAAAATTTTTAACGAAGTGACCTGACCAAGGGAATAGCTTATGGGTATTTTTTTTTTTTTTTTACTTTTTTACGCTGTAAATGTTATATGCATATCTTAAATGCAAAGTTATAATTTTTTAGAAATGGAATATCAGTTTTTGCCAAATGTCAATTACTACCATAGTTTTAAAATCATTCTTTTATTTATATTTATTGAATTTATAAATTCATTGCCATGACTATTCATCTCAGACCAAGTTCATTTCAGCGCTGAATAATCTCTGGGATGCCAGTGCTTGGCTTCAGGCCTTAATTTCATATTCCATTCCATTCCATTCCATTCCATTCCAAGGGAATAGCAAGAATAAAACCCGTTATGTACCTAAGGCGTGGATTTAGTGCTGAGTACGAAGTGATGACGTCTGAAGAAGGGAAGAATCTAATCTCGCAAAATAAGAGACCTTTGGGGGCACGAGGGCGCCCTCCTCGCCCGGCCATACAGAGATGTTGCCCTCAATGAACATATTTAGGGTGATAATGAAGACGCTTCCTATTATCTCTCTCTCTCTCTCTCTCTCTCACTTTTACTCAGAACATCGGGCTTTAAAAATGGATTATGCTGTCGCCAGAACATATTTAGGGTGATAATGAAGACGCTTCCTATTATCTCTCTCTCTCTCACTTTTACTCAGAACATCGGGCTTTAAAATCGATTATGCTGTCGCCAGGTTATAATGTTTATTCAATCAGGCTATTAATTCTCTCTCTCTCTCTCTCTCTCTCTCTCTCTCTCTCTCTCAGAGCATTGGGTTTTAAAAGTGAACTGTGCTGTCGCCAGGTTGCAATATTTGTTCAGTCAGGCCATTAATTCTCTCTCTCTCTCTCTCTCTCTCTCTCTCTCTCTCTCTCTCTCTCTCTCTCTCTCTCTCTCTCTCAGAACATCTCGTTTTCAAAATGAATTATGCTGTCGCCAGGTGATAATATTTATTCAATCAGGCCACTAATTCTCTCTCTCTCTCTCTCTCTCTCTCTCTCTCTCTCTCTCTCTCTCTCTCGTTCTTGTATCTCCGTTCATCTGGTTCCCACGGCGAAGCGCAGGTTAATTAGAGATGCATATTTTCGCCGGAACCGTCGAGACCGCGACTAAAGAATGGCAGTTTCTAGATGATTTTGGCAGCATTTTTTGATTTAACGATGGCACAAATATTCCAGTACGCATACTTGATGACAGCAGATTTCGTTATCGTGGACTCTTCCCGAATTTCTCTTCGCGTTAGAGAGAAAGAAATGTTTTATCTTTCATTTTTTTTTTTTTTTTAAGTTTTCAATTTTTTTTTTTTACGTCTGCGATGGCGATCGATTTTCTTGTTTGTTTTCCACGTAATTTTTTTTTATTGCGTTTTCACGAGTTTCTCTTTCTCTTTTTTTTTTTTAATCATACTTTCCACGATAAGAGCGGGCACGGAGGAATTGGTTTCCGAGAAAGCGTCGGCGTTTTAAAAAAAATTATAACCACGGCTAAAGGATTGAAATGATAATTGATAAACGAATGGGGACTTGTTAATTAAAATTTATTCAAGCACCATCTTTTAATCTCGTTTCATTTTGTTTTTCTAATTTAAGCATGATGTATTATTAGCAGAATCACACACACACACACACACACACATATATATATATATATATATATATATATATATATATATATATATATATATATATATATATATATATATGTCATATTTGTCACATATTTGCCACCCGCAGATATATACTAAATATAAAAATAAAATGTTTATCGTGTTGGTCAACTTCTCTCACTTTGACCTCTGAGCGTGACAGGTGACAGGCCCCTTGAATTTTGGCACCCCTGACCAAGTGCTATAACAACCTACCGACCTTTCGGTGGAGGAACCAATAGGTAATATTCATTTCGGCAGTGACACGTATCATTCGCGCGTCATCCAATTTTTTTTTTTTTTTTTTTTCATTGGTCAAAAAGGGATTTTCACCTGAGACAAGATTAAGACTTTATGAGAAATTCCAGACCGACTTTTGGACTTTTTGCATTTTTGTTCCTTTCATATTAAAGGCAATCTCTCTCTCTCTCTCTCTCTCTCTCTCTCTCTCTCTCTCTCTCTCTCTCTCTCTCTCTCTCTGTTTTTCATATTTTGTCGAATTCTGCGTAGTTGAGATGTTATTCTTTTATTGTTTTGACTTATGTCTTGTGTGTGTTATGTACACACACACATACACACACATATTTACATATATTTGTGTGTGTGTATGTATGTATGTATTTATGTGTGTATGTCACAGACGAGGCCACAGGAATAGTAAAAGAAGAATGTATAAAGTGTTTTATGCTATACACTTCGAAAATGTGTAGAAATGTCTGTGGATGCGTGGTCGCCGCATGCTTGATTGCGTAAGTGCGTAAGAACGTGTGCAGTGAGAGAGAGAGAGAGAGAGAGAGAGAGAGAGAGGCAGGCTGTTTAACCTTTCGCTAATATCCAGATCAAGTGAAGCGCGAAGCAAAAACCGAAGCACTAAATTCAAGATCAATCAAGGATTTGCTATTGAGCCGTCACACATTTCATAATGGCAGGCTATCGGGGCCGGGTATCATTTCTCCGAGCCGACGCGATGCTCTCGATAGTGCCCATTGATAACAATTATCGTAATTACTCAGAGAACAGATGAAGGCGAGATGCACTGAACTGCTTTCATGTTTATGGAGATCGTTCCCTTTTCCTATTTATTTTTTCTTTTTACATTCGTAAAGTCGAGCGTGTGTTGTGTATATTGCAGCGGAGGGTTGAAAGGGAATGGTCTTCGAGATGGCATTTAAAGGGGAAGAACAACGTTTTTGTCATGCTTGTTTAATTTTTTTTTTTTTTTGATTCCACTTTTACGGCTTTTGTTGAATTTTTTTTTTTGGCATCAGAACGAAAGCATGAATGTACGGAGTCTATTAAGATGCCTTGTAATGTTGCAAGAAGTATATATATATATATATATATATATATATATATATATATATATATATATATATATATATATATATATATATATATTTCATGTTGATAATTGTCCTTGTTATGCACTCAGTCATTTGTCGGAAATATTAAATGGACATTTTGTCATTTTGCTTTGTCCTTTTTCATGAATGTTTCTGTTTTCTGTCCCCAGAATTTTCACGTCATTTACGAAAAATTTGTTTGCATTTGCATTTATAGCATCCCCTCTTAAAACATGCCTGAGGACACCTTTCAGGGCCTCCTGCAGATATACAGTACGTTTAGGCAAATGCTGGTTATGAGAAAGTAGTTTCTACTAACAATATATATATATATATATATATATATATATATATATATATATATATATATATATATATATATATATATATATATATATATATATATATATATATATATATATATACATGGTCACTTGTCACTTGGTCACTTTATACCAGATACATATGTAGTATTTATTAGCCACAATGTCCTCTTAACTTCTCGATTTCTTAGATGTGTTTCACTTCTTCAATTAATTTTTTTTTGCAAATTCCCCCCCTCTCTCTCTCTCTCTCTCTCTCTCTCTCTCTCTCTCTCTCTCTCTCTCTCTCTCTCTCTAGTTCCTCATTGGGAGGGTGGGTTTCGTTCTCAGCTAGCACTCTGCTGACCCCGCGTTCGAATCTCCGACCGGCCAATGAAGAATAAAAGGAATTTATTTCTGGTGATAGAAATTAATTTCTCGCTATAATGTGGTTCGGATTCCACAATAAGCTGTAGGTCCCGTTGCTAGGTAACCAGTTGGTTCTTAGCCGCGTAAAATAAATCTAATCCTTCGGGCCAGCCCTAGGAGAGTTGTTAATCAGCTCAGTGGTCTGGTTAAACTAAGGTATACTTAACTTCTCTCTCTCTCTCTCTCTCTCTCTCTCTCTCTCTCTCTCTCTCTCTCTCTCTCTCTCTCTTTCTCGTTTTTATTTAACGTAACACAGCCTCTTTTACGGTAGTAATCTTTTGTGTTTTTATTAAACTGCCTCATTGTATGCGAGTGAGAGAAATTTAAATAGCATGGGAATCTCGCTTTCTCACTCCCACGTGAGTTATGGAGTTGAAGAAAATAAAGGGGTGTGAATTTTATAGCGCCTTAGGAAATATCGAAAATTAATTTTGCTATTCATATAATGATTGTGTGAAGTAGTGAAGTTTCCATGATATATCGACAGAGGGAGAATATTGAAGATTTTGCTCAAGTAAATTGGTGGTAGTTTATTTATGAGGAGTAATCGAACATATTCCTAGTATTTCGTGCTTCTTCTTAATGAACACTGTATAATTTGGAAGCTTGAAGAATTTTAAGTAAGTGGGTTTGGTGGGCTTGTTCCGTATGAATAGGTTTTGTCTTCTGAATAATACTAATAATTTTGTCATTTGGCGTTAACATTTTTATAATAACATTTGATTCGTTTGAGTTAGAAAATGGGCATTTGGTGGTAATCCGACCCTCTGGCGTACGTGATTCCGAACTCCGTTAGGTCGGTCTCCCTGGACTACAGAGATCGAAATCAGTCCTGCTGCCCGAAACGTGATTGTCATTCCAAGGATCTGCTCAACTTCTGGGAGACATCACAGCCGTGAAAACGAACTCTTCGGCCGAGAGATGCATTTCAACATCTCAGGTCCTCAGTTATTGCCTGTTTCCCCTCCTCTTTGTATATGGAGCAGGGTCCATAATGACGGGAAAAGTCTCGGGTACACTTTTTTACGCTCCCATAACGGCGTCAGAGTCGAGCTTTAAAACCAGGTAGCAAGTTCTGGGAGGTTGTTTTCACACGGTTCCACGGAGTGGGACAGGTACAGAACCAGTAGCAGCCTCCGCGGACCTTATGCAGCGACGGCCTCTTTAGTTCCTCGCATTGCATTGCAAAAAGCACCGGGGACCTCCTGTGATTTCAATGCGTCGTAATAACGAATCTTCGCCGTGTGTTTACATGTGGCAACGAGGGCCCGCATCGCTTTCAATTTACACAAACTGTTCTGTGTACTGTCGTAGTTACGGCCTTTAACGAGAGCCCCAGCGTATAATCTCCGGCTTTATGTTCCTCCTCGGACGTTGCAAGTAATGCGATAACCATCACCAACATGCATGATGTATGATGATTGCCACTAACCGCAGAGATTTTGACGAAGGGTTCAAGGCTGCAAGGCCTTCGAAAGAATACGGTACAATGTGTATCAGGACCGCCGCAGTTCGTAAGTCTTAAGGTCGAAGACTCCATCGAGGCATCAGAGTAAAATTGCCTTAATATGGATGAATTTTAGCCGGGACTTAAGTGTAGGGTTACGGAGATTTCTCCTTTAGGTCCTCCTCTTGCAAGAAGAAGAATGAGAAAAATACGAAAGAAAAATGAGATGAGAAGAACAGTATATACGACCTTTGGGATGGGATGGTTTAGGAGAGGTCGGAGATAACGACCCCGCATTAAAGTCACCATTCATACATCAGTTATACTGGAAAAACAACTTTAAGGGTTGGCAAAACAGATTGTGGAAAGCAAAAAAAAAAAAAAAAAGTAAAAAAAAAAAAAATTGTAAAAACTTGGGTCTTTCCGAGACAGACCCTCGAATGCCCGATTTAAAGGACACCGCCTTATCGTCTTGATATCTAGAATCAGGCTTGTGGACAATATTTTGCGGGCTTGTAAGGGACCATAAAAATTGCTGGAAGAACCGCTATATTTTTGGCCCGTTTCCACGCAAGTTCGTAACCACACCCTTTTGGGGGGGAAAAAAAACTCTCGGCCCATTTTTGAGTCTTTAATTGGCTTAGTAAATTCGCTGGGCACTTCTTTTTATTGTACCCACTTTCCAGTTTCAAATTAACCCTTATTTTCCAGTGCGAAGTTTTGAATTGGCGTATCAAAATGTTTCAAGTTTTTTTTTTTTTTTTTTTGTAAATCGTTCCGGTTTTTTTTTTCATGTTGCCATTTTCTTTTATGCCTGCGTAATAAAAATGTCGGTTTTTTTTTTTTTCACTAGATTCGTTTCTTTCCATTTGTATTGCACGGATTTAAATTAGCCAGGTAGAGCTGATTGTTTTGACCCATATCAAATTTATATGATTGTATTAAAATGGTTGAATTAAACTTCATTTAATTTCTCCTCCTCCTCCTGACTTGAGACAACGATTTTAGAGTATATTCAGACGAAAGCTTTGGAGAGTATCACCATCCCTCAAACGTTACTTCATAACGAGCTGCTGATTTGCGTTCCTTATTTGTTCATTGTTTCCCAGTGAGATGTGATCTTATTAAATTCCATGACTTGAGGTTTTGATGTTCTTCACATCTTCCGAAACATCAGATTCCGCTAATCAATTTCTACTTCCATATTTCTTCTCACCCTTCCCTCTTTTTTTTTTTTTTTGTGGGGCGGGGTGGGGTGGAGGAAGGGGGCGGGGGGTGAAGGGTTGTATTAAATTCCATCACTTCCTCATCTCTTTTTCACGACCGGCCCTCCACTGCACAATATGGCCCTTATTTGGAAGGTATCAGCTAGCCACAGAATCTCTCAAGTACCTCTTTTATATTCAGCTCAGATGCTGAATTCAAAAACAGCTAGCGCTCTCTCTCTCTCTCTCTCTCTCTCTCTCTCTCTCTCTCTCTCTCTCTCTCTCTCTCTCTCTCTCTCGGGAAGATACACTACGATACATTTTACGAGAGCTGTATAATGTCCCTCACAGCTCGTGTTGCAGAGTCGGTTCCGTGATATTGCTTGGGCCAAATTTGAAAGGGATAATTTTGCTTTTTATTATTTTCGTATTTAATTTAACTTAATTCAACTTGACGTTTTGGGCGGGTACAGTTATGTTTGGAAGGATGTGCTGGTAACATATGTAAAGGTCAAGTCTCTCTCTCTCTCTCTCTCTCTCTCTCTCTCTCTCTGTTTACATAAATATGAATATAACACTACGATAAATTTATAAGATAAGAATGAAAGCAAGTACAGTATTCGTACAAATCCTTCATAGCTGTTAAGCCACAGAATAGTTGATGCATAAACTTGAATATTACTTTTTATAATAATAATAATAATAATAATAATAATAATAATAATAATAATAATAATAATAATAATAATAATAATAATAATAATTGCTACTAGAAACAGCGCACATAGTGAGAAAAGTGATGGACTCCTAAGGAGGCAGGATGCAACCCGGAACCTCACACTAAAAAAAAACCACCCTGTCGAATAGGATGACTGTGATAGAAAAAATAATAATAATAATAATAATAATAATAATAATAATTATTATTATTATTATTATTATTATTATTATTATTATTATTATTATTATTATTATTATTATTTCGGCAAGAAGCCTTCCCCTCTCCCGTTGGGTTACGGCCTCGATAACCCAGCAACTTTGAACTCGGCCATCAGCCGAGGTGTTCCATTTCTTGATCTCTGTGACACCCGAATCAGCGGCACACTGATTAGCAATTCTAATACTCTATCCTCCTCCTCCTTTAACCTCCGTTCTTTATTGGGAAGCGAGTTAAAGTTTTCGGTTTTCGCTGCGTCGGTGATTATTTGCATCTTTCCTCTCCTTCCTGGAATCTGGGGGAATTTGTGGGTCGCCGCTCGTTCCAAATTCGGAAACGAGGGTCCAGATAAAATCGTTTTATATTTTGGCTCATTCAGGGGGATGCGAAGGTGGACTGTTTGAGAAATTCCTTTTTATTATTATTATTATTATTATTATTATTATTATTATTATTATTATTATTATTATTATTATTATTATTATTATGCGTCCGTTTTGGATGTATGTAGACCCTTCTTACATGCAGTTTGTCCTTCTGTGCTCGGGTATTAGCTTTCACTTTGGTAAGTCTCCAAACAGATATGTATTTGTAACTTCACGACGGTTAACATATCTTTTACATTGACTCATTGCATGAATATTTATGTTCACGTATATCATGTTACACTTTTCTGAACGTGTTTTGTTTCTGCTTCTTTTGATTATATATTTTAAGGCGCTTTCCTGGCCAGAAGCTAGTTTATGCTAAAATTAGCAGTATGCGGGTACCATATATTTACCTGTGTCCTAAATATTTCTGGTCTGAATTAGAAATATTCCCGTAGGACATGGATATCCCTGTTTGGGCTAGCTTTATCTCAACTAGAGAGGGATCAATTTAATAAAGCTGTTTTTATAATCTTTGGAACTGAGTTCAATGTAAAATGAGACGGACGGTCAGATTGAAGACGGAATATAGATATGTTCAGTCAATGTCGTCAGATTTTGTCATAGTAGAAGTTACTGTGCCGAGATATGCCGAGGAGTGATGTGAAGGCATCTTTTGTCGCTGTTCAAGAACTAGATGCAAAGTCATGAAATGGGGTCAAGGTCAAACAAAAAGTCAGGACCATCCAATTTTGGTATGGAGGTGGATTTGTCTAGATGTTATTATGTTTTGGGGTTATGTGTAGGGAGCCTTCAAACGTTGCAATGAATATAATATTTTTACAATTGGGCATGCTTTTTGGCATGTTTTGTTGCAGGTGGGTATATATATATATATATATATATATATATATATATATATTATATATATATATATATATATATATATATATATATATATATATATATATATATATATATGTAATGTGTGTATATATGAATTTAAGGGCTTTTAGAAGTAAATTTAACACAGGAAAACATGTATTTCAACTGATGCTACCTCAACCCAAGTCACGGATGAACCCGTTCTTAAGTATTGTCAGCCAGATATAACTTTCCTATATTAAATTAGTTTTTATGGGCCATTAAGATTTATAAGGCTCTGGTAGATTATGTATGTTATGTGAATATTGTGTGTGTATGTGGGAAAATTATTAATATTTTTATTATTATTTTTTTTTATTATTATTTGTTTCATGTCTTTCAAATTATCTACTCTAGCTGCAGAAAATTCACGTAGGTCCCAGCGCTTGGCCTAAATTCTATATTCGTTCTGTATTCCTCCTGAAGAAAATTCCGAATCCCGGCCTGATGAAGATTCCCGGCTCAGAATAGATGTGATTCCTTTTGCTCTTCTGTTTAGGTTAATATTATTTTGGAGGCAGAAATCGGAGAAGACGATAACCTTAAATGTATAGATCGCATTTGATATGAAGTTGCAGAACCCTGAAGACTCTCCCAGACCTTCGCCCAGTTGGGAAAAAGACCGTGTTTCTTTTTGTGGTATTTTTTCCTTTCTTGGGATTGGCTGGGATCGAATCAGGGACTGACCAAGTCACGACGGTATTCGGTTATTTATTAATTTTTTTTTTTTATGGTAATTGTTCCAAGATCTTTTCGTCTCAACATTGATTTAGGGCCCCAAAGGTTTATGATAGATTTGGTAACATATTTTACCTGGAAAAGATTCATGATTTTGCCAAGTGCCTGTCGTAATAGCTATGTTAATGTTAGTGGTTGTTCTTCCTATTTTTCACCTGAATGGTTTTTTTCCGCCTCTCTTTGGGTTCGTCCTTAGAACACTGACTTTTCTATTGTTCGTTTCTGCATTTTTTATACACTGTATATACTTTCTGACACATTCTAATTTTTCCTTATATTTCTAATCACTTCCATCCCTCTTGCTATTTTATTATTATTATTATTACATAATAATTTTACCCCCTTTGTATTCTCTCCAGTTAAGATGTTTTCTGTATTTTTTTGTTTTTGTTTTGAGTTTTCAACAGTAATGAAGAGGAAGTCTCAGATTTATATATATATATATATATATATATATATATATATATATATATATATATATATATATATATATATATATATATATAAATATATAAACTGTGGTGAATTGCAATCGCGCAGTCATATTATTCTCAGAAAAACTTGCCCAGAAAGATAGCCATGAGCTTACATACCAGTTCCCCCTGTGAAATTTCCTTCGTCACGTGCTTATTAAAAACAACACTTCTGCATCAAAATCATGCTTATTGGAAGTGGTCTCTGCAAATAATTTTTGAACACCTCGTCCATAACATTATCTGGTATCGGGTAATAACATTATCTGGTATTGGTCTCCAGTTTAACATGCAATACCTTTCAAATGTTTCTGCAGTAGCTACAGATTCTCAGAGCTGATACCATCGGGTCTTGCATGAATATGTATTAGTCCTTTGGCAGCCTTGTTTATCCCTTCTGTTAATTTCGTACTTTATTGAGATGAAGCGATAGCTCTCTCTCTCTCTCTCTCTCTCTCTCTCTCTCTCTCTCTCTCTCTCTCTCTCTCTCTCTCTCTCTCTCTCTCTCTTCAAGAATAAGAGCAGGAAGGAAGCCCAGCTTTCTCTGTGGGGTCCCTGTCTTTAAGTGCAACTCCCTCGTATTTATCTGCCAATCCCTCTAACCTGGGAGGGCATTTTTCTCTCAAAAACTTTACTCTTAATTACACAGTGAGCGATTCAACAAATCACAGGCTCCTGCATATTTCCAGTGCAATTTGGTCTTCATCGCTCGCTCTCTCTATTCCTACCGACTATTAACGAGGCCTCCTTTTAGCTCGAGTCAGCCATCCTTCATTTTCGTTAATTGTAGTTACTGTGGAGGGGAGGAGGGGGAGGGGGTTGGTAGTCGCCCCAGCCTCTTTCCAGTAATTACTTCATCTTCCTTGGAGGTAAGTCGTAACTCTCGGTAGTCTTATCCCCGGAGGAATGGATGATATTGTTATTAAATCACAGTAGAAAGGGCTCCGGTTAATCTCCTCCGGTTCTCTGTGGTCTATTGGATGATGCTTCTCCGTTTGCACTGTTGATCATTTGTTTGTTGTCTGTGAACGAGAATTATTGGTTTGTTAGGTGGTATCTTTGGAGTTTTCTTTGTTTGAAACGAAAGATCGTTTCCTGTGATAGTAAATTTATTAGGGAGTTTGCTATATACCTCGTTTTATTTGTATCGTACTTTGATAGGAAGTGAAACTAACAGAAGCAATGTTTTTGTGAACTGAGTTTCTTTTAATTTTATGTAGTTTCAATATTATCAAGACTTTCTTTAATAAGGTCAGTAGGGTGTTATTGGTTGTAGCGAGAGAGAGAGAGAGAGAGAGAGAGAGAGAGAGAGAGAGAGAGAGAGAGAGAGAGAGAGAGAGTTTTGTAGAAATGTTTGTTTACAGTGTATATGTAGGGAGTCAGGCTTATTCATTTTTCTTGAACGTTATCTGAAACTTTATCTTATTCCTCTGGATTTTGTGAATAATAATTTTTTGATGTCTTATTCCTCTTGATTGTGTGAGTGATAATTTTTTGACATTCCTCTTGATTGTGTGAATGATAATTTTTTGACATTCCTCTTGATTGTGTGAATGATAATTTTTTGACATCTTATTCCTCTTGATTGTGTGAATAATAATTTTTTGATGTCTTATTCCTCTTGATTGTGTGAATGATAATTTTTTGACATTCTTCTTGATTGTGTGAATGATAATTTTTTGACATTCCTCTTGATTGAGTGAATAATAATTTTTTTTATGTCTTATTCCTCTTGATTGTGTGAATGATAATTTTTTGTCATTCCTCTTGATTGTGTGAATGATAATTTGTTGACATTCCTCTTGATTGTATGAATAATATTTTTTTGTCTTATTCCTCATGATTGTATGAATGATATTTTTTTGACATTCCTCTTGATTGTGTGGATAATAATTTTTTGACGTCTTATTCCTCTTGATTGTGTGATGTTAATTTTTTGACATTCCTCTTGATTATGTGAATAATAATTTTAAACATCTTATTCCTCTTGATTGTGTGAATAATAATTTTAGACATCTTATTCCTCTTGATTGTGTGAATAATAATTTTTGACAACTTATTCCTCTTGATTGTGTGATGTTAATTTTTTGGCATTCCTGTTGATTGTGTGAATAATAATTTTTTGACGTCCTATTCCTGTTGATTGTGTGAATAATAATTTTTTTGACGTCTTATTCCTCTTGATTGTGTGAATGATAATTTTTTGACGTCTTATTCCTCTTGACTGTATGAATAATAATTTTTAGACATCTTATTCCTCTTGATTGTGTGAATGATAATTTTTTGACTTTGTAGAATACCGAACCCCTTACCAAATTCAGCTTTCCTTCGTACTCTCTCTAGAAGTATCACTCACCCCTTAATTTTACTTTCCTTCCGCTGACCAAAAATGAGACCGCTCGCTCATTGCGTCTTTATTCCCATTTCCTTTTGAAACCCATAATGATCCAGACTGAAGTTGGGAGGTTGGGGGGAAGGGGGAAGGGGTGGCTCGGAGGGAGCCTTATGAAGTTCTTCAGGAGGCCTCCGCCCTTTTAGAAAGTTTCTCCCGCCGGGTTCCACTCCTTTCGAAATGGTATATATACATATATATATATACATATATTTTTGAGGGGGTTATTAAGTCGTTACCCGGTATTTACCCCATGCCCAAACGATCTTCTTCTTCTTTCGGGGGGTCCTTAAAAGGAATCTCGAAAGTGATTCTTCTTGCGGGTTGAGAGGAGGGGGGAGGGGAAGAGAGAGAGAGAGGGGGTTGGAGGGGCGGATATGAGAGTAAGTCACAAACCAGAACAAGAATGAAGGAGTATAAGAATCTTGGTTTTTTTATTTTATCTTTCCTTTTTATTGTATGTAGTTTATTTTTCGTGGAATTGTTTTTGTTTATCTTTATATTTTTTTTTTATATTTTGTCGATTTTAATATAATATAATATCGTAGTTTTGTAATGCGGACGGCAGAACAGGAATGAAGGAGTAAAAGAATCTTGTTTTCTTTTTTTTATCTTTCCTTTTTCTTGTATGTAGTTTATTTTTCATGGAATTGTTTTTGTATGTCTTTATATATATATATATATATATATATATATATATATATATATATATATATATATATATATATATATATATATATATTTTATTTTGTCGATTTTAATATAATTTAATATCGTAGTATTGTAATTCGGACGGATGAGCGTTGAAGAATTGTTATACTTTATGCAGAATGTTTATTTACTGAAAAATGTTTTAATCACAGTTTTTGTTTTTTTCACCTGATGAATAATGAATAATCTGTTAACCTGCCAAGTAATCTCTGCCATATCAGATCTAATATTTCAAGAACATATTATTATTATTATTATTATTATTATTATTATTATTATTATTATTATTATTATTATTATTCAGAAGATGAAACCTATTCATATGGAACAAGCCCACCGCAGGGGCCATTGACTTGAAATTCAAGCTTCCAAAGAATATGGTGTTCATTAGGAAGAAGTAAGAGGAAGTAAAGGGAAATACAGAAAGAAGAGATACCACTAATTAAAAAAGAAAATAAATTAATAAATAGATAAATAGATCAAAATATATCAGAAATCAAGAAGAATAGTGTAAGGGTATTAATGCAATAAATATGACAAAATCATCCTGTAATTTCGATTCGGTTTTCTGAGGTCATATCAGACTGGGCCCCCCTTGACCGAGTAACGAAAATTTCGGGATTTAATTTGCTAGACTGAAAATCTAGTTCAGTTTTTCGCGAAATTTTACTCCCGTTGGGTCAAGCGTGAAAATTTCACTCCTTCCGCGGTCGGTGTGGGTCTCTCCCTAGAAGGAGGATTGAAACACACGCTTTTTAAGCGTTGCAGTCTGGATTTCGTTCTCTTTTCTTTTTAGTTTTCTGAAAAGGAAACTATTGTGCCGGCTTTGTCCGTCCGCACTTTTTCTGTCCGCACTTTTTTCTGTCCGCACTTTTTCTGTCTGCACTTTTTTCTGCCAGCACTTTTTCTGTCCGCACTGTTTTCTGCCAGCACTTTTTCTGTCCGCACTTTTTTCTGCCAGCACTTTTTCTGGCCGCAATTTTTTCTGCCGGCACTTTTTCTGTCCGCACTTTTTTCAGTCCGCACTTTTTCCGCCCGCCCTCAGATCTTAAAAACTACTGAGGCTAGAGGGCTGCAAATTGGTACGATGACCATCCACCCTCGAGTCATCTGACATATCAAATTGCAGCCCTCTAGCCTCGTTAATTTTTAATTTAATTAAAGTTAAAGTTAGCCATAATCGTACTTCTGGCAACGATATAGGCCAGGCCCCCACCGGGCCGTGTTTAAAGTTTCGTAGGCCGCGGCTCATACAGCATTATACCGACACCACCGAAAGATAGATCTATTTTCCGTGGCCTTGATTATACGATGTACACAAAACTCGATTGCGCCGAAGAAACTTCGGCGCATTTTTTACGTTCTCCCCTTTTCGACTCTATTTATTTCTCGTTATTCGATTTTATTTCTTTATTTTGCCTCCCACTTATGCATCGGTGCATTTATTTGCCGTGGAAAAACTTTCCTTTTGCGAGATTACCGATTTCGCCCAAAACTTTCTTCACGGTCGATCAGATCCCGATATGAACTATTCGTATGTTTGTTCTGGTTCAGATTTTCCGCTGGATTTTTCCAGTGGTCAGTTTACAGTTTCTCTCGTTTGCATGATCATATTGACAGTCCCGCCGACTTGTTGACTTTCGCGAATGAACTGGTATCCGATGCTTGTGGGTTTAGTTCTCGATGTAAAAGAAGGAAAAAAATAACAGTTGTGAACATTACCTTTGGGCTATCATCCTTCGCTTTTTTTTTTTTTTTGGTCGGTCGTATCAGTGATGTTTTCTCAAAACCTTCTTTAAGAAAGGTTGTTTAAATAGATCTTCCGGGATGGTGCAAAGCGCTTTAGGTCATAGACGGAAAATCTGTTGACATGTTGGTGTCGACTGCGGGAGTATTTTATTATATTATTATTATTGTGTGTATTATTATTATTATTATTATTATTATTTGTTGTTGTTGTGAGGCCTTATTCATCTTGACATAATGGTGTCAATCACTTTTTAAAATGGCGTCATTCACCTGCTTCCGTATTTTTTTATATGTTGATGGTACTCTACTCATTTTTTTTTTTTTTTGTACGGTGGCTGTTCTTTCATATACCAACGAAAGATCTGTCTTTGGTGGCCTTGATTATACGCTTTAGTAGCTGTACAGAAAACTCGATTGCGCCGAAGAAACTTCGGGGCATTTTCTACCTGTTATGAATGTCTTGTCACATTGTTTTTTCTTATATGAACTTTATCTCATTCCCTTGCCTTATTTGCCTAATTCCGTTGCTTCGATTTGTTTTCCTAACGCGGTTTTATTCCTTAAAGCATCATATATATACATTATAAAATGACACTATATAATATCATGAATGATATTTTTAGCAGGATTTTATCCCAGTATAATTTCTTGAAAGCCTGGGTACATAACCAGAATATAATGTTATATAATGTTCTATTGATGACAGTATAGGTAGGATGAATATGCTTTAGGATAGGATTTTAATTGTATTTCCTTTAAGGTTTACATATCATATCGAGTGTAAACATTTAAATTCTCTCTCTCTCTCTCTCTCTCTCTCTCTCTCTCTCTCTCTCTCTCTCTCTCTCTCTCTCTCTCTCTAAAAGGACGTCTTCCACATCTCTCTCTCTAAATGGACGTCTTCTCTCTCTCTCTCTCTCTCTCTCTCTCTCTCTCTCTCTCTCTCTCTCAAAGGACGTCTTCCACATTCTCTCTAAATGGACGTCTTCTCTCTCTCTCTCTCTCTCTCTCTCTCTCTCTCTCTCTCTCTCTCTCTCTCTCTCTCTCTAAATGGACGTCTTCTCTCTCTCTCTAAATGGACATCTTCTCCCTCTCTCTCTTTTTCTAAATGGACGTCTCTCTCTCTCTCTCTCTCTCTCTCTCTCTCTCTCTCTCTCTCTCTCTCTCTCTCTCTCTCTAAATGAACGTCTTCTTCCTCTCTCTCCTTCTCTAAATGGACGTCTTCTCTCTCTCTCTCTCTCTCTCTCTCTCTCTCTCTCTCTCTCTCTCTCTCTCTCTCGACATGTTTTTAGATAGTTCAAATTAGTCACGGTGCGTGGACAAGAGGGAGCATTCAGTTTTTCCAGACGGCGTTCAGTAAACAGGTGTCATTACGAGTTCATATGCATCGCAGGCGAGAAGAACCTGCGAAAATACCTGGACGTCATGCCTTGTATGCGTACGGTCTGGTACCCCGGTGATATCCAACTCCATAAGACAATAGGGGCTTATGAAGCCTTCATTTACACAGAGTTAATTGGCCGGGATTCACACGCATGCGTACGTCATTAGCGCCAGGTAATTATATCGGAGGCTCCTCGTTAATTAGCCTTTTTAAATAATTATATCTCCACGGTCGGGGCGGCTCGCCATCACCGTTATGCTGGCCGACTGTGCTTTCAAAGGCAGCGTGCCAAGCTCCTCGGCCTTTATGTCCCAATTATCGGGTTTTATCCCAATTACCCGGTTCTTTATTGCTCATAAGCTTAAGATGAAGTCTGGACTTGATGGTCGTCTTCTCTCATTGCTCTCTCTCTCTCTTTTTTTTTTATTTTTTGCCATTTCTACTCTTTTTTCTTTCTCTCCCCCAGGCTCCTCCCTGCATTGTCCAAACAGTCTTTCCATTAGCTTTTATCCATTTGCTTTTATTCAGCCTTTTTGTTTCTGTCTCTCTCTCTTTCTTTCCGTCTTTCTTTCTCACTTTTGGTGGAGTCATTTTCACGCCCTGTGCCTTATTGTGTTATCGTGTTGAACAGTTTGTTCTTTGCGAAGATTTTTCCAACTTGCATATATCTCTCTTGCATTCTTTTATTTTATACCGTACACTTTTGTTTCTCCTCATGTTTGTTTATCTTTCTTCTTAATTCTCACCTTTTGTATGTCTCACCCCTTCGTCTCCTACCGCACCTTTTCGTTTATTGGCCTTCTTGTACCGTCTCCCTGTATTCCTCATCCAGTATTTTCCGTCTTCCATATTTCTCGTTGTTATTTATTTAAGCTTCCTCCTCTCGCCCTCTCCTTTCCTTTATTTAATGTGTCTCATTGTCCTTCTTGTTTATCGTTGTTATTTATTTAATCTTTCTCCTTTCGCCCTCTCCGTATTTCTCCGTTTCCATTCCTTTATTTAATGTTTCTCATTGTCTTTCTTATTTCTCGTTGTTATTTATTTAATCTTCCTCCTTCCGCCCTCTCCGTTTCCTTCTCCTTTATTTAATTCCTCGCATTGTCTTCTTCTTCTTCTTCTTCTTCTTCTTCTTCTTCTTCTTCTTCTTCTTCTTCTTTTTCCAGCCGTCCTCTCCGGGTCATTCGTTTTCCCGGCCATCTAATCAGAATCACAAAGGGTCTGCTTTTATGAATGTCGGTGTTTACGGCCGCGTTCGTCGTACTGTTGCGAGGCCCTTAGGAGGAATAAACAAAGGCGGCCCTTAATGAATATGTGTTTGGTGCCTTTGTTTGCACTAATGAATAAGCTTCCTCGTTTTGCTCTCAGTCGCTGTCTTCGAAGAGCTGTTTAAATATTTAAAAAAAAAAAATTTGTATTCGTTTGGTTTTGGAATGAAAGCAGGATGTCGTTTTGCTGGTTTCAACTTTGAAAAAAATTTAATTTTTTTCAATTTTTTTAGAATTATTTTTTTGGTTTTTAAATGAAAGCAGCATATCGTTTTGCTATTTTCAGTTAAAAAAAATTTTTTTCAATTTTTTTAAAAAGATTTTTTTGGTTTTCGAATGAAAGCAATATATCGTTTTGCTATTTTCAGTTTTCAAATTTAAAAAAAAAAATTTTAAATTATTTTTTTGGTTTTCGAATGAGAGCAGTATATCGTTTTGCTAGTTTCAATTTTTAAAAAATTATTTTTTCAAAATAATTTTTTAGGGTTTCAAATGAGAGCAGTATATCGTTTTGCTATTTTCAAAAATTATTTTTATTCTTAAATTATTTTTTTGGTTTTCGAATGAAAGCAGTATATCGTTTTGCTATTTCCAATTTTCAATTTTAGTATTTATCCTTCTGCGACCTGACTTCTGTAACCACCTAAGGTCCCTAGCTGGAAATTAATTGTATGCAATCTGTTTTTTATTTGTTATAAATTTTAATTTTTTTTTTACCATTCTCAGTATCATTACTATCATTACCATTATTATAAATACTATTTTTTATACGTCTTCAGCAACTGTGTGGATATTGCTGATTTATCATTTTTTATCACATTATCTCATGTATCTAGAATTATAATTTTTTATCACATTATCTCATGCATCTAGATTTATCATTTTTTATCACATTATCTTATGTATCTAGATTGTGTATGTTAATGTCTCCACTTTGTATATTCCATGTATTTGGCCTTGAGCTGAAATAAAATCTATTATTATTATTATTATTATTATTATTATTATTATTATTATTATTATTATTATTATTATTATTAATATATGCGTTTTTCCGAATATTTATAACGCTGTTGGGGAAGAATGGTATGTTTTCAGACCTGAATTTTATTATCATTATTTTTCTCGCAAGTGTTCACGTGTTTTTCAAATTGTAATGGCATGTAATAATAATTATTTCTGTGCCTCTTAAATGTGATTAGCGTTATTTATTTTATTTCCGTAATTTTCACATTCTTGTACTCATTTATTACAAATTTTCCTGACGTTAGATTAGTTATTCCACTGCCTTTTATTTCAATCTGTTCTTAGCCTAGATAAGAGTTTTATTCTTTTTAATTCTTTTTCGTATGATTTCTCCTTATTTAGCCTGTTATAAAGTTTATCTAATTTTAGGCTGCCTGTTTTCCTATTTAGTTTCTGCATAATTGATAATGCAAGAGGGATTTTGCAACCAACTTCATCACATAGTGGGATAGTATAGAGAAGTTTTCTCGCGGACGGAAAAGAGAAATTGAGTCATAGCCTCTCTCTCTCTCTGTCTCTCTCTCTCTCTCTCTCTCTCTCTCTCTCTCTCTGTCCAACTCAAACGGTCGATTGATTTGATTCAAGTTCCGTTTTATCCAAATTAAGGCTAACGGCGCTTAATTGCATAATTGCAGTCTTGCATTTTTCCCGGTCTCTTCTTTTCTTGGCCCGGGGTCATTTGTGCGTTTTTTTTTTTTTTTTTTAGTTTTCTGTAAAAGAAAACTATTGTGCCGGCTTTGTCTGTCCGTCCGCACTTTACGCTGTCCGCACTTTTTTCTGTCCGCACTCTTTCTGTCCGCATTTTTTCTGTCCGCCCTCAGATCTTAAAAACTGCTAAGGCTAGAGGGCTGCAAATTGGTATGTTGATCATCCACCCTCCAGTCATCAAAATACTAAATTGCAGCCCTCTAGCCTCAATAGTTTTTATTTTATTTAAGGTTAAAGTTAGCCATAATCGTGCTCGTGGCAACGATATAGGAAAGGCCACCACTGGCCCGTGATTAAAGTTTCATGAGCCGCGGCTCATAAATCATTAAACCGAGACCACCGAAAGATAGATCTATTTTCGGTGGCCTTGATTATACGCTGTAGCGGCTGTACAGAAAACTCCATTGTGCCGAAGAAACTTCTGCGCATGATTCGCTCGTTTGCTTTTGCTTGTGGTACTGGTATGGTACAGGATACGTATTTTTCCTTTAAATGGAATTGAAAACGACTGGAATAATAATAGTAACGTTGGTGGTAATAACAATAATAGTAAGGCTAAGGACTTCACTATCCCGTGATTCAACTTTTCTTATAATTGGTAAAATCCACAATTGAACTCTGAGGAGGAACACAGTTCAGGTGTTCGAAAGTCTTCGTTTTTGTCATTTACTAATAATACAGTTTATTTAAATGGTTTATGCTTTGCTAAGAAAGCAGTTGTTTTGATTTTTTGTTTTACTAATAATACTGTATAATTTATTTAAATTTTTTATGTTTTACTAATGATACAATTTATATTTATTTTTTGTTTAACTAATAATGCAATTTATTTTTATTTTTTATATTTACTAATAATATACAATTTATTTATAGTTTTATGTTTTACAGATAATACATTTTATTTATATTTTTGTTTTACTGATAATATGATTTATTTCTATTTTTTGTTTTACTAATAATACAATTTATTTTAACTTTTCGTTTTACTAATAATACAATTTATTTTTAATTTTTTTCTAATAGCACAATTTATTTATATTTTTTATGTTTTACTAATAATACAATTTATTTATATTTTTGTTTTACTAATAATATTTCTTATGATTTACCAATAAATACAGTTTATTTATATTTTTCCTTTTACCAATAATACAATTTATATTTATCTTTATGCTTTACTAATAATACATTTATTTATATTTTTATGTTTCACTAACAATACAACTTATTTATATAATTGGGTATTTTTCTTAAAACAAAAACAACAGTAATAATAGTATTTGTAATTACATCACAAATATCGTCCTATAATCTAGGAATAAAGTAATGACAATATTACTGCAGTTATAACAATGGAAAATGGTTCAGTTTCCTCCGAGAGTTTCATGACCATTTCTTCAGAAGACTTGACGTGGCCGGGCGTTCCCTTCCAACTCCTCAGGCGTCGCTTCTATTTTTCTTACCCTCGTCTCATTAATTCATCGAATTAGCATATTTGACACGAATCTCGCGAACCGCTGAATATCTTCATTTTGAGATCAGTCGTCTTTTTAGTTTTCCGGAAATGAAAACTATTGTGCCGGCTTTGTCTGTTCGTCCGCACTTTATTTTTCTGTCCGCACTTTTTCTGTCTGCACTTTTTTCTGTCTGCAATTTTTTTTGTCCACACCGTTTTTTGTCAGCACTTTTTTCTGTCCACACTTTTTTCTGTCCGCACTTTCTTCTGTCCGCACTTTTTCTGTCTGCAGCTTCTTCTGTCCACACCGTTTTTTGTCCGCACTTTTTTCTGTCCGCACTTTCTTCTGTCCGCGCTTTTTTCTGTCCACACTTTTTTCTGTCCGCACTTTCTTCTGTCCGCGCTTTTTTCTGTCCACACTTTTTTCTGTCCGCACTTTCTTCTGTCCGCGCTTTTTTCTGTCCACACTTTTTTCTGTCCGCACTTTCTTCTGTCCGTCCAAGTTTCTGTCCACACTTTTTCTGTCCACACTTTTCTGTCCGCACTTTCTTCTGTCACGCCTTTTTCTCTGTCCACACTTTTTCTGTCCGCACTTTTTCTGTCCGCACTTTTTTTCTGTCCGCACTTTCTTCTGTCCGCGCTTTTTTCTGTCCACACTTTTTTCTGTCCACACTTTTTTCTGTCCACACTTTTTTCTGTCCGCGCTTTTTTCTGTCTGCAGTTTTTCTGTCCACACCGTTTTTTGTCCGCACTTTTTTCTGTCCACACTTTTCTCTGTCCGCACTTTTTCTGTCCACCTTCAGATCTTACAAACTACTGAGGCTAGAAGGCTGCAAATTGGTATGTTGATCATCCACCCTCTAAGCATCAAACATACCAAATTGCAGCCCCCTAGCCTCTGAAATTTTTATTTTATTTAAGGTTAAAGTTAGCCATAATCGTGCTTCTGGCAACGATATAGGATTGGCCATCACCGGCCCGTGGTTAAAGTTTCATGGGCCGCGGATCATACAGCATTATACAGAGACCACCGAAAGATAGATCTGTTTTCGGTGGCCTTGATTATACGATGTACAGAAAACTCGATTGCGCCGAACAAGTAACGGCTCTGTTAAGTTAGTGTGCATTAGTTCCATATGATCTATGCATTAACGACTTTTTTTCATTCCTGAAAGATAAAGTCAGATTATTGCATCCCATAGGCAGGTTTAGTTTTAAACAGGCTTAAGTATTGATAATTATGACAGTGATAATTATTTTTTTATGTACTTACTATCATTAATATGAATAGTTAAGTGACCATATATCTTGTCATGTGAAAGAGCTATGGCCGCTAGTGTCGTGACATACCGCTCAGATGTCGCGAGTTCGTGCCTCTCCCCCAGGGCGATGAATAAAAACCACTTGCTCTGTATCATGATCAGTTACTGCCGCGGTGTGTGGGTCTGCTGGAGGTTGGAACCAACATTCTTTGGAAGCTTGAAGGTTTCAAGTCAGTGGCCCTTTGGTGTGCTTTTCCAGTTCCATGAATAGTTTGATTTTTCTGAAATAATAATAATAATAATAATAATAATAGCATAATAATAATAATAATAATAATAATAATAATAATAATGGAATAAAGCTCTAGATATCAGTAACATGCAATATAAAATTGAGATGTGTGTATTGCAGTTCTATTTGCATCGGATTAAATACCCCCATGGGCTTATCTAAATATGCCAACTTTCAAGCGTAGTTATGGTACTACCCCCGAAACGCCCCTCAGGAAGTAGGACAAAAGAAATGTTGGGCAACAATTCTGGTGAAGGGGGGGGCGGAAGGGGGAGTATCTCTGCCCCCGTCCCGAGACAAATGATGACCGGTTGAATAAGGATGGCAAAGAGATAGCATCGAATATAAATATCTGCCTGTTAAATAAATGTAATAATAAATTCTGGTACAGCTATTATTCTGCGTTCTGAATCACAGTTCTATTGCTTGCTCGTTCAAGGGAGGGCTTAATTTTTTTTCAACTTTTTGAATCCCTCAAGCACTTACAAGCAGTTGCATACACTTTGGGTTTTTTTTTGTCGTGTTGTGTTTACCCAAAACGGCTCTTTTCAACCAGTACGCCTCATGCGGTGTACTGTAGGCATTACTAAAGGTTCTTCGCAGCGTGCTTTCGGCCCCTAGCTGCAACCTCTTTCATTCATTTTGCTGTACCTCCGTTCATATTATCTTTCTTCCATCTCGCTATCCACGTCTCTTAACAAATATTTCTTGGTGCAGTTGCGAGGTTTTCCTCCTGTTACACCTTTCAGCCTACCTACTCTCAATTTCCGTTCCAGCGCTGGGTGACCTCATAGGTCCCAGTGCTTGGTCATTGGCCTGAACTCTGTATTCAGTTCAATTCGAGTGGAGGTCATTCACAACAAGCAAGGGATTTACATTAAGTCGTAAAACATTATTTGAAAATTACAAGCGTCTCTTCGGTATAACCCCCAAATAATTACCATAAAAAATTACAAGTATCTTTTTGGTATAACTCCCAAATAATTACCATCAATAATTACCATCAAAAATTACAAGCATCTCTTCGGTATAACTCCCAAATAATTACCATCAAAAATTACAAGCATCTCTTCGGTATAACTCCAAAATAATTACCATAAAAAATTACAAGCATCTTTTCGGTATAACTCCCAAATAATTACCATCAATAATTACCATCAAAAATTACATGCATCTCTTCGGTATAACTCCCAAATAATTACCATAAAAAATTACAAGCATCTCTTTTGGTGTAACTCCCAAATAATTACCATAAAAAATTACAAGCATCTCTTCGGTATAACTCCCAAATAATTACCATAAAAAATTACAAGCATCTCTTCGGTATAACTCCCAAATAATTACCATAAAAATTACAAGCATCTCTTCTTGTAGATCCCAAATAATGACCATAAAAAATTACAAGCATCTTTTCGGTATAACTCCCAAATAATTACCATCAATAATTACCATCAAAAATTACATGCATCTCTTCGGTATAACTCCCAAATAATTACCATAAAAAATTACAAGCATCTCTTTTGGTGTAACTCCCAAATAATTACCATAAAAAATTACAAGCATCTCTTCGGTATAACTCCCAAATAATTACCATAAAAAATTACAAGCATCTCTTCGGTACAACTCCCAAATAATTACCATAAAAAGTTACAAGCATCTCTTCGGTGTAAGTCCCAAATAATTACCATAAAAAATTACAAGCAACTTTTCGGTATAACTCCCAAATAATTATCATCAATTTCTATGAGGAATTTCACGCTCCGAGAGAGGCTCCATCGCTCACTTCCTCATCATTTGGTGGAATCAAAATAAAAGGGGAAAAAAAAATAAAGAAAAGTTAGGAAAATGGCGACTTTTGCTGGATAATTAATAGTTCTGTTAAGGGCTTTGGTACCGGTCTAATGGTTGGATTAGAATCTCCTCCTAGGAGGTGCTTGAGCTTGCAAGAATTATGACCGCTCAGTTAACAGATGATTTTTTTCTCTCTCTCTCTCTGTTTGCCTGACGGATGAAGATTTTTGGATAAATCTTGAGAATACCACGATGCAAAAATGATCTCAGCGAAGCGAATATACGGTTTAATTCTGAAGTGAATAAGTAATTTAATACTCCAAGTGAATATTCAGTTGAATACTTCAGGGATGACGAAATCAGGTTTGCTGTCATAAGACTGGAAGCATAGTGAGGAGTAATTGGTCCGTAAAATACAGTATTTACTGTAGATAAATTGAAAGGTAAATTTGATTCAAACTGGACTAAGTCGCTTTCTGGGAAGTTTCGACGTAATTCGATATTGTAATCTAAAGGAAATTGATTCCTGTTCGGTTTTTAGTGATTTGTTGCGTGTTTGTATGATGGGACCTCATTGAAGACGGGTTTCTTGAGCATTTATCGAAAACGTAGTTAACGGTAATGAACGGAATTTACGTTTAATGGAACTTTTTTTTTTTTTTGAAGATGTCATATTGATATATTTAAAATAAACTTAATTGTAATTGAATGAAGTTGTATTTGCTGCAATTTATTGAAAGGTAATATAATGAGGTGTCGATATTTGTTTATTTTCTTCATTGACTTTTTTTTTTTTTAGATGAGAAACTTACAAAAAAAATTTCACGAAACAGCTGTCGGTAAAATTATTATTTTGTTTTTGTTGGACTGTTGATGGTGTCTATTCTTTTGTCCTGTTTGTTATTGATGTGACTGACAAGGAAGCAATGGCAAGTTGTAGGTTGTACATATTGTTTCCACATTACACTATATATATATATATATATATATATATGTATATATATATATATATATATATATATATATATATATATATATACATATACATATATATATTTGTGTATAGATACACACGCACATATATATATATATATACATATATGTGTATATGTATATATATATATATATATATATATATATATATAATAATATATATATACACATACACATACACACACATACTTGATGCAAACACCGTTTAAAGGCACAAAAAAAGTCGACATTGAGATGGCGTTAAATTAGGTACGGTAAGCAATGAAATATATTTTAAAAAATTATTACACTTAGAAAGAGAATATTAGATATCTTACGATTTTAACCATATTTTTTTTTTCACCCCTTGACCTTGAAGATATGACGAAAATCTTTCAATAATAATAATAACGACGAGGACAGAACCAGTTCACGCCAACAAAATGATGGTGAAAGATAAAAATAGTACAGCGTAGTAAAATTCTATAATTGTTTTATATATAACGCATTCCCACCCAGGGACTGCCATGTATAATCATGTCTTACAAAAGTTTTCCCAAATTTGACACAAAATATCAAACGGGTTGACTGACTCAGGAGAGCGACTGATGATGGCATGTTATCAAAAGGAAGATATTTGATGCATGATCAGCCAAGCTACGAATTGAAGTTTTATTGTAACAGTATCCACCTACAATTTGACTTTAATGTATTGCCGGCATGCGACGTTTGTTGTTCGTTGCTTTTGTTTTGTATAAAATTATTGGATCGCTCTGGTCGTTCGTTGTGGACCGGGGTTCATAGGCTAAAGGTAGTTCTCTCTCTCTCTCTCTCTCTCTCTCTCTCTCTCTCTCTCTCTCTCTCTCTCTCTCTCATAAATGTGTGTAATGTTACGAGACCTATGAGTCGATATTGCATATTATTTCAGGAAAATAAAAAGACGTTATGGCGTCTCTCTCTCTCTCTCTCTCTCTCTCTCTCTCTCTCTCTCTCTCTCTCTCTCTCTCTCATGTGTAATATTACCAAAACTATGGAGTCGACAATGCATATTATTTCGTGAAAATAAAAAACTATATGGCGTATCTCTCTCTCTCTCTCTCTCTCTCTCTCTCTCTCTCTCTCTCTCTCATAAATATATGTGTAATATTAGGAAACCTATTCATCGACAATACACTATTTTATGAAAATAAAAAAAATTGGTATGACACACTCTCTCTCTCTCTCTCTCTCTCTCTCTCTCTCTCTCTCTCTCTCTCTCTCTCTCTCTCTCTCTCTCGTAAATTTACGTATAATGTTACGAAACCTATGCAGTCGACAATGCATATTATTTTATGAAAAAAAAAACGATATGGCTTTAAATTTATTGATATTTAAGAAGCCTCAAGCCAGCCATTATACTTCTGCTAATATCCGATAATGGCCGGTTGTGTCTATCCCGAGTTCGAATCCCTTCCAATGAAGAATTTTGAAGAGTCGGGAGGGACTGCAATTTCCAATTTCATAGTTAAGGAACGAGTGTCCCGTTGTGCTTATTAGGTAGTCTCTCTCTCTCTCTCTCTCTCCATATCTCTCTCTCTCTCTCTCTCTCTCTCTTAATCTTTCTCTATATCCATTTCTCCTTTTCTTTTGTGTGCTTTCTATGCATTTTTTCTGTTGTGTGCTCTCTCTCTCTCTCTCTCTCTCTCTCTCTCTCTCTCTCTGATTATATCCATATTTTCCTTTTCCTTCTCTTTCTTTATCTTTCTCTGCATTTTTCTATTGTGTGCTATCTCTCTCTCTCTCTCTCTCTCTCTCTCTCTCTCTCTCTCATTTTGTCAGTATTATCCTTTTCCGTCTCTTGCATAATCTTTTCTATTGCGTGCTATCTCATTCATCCTCTTTCTTCCTTCTGCTCTCTCTCTCTCTCTCTCTCTCTCTCTCTCTCTCTCAAAAACACATGTAAGAGTTTCGGTTCATTGAGGCGTGTTATTTACACAGGTACCTTATCGGCTCCCAGTCTTCCTACATCATAGTGGGATGTTATCTCAGTCCTTCAGCGGTCTTGCTTTATGGGTCTTCAAGAATTTTTATCTTTTATTTATATTTTAGGCGGTTTTTCCTTGTAGAATTTCCCCCTCAGTATTGTATTTATATTTGAGGTGATTTTCTTCGTGTAGAATTTCGTGTTTTGCAACGGCAAATTTCCACCTTGCATGCGGTTTTAATAAAAGGGGTTTGTGGGTGTTCGCAAATGTCTTGAAACCTTTTAAGTGTTTTTTTTTTTTAAGTGGTATCTTACTTCGTGGATGATTTGCTCCTAAAAGCACTATGATTTTTGTCTCTGTTGCGTATATTTTGCTGAAGTCTTTTGGGTGGGTTTAATTTTTTTTTTATTCGTGTTCTACCTAAATTTTCCGTGTATTTAACCGTTCTTTTTTCTTTTACTTAACTTAAATTTCCTTGTAATTTTCCAACATATTTTATGAACTGGAACATTTTTCTTACTGTTGATGATAAAGTTACGTCAATGATTCAGGATGTCGTTGGATGGGTATCAAGGTGCCCTTAACAGCTGCCATAATATGTGCCACATGAGTTGGTATGGTGATCGCAGAAGATATTAGCCGAGCCTGCCTAAAAATTTTTTATTGAATAGTATTTTTTTATTTAAAACAAAAAAGGGGGAAAATATTTTGTGATATTTTCCCAAATTTCGTTGTTTTAGGAACAATAAATTTAATTTACTGGGTCTTTAGAACCAGAAAGGGGAGCAATATCTAAATTTACGTTGATTTAAAAACAATAAATTTATTTTACGGACTCGCCTTATCAGTATAGACTGTAGCGTACTCTGTTTTCTCGATTTCTTATATTCCTTTGACTTAACCACTCCCCCCCCCACATTCCCCTTTATTTGTTCTTATTTACTCTCGTTCACAGTTGGCATAACTCATGTACTACTGGAGATCAAATCCTCCTTGACTCATATGCATAATTAAGCCTTTTAAAAACCATTTCATGCCCCTATGTACAGTTAATGGATGTTTGAGTCTCTCTCTCTCTCTCTCTCTCTCTCTCTCTCTCTCTCTCTCTCTCTCTCTCTCTCATAAATATATGTGCAATAGAAAACTATGCAGTTGACAATGCATATTATTTTATGAAGATAAGATAAGAAAAAATTATGTCTATCTCTCTCTCTCTCTCTCTCTCTCTCTCTCTCTCTCTCTCTCTCTCTCTCATAAATATATGTGTAATAGAAAACTATGCAGTTGACAATGCATATTATTTTATGAAGATAAGAAAAAATTATGACTCCTCTCTCTCTCTCTCTCTCTCTCTCTCTCTCTCTCTCTCTCTCATAAATATATGTGTAATAGAAAACTATGCAGTTGACAATGCATATTTTATTAATATAAAAAAATGATGACTCTCTCTCTCTCTCTCTCTCTCTCTCTCTCTCTCTCTCTCTCTCTCTCTCTCTCTCTCTCTCAGTATATGTAAAATAGAGAAGTATGCAGTTGACAATGCATATCATAGTATGAAGATAAAAAATAGTGATGATTCTCTCTCTCTCTCTCTCTCTCTCTCTCTCTCTCTCTCTCTCTCTCTCTCTCATAAATTTAAAGATTCCTGTCACTTTCCCGGGCACTGCACTGACTGTCAAGGCGTGGAGAGTGA
The DNA here is from genome assembly GCF_040412425.1 of Macrobrachium rosenbergii. Classification (NCBI taxonomy): domain Eukaryota; kingdom Metazoa; phylum Arthropoda; class Malacostraca; order Decapoda; family Palaemonidae; genus Macrobrachium; species Macrobrachium rosenbergii. The sequence continues at coordinate 40,974,664 of NC_089748.1, forward strand.
CGAGAACACCCTTATTGGGAAGGCGAAAGTAGTGGCATTAGTGGACTACTTTTTTCCGTATCGTAGTTCAGTATTCGTCATTGGAATGCATATGCATTATGCATACATAATCATGCATACGCTAAATTATATATTATATATATATATATATATATATATATATATATATATATATATATGCATACATACTCATGCATACTAAATCATATATATATATATATATATATATATATATATATATATATATATATATATATATATATGTATGTATGTATGTATGTACTATATATATATATATATATATATATATATATATACAATTTATATCCACATATATGTGTGTGTTTGTGTGTGTAAATCAGTTATGTATATTTTCTCATTTGTTTATATGTTCTACGTAAATTTTTATGTATGGTTTTTTGACTTATTCATGGTTAAAATCAATCAATCAATATATATATATATATATATACATATATATATATACACTTATATACTATCTATCTATCAATCTGTTTGTCTATATATATATATATATATATATATATATATATATATATACATATATATATATATATATATATGTATGTATATATATATATATATATATATATATATATATATATAGGTTATATATATATATATATATATGTGTGTGTGTGTGTGTGTGTGTGTGTGTGTGTGTGTATCGCAACGTCAGCTTTAATTGGGCTCTCCATTTCGCCTCCGTTTGCACATCTGGCAAATATAATCTTTTCAAATAATTGTGCTAATTTCCGTTGTCTGTCCACATCTGTCCTCATTGTTATTGTAACTGACTGTTATTATAACAATCAGTCGGCCGATCTAGGTCTTCTCTAGGTGCCTCGCTGTCGAACTTCTCCTCAGTTCCAGAGGTCCTTTGTTCCTCACACCGCTGGGCTGTGGAACAGTCTCCCAGAGGATTTCGGGCAATGGGAACCAAAGCAATTCAAGCGAAGATGCAGTGCATTACTGCCGTAGAGCAATTCAACTAATTCAACTTGCAATTTAATATTTTACTTTCATTTTTATTTGATTATTAGTTTGTTAATTGTTGTTCTAATTACTGATCTCTTTCTGTTGGAAGCTTGAATTTCCAGTCTGTGGCCCCTGTGGTGGGCTTGTTCCATATGAATGGGGTTCATCTTATAAACAGTAACAATGATAATTTGATTTCCATTCTGCCCTAAAATTGAAAACTGCAGTATCTGCAAAATTTTCGAAATTGAGATATGCCACCTACTGGGCTCGTGAAACACTAATGCACAAGTTAACTGCAGTTTCAGAATGATTCTTCAATGCTTTCCACGAGTATTTAGGGGGTCCCATTTGCAGCATCTGCAAAGTCAGTAGTAAGGCAAGGGAAAACTGCAGTATCTGCAAAATTTCGAAATTGAGATATGCCACCTATTGGGCTCGTGAAACACTAATACACAAATTACCGCAGTTTCAGAATGATTCTTCAACGCTTTCCACGAGTATTTAGGGTGTCCCATTTGCAGCATCTGCAAAATCAGTAGTAAGGCAAGGGAGTATCTATCATTTTTCTCAGTTTTGCATTTTTGCAGATACTGCAGTCTTCCATTTTAGGGCAGCATTTGCAGCATCTGCAAAATCAGTGGTAAGGCAAGGGAGTATCTACCATTTTTCTCAGTTTTGCATTTTTGCAGAATCTGCAGTCTTCCATTTTAGGGCAGCATTTACTATGGCATTTTTTCTAAGAAGACCAGAAAAGAACTTGGAGAAGAAAGAGACCCACCGTCACTCATTTTCCTCCAGACTGTTTTCAGTCTTCCTGGAAGCCTTCACAAGTCATCTATTTTGCCTTGTAATTAGTAGGTTACAGGGTAAAAGTGTGCCCGAGATAATGAGATTGGCTCTCTCTCTCTCTCTCTCTCTCTCTCCTCTCTCTCTCTCTCTCTCTCTCTCTCTCTCTCTCTTTGTTGTATGGTAGAACCAGATTTTACCCGACCTAATTACCTGGTCGTACATGCATTTCTTCACGGGCTGACGGCTTTGCTAATTACTTAAGGGTTACTGACAGCTAGGCTGCTCAGGTAATTACCGTGTGTATTTGGTTGCACATGAATACACACAAAAGTGTACCGGTATATATATGGGAAAACTTTTTCTGTATACACACACACACTTACATATAGATATGCATGTATGTATAAACAAATGTATATATAATTTTTATATATATATATATATATATATTATATATATATATATATATATATATATATATATATATATATATATATATATATATATATATATATATATATATATATCTTTGACATCACATGCAGCATCATTTCCTTCGATGGCCGTTCATAAAGATTGCTTCCAGCAAGCAGTGACTGATAGATCGGGCATTCTGATGGGTTTTCCATTCGCGAAATTGGCCGGAACAAACGCGCTCGCGAAAAAGCATGATGCCGCCGCCGCCGCCGCCGCGTCCTACCGAGAACGGGGATTCTCTGATCGTAATATTTGTAACGTAATGCCCTTGCGTGTGGCGTGTGACTCCGTGCAGAACTGTGCGCTTTGGAATCGATACTCGGCCAAGGAAACCGGAGAAGCTCCAGCGGTCCAATGTGTTTCTTTATCACCGGAAGTTTGCGAGATGTTCCTCTAACTTTTAGTTTTCTGAAAATAAAACTGTTGTGCCGGCTTTGTCTGTCCGTCCGCACTTTTTTTTTTTGTCCGCACTTTTTTTCTGTCCGCACTTTTTTCTGTCCGCACTTTTTTTCTGTCCGCACTTTCCCTCTCCGCACTTTTTTCTCCCTGCACGTTTTCTGTCCGCCGTCAGATCTTAAAAACTACTGAGGCTAGAGGGCTGCAAATTGGTATGTTGATCATCCACCTTCCAGTCATCAAACATACCAAATTGCAGCCCTCTAGCCACAGTAGTTTTTATTTTATTTAATGTTAAAATTTAGGCCATAATCGTGCGTCAGACAACGTTATAGGCCAGGCCGGGCCGTAGTTAAAGTTCCATGGGCTGCGACTCATACAGCATTATACCGAGACCACCGAAAGATGGATCTATTTTCGGTAGCCTTGATTATACGCTGTACAGAAAACTCGATTTTTTACTTGTATATCTTCGCGTGGATGCTGTAGAAAGTCGCTTCCTTGCTACAAGTAAGGAGAGATGAACGACGTATGTAGAAGAGAGGGGGGGGGGAAACGAGGAAAATACACTACTGTAGGAGCGGAACGAGCTGGGCAGAACCACTTGCTATTTTGCGCTTTCTCAAGAACTTTGCTCTTCTAGAATGACGGAAAATTACAATGGCCCATATTAACGTATCTCGAAAATAACAAACTTTTCCACACGTTCTTATTAATAGAAATTTCAAAGAGCTTCGTATTTCATTATTACTTTGGCACTTACGATTCTTCCCCGTAGGAAAGGATAGTATAAATCAGTGCAGTGGTCTTATGATTAGACACTGTAGGCATTGCTTGTTCCTTGCAGCGCCTTCCTCAGGCCCCTAGCTGGAACCCCATTCGCCCTTTACTGTACCTCCTTTTTCACATTTCTCTTTCTTCCCTCTTACTTTCTAACCCTCCTAACAATTGATTCATAGTGCAACTGCTTTGAGGTTTTTTCCTCCTGTTACACCTTTCAAACCTTCTACTGTCAGTTTCCGTTTCGGCGCTGAATGACCTCATAGGTCCCAGAGCTTGCCAAGCCTTTGGCCTAAATTCTACATTCAGTTCAATTCAATATTTGGTCTCGGCGAAACGTCTTTGTAGTCATTGCGATTTTACCAGGATGGGATAATATTGGTAATATATAGTTGTCTTATTTCATTTATACGTGTCTACTTAGTTGTTCTCTTGACACGCTGTTATTGCTCATCTCGGTATTAGGCTTTCATTCATTTTGTTTTTGTGTCGTTTGTCTTTTATGCTGGTTGGGGGAATTGGATTAGCAAACGTCTCTCTTTTCTTTTGTTTCATATATATATATATATATATGTATATGTATATATATATATATATATATATATATATATATATATATATATATATATATGTATGTGTGTGTGTGTAATGTATATGTATATATATATATACATATACATACACATACACAAGTATCGTGGAATCATATAATGTAGCGTGGCATTAGTGTACAAGTAACTCGTCTATAGCGGATTTACAAGCATTCAATTCCATCTTCACAGACACTCTGATAATAAAAAAAAAAAAAAAAAAAAAATTTGTCTTCCCAATCATAACCGAAAAAATATAAGAACGTCTCTCTCTCTCTCTCTCTCTCTCTCTCTCTCTCTCTCTCTCTCTCTCTTCTTCCGTATTGTCTTTGAAATTATGTCGTATGTAAATTCCAGTCACTTCGGGCAGTAGTTTTAAAATGACAAAAAATAAACCCTAGTTTAAATCTGCATTGATGGTTTGTTTTTTTTTCTCTTTTTTTTTTTTTTTTTTTAAGTTGAGATCCTTTTCCTCGTCTCAGAAATTTCTCTTCCTCTTGTTTGCCTCCAAAATGCGTCCATTGGAATTTCCAGCATTTTTAAAAAAAATTTCCTCAAATTGCGGAAAATCTCGTAGCATTTGGCGTTTCGTACGTGTCCTTATTTCCGTTCGCTGTGATTGGAGACGAATAGATGTCTGAAGATGCATAACAATTCGCCAGAAATGTGCGCTGTCTCCTCCTCCTCCTCCTCCTCCTCCTCCTCCTCCTCCTCCTCCTCCTCCCTCCTGTCTCAACAATTCGCTGAGGGAAAATAAACGGTTTCCCATCGTTTTGTCTGATGAAGTATTTGGGCGATTTGAAGCATCTCTCCTCTTCAGTCGTGACTTTCGTCAACATTTTGAGGAAAGTTTATTGCTGGATATAAAAGGATATATATATATATATACCAATCTGCTCGACTGGGGGAATCGTCGACCGTAAAAGTGAATGCAATTGGCTTGAGAGACTTGCAAGAACAGCCGTTGCAAGCAAGCAAGCATTTTCGCCATTTGCCGTCATTTTGCGGTCAACTTTCATTAGCTTCCCTCCCCCAGTTTTTTTTTTTCCTTGCATGCAGTTATGGCAAGCATAAAAACAATTCCCCGTGTAGCCTCTTTTATGAGGGGAGCGTTTTCAGGCGTGCTTGGGGTTGCATGTTGGTGATTTCTTGCCTTTTTTTAAAAACTGAATTTTTTATTTTTTCTGTCGTCGTTGGGAATCATTGTGGTCGTTTCATTACCAAAATAGCGCTAATTAGGTTATAATACGTTTCCTTGAGTTTTTAGCTGTGTGTTCTTTTGTTGTTGTTTTTCTTAATATTGTGCGTTTGTAAGATAAATTCATTTAGCATTTTCCTTAAACTAGTGTAAAGTCTCATCGATGTTTTATTTTATATAATTAGGTGTACCTGAATGAGACTTACCAACAGGAAATATTGTTACTTAAAATAATGCCTTCCTCTTACTTAAAATAATGCCATCTTTAACTTCATATCACATTCTTTGAAGATGGATTTCTCCTCTTTATTCCGTACTGCAAATCGATGACGCTACAAAACAGTCGCCAGAAAGAAAATAAGAAATAAAAAAAAAAGGAATATTCTCGCTCTCACGCCACGCCCGTCCTTCTCGCAAGCAAATAGCAGTGCTTCAGTTTCCGTAATGCTTGTGATTGTGTAGAATATTCATGCGTGCGTCATGCGCTCGCTCGCAGCTTTCGAAATATCACTCCTAACAGACGTAATATAAATCCCGAGAATATCGTTACATCTCGCGTTATGACTCGAAATTCAAGATTCCCCCGGTGTGGAATTGCCCCAGAAGCTGGCAATCATGGACACCGTGGGAAAGTATTGTTAAACTCCTGTTGGATTTGGTGGTCGGAACTACCTTTCGTTTATTTTTTATTTTTGTTTATTTATTTTTTTTTTTTATTTTTTTTGTCGTGGTGGGTTATTTTGCTCACATGTTTGCATTCTACCGACAGGCGCTTAGTTTTGTTGACGTGTTGTACTTTTACCGAAAGGTAATAGATTTTACCGGCATGTTTACTTTTACCAAAAGGTAATAGATTATACCAACGTGTTTACATTTACCAAAAGGTAATAGATTATACTGGCATGTTTACATTTGTATAGGTTATACCTACGTGTTTACATTTAGCAAAAGTTAATAGATTATACTGACGTGTTTACATTTACCAAAAGGTAATAGATTTTACTGGCATGTTTACTTTTACCAAAAGGTAATAGATTATACTGGCATGTTCACATATACCAAAAGCTAACAGATCATACCTACATGTTTACATTTACCAAAAGCTAATAGATTATACCTACGTGTTTACATTTACCAAAAGGTAATAGATTTTACCGGCATGTTTACATTTACCAAAAGGTAATAGATTATACCTACGTGTTTACATTTACCAAAAGCTAATAGATTATACCCACATGTTTACACTTACCAGAAGCTAATAGATTATACCTACATGTTTACATTTACCAAAAGCTAATAGATTATACTGGCATGTTTACATTTACCAAAAAGCAATAGGTTTTACCGGCATGTTTACATTTGCCAAAAGCTAATAGATTATACCCACATGTTTACATTTACCAAAAGCTAATAGATTTTACTTACGTGTTTATATTTACCAAACGCTAATAGATTATATTGACATGTTGACGTTTACTAAAAGGTAATTCATTACATTCAGGTTTTAGCACAATGGTTTAGTTATTTGATCAGTAAATGTTTTTTTGTGTAGGTATATTTTTACCATAAAAAGGTTCATTTTTAGGTTTATTATTGACCGTAATAGGTTCTATCACTGTTTTACTGTTTTACTTTACTTCTTCATTGTAAAAGTACACGGTTTATAATGTTTGTTTTGTTTTTTGTCATTTACTTGCTACCACGATGCTTTCCCGAGATCGTCAGATTTCAGGGCAAAATGTCAGTCAAGATTCACAGATTTTGTCTTGAGAGGATAAGATAAGAAGATAGCGATACAGTGTCTTAACTATTTTTGTATCCTCTGAAAAAGGGAAGTTTAGAAATGCACTTGACTGCAAATATTCATTCACTGAATTATAACAGAATAAAAATTGACTCTCAGTCACTGTTGGTGTACAATAGTTGTTCCTGATTTTGAGTTTATCCTTTATATATATATACAGCATACAGTGTGTCACACACACACACACACACACACATCGGTCTTGAATTTTGCTCTGAGTGGTTAGGTCTTGTCTTTCTCCTTTTCTTTTTAGTGTTAAATACTTTCTCTCTCTCTCTCTCTCTCTCTCTCTCTCTCTCTCTCTCTCTCTCTCTCTCTCTCTCTCTCTCTCTCTCTAGAATGGTTATACAGATGTTAATGCAATTTTAATTTTTTCATATTTTTGATAACGATAAGGCTATATTTTTCATCGAACTATTTTGTGAACGTCTCTCTCTCTCTCTCTCTCTCTCTCTCTCTCTCTCTCTCTCTCTCTCTCTCTCTCTCTCACACACATAATCGCGCAAGATACATGAATTTTTGTGTCATTCGAATCTGAGGCTGTTTAATGTACTCATATACTCTGATTTGTTTGTTTTCAATCTCAGAATGGCCCTGTAGACCCATTTATGAATTATTTTCATATGATAATGTGATTGAACGAGAAGGGTAAAATATTCGACTAATTTAGCATAAAAAAATCGTTGGCACCTTTGTGTTTTAGTTTTCTGTAAAAGAAAACTATTGTGCCGGCTTTGTCTGTCCGTCCGCACTTCATTCTGTCCGCACTTTTTCTGTCCTCCCTCAGATCTTCAAAACTACTGAGGCTAGAGGGCTGCAAATTGGTATGTTGATCATCCACCCTCCAGTCATCAAACATACCAAATTGCAGCCCTCTAGCCTCAGTAGTTTTTATTTTATTTAAGGTTAAAGTTAGCCATAATCGTGCTTCTGGCAACGATATAGGGTAGGCTACCACCGGGCAGTGGTTAAAGTTTCATGGCCCGCGGGTCATACAGCATTATACAGAGACCACTGAAAGATAGATCTGTTTTCGATGGCCTTGATTATGCGCTGTACAGAAAACTCGATTGCGCCGAAGAAACTTCGGCGCATTTTCTACTTGTTTTAATTGTCTAAATTAGTGTTTAAATTTTAAATTTCTTAATACATTAGAGTTTAATGCAGATTGCGGTTATGATCATTAAAAGATATCAGTATGTATACTCTCTTATAGATGCGATGTAAAGGTTATTTTTAATCAAAAGTCACTGGCTTAATGCATAAGCAACTCCTCTTATTAAAACACCCACAGTGTTCCTCCTTTCCCGTGCAGCGGCGGCCGTGGCCGCTGGAGAGAAAGAGAGGAAGAGAGGAAGAGAGAAAGAGAGGAAGGAGAAAGGAGAACGAGATTCATGATCTGAAACACCGTAATAATTTTTCGTCCGTGTTGTACAGGTTAGAAACCTGTATTATCCTCCTCCACGGTTATCATGTCGGGTTTCGGAAAGCCGGGGAGAATCGCTGAAAGCATTGAATAGGAAGCAGAACGGGGAGAGAGAGAGAGAGAGAGAGAGAGAGAGAGAGAGAGAGAGAGAGAGAGAGAGAGAGAGAGAGAAATGGGGGTAGGAAGGAAAGAGGGAAGGTTTGCTATTTGAGGTTAATGAGAGAGAGAGAGAGAGAGAGAGAGAGAGAGAGAGAGAGAGAGAGAGAGAGAGAGAGAGAGAGAGAGAAGGGGGCGAGTAGGAAGGAAAGAGGAAAGGTTTGCTATTTGAGATTAATGAGAGAGAGAGAGAGAGAGAAGGGGGGAAGTGGGGAAAGGGGGAAGGTTTGCCATTTGAGATTAATGGGAGAGAGAGAGAGAGAGAGAGAGAGAGAGAGAGAGAGAGAGAGATTGTTGGCCATTTGAGTTTAATGGGAGGAGAGAGAGAGAGAGAGAGGAGGGATTGTTAACCATTAGAGTTTAATGAGAGAGAGAGAGAGAGAGAGAGAGAGAGAGAGAGAGAGCTCAGCAGGATATCTTGAGAGATCGCCTTGCACTCAAGCAGAAGTTTTGCGTTGATAAAGAGAGGCCGATCTTGAAAACAAGTATCTGCAACATTAAAATGGAACGTTAGCTGTTTTCGCAGTGTGATAGCATGATTGTTTTGGCTTGATCGATCATGCTGATCTTCCCGTGGGGAGTAGCATGAGTTTTTATATACATACACACACACACACACACACACACACACACACACATATATATATATATATATATATATATATATATATATATATATATATTTTTTTTTTTTTTTTTTTTTCTTGCACTTTACGGTGGTAAGGTGTGAAGACCAAGTAAAGCAAATTAGCTTTCAGAGTTTTCAATACTTGTTTGTGTTTAAAGAGTTTTGCTGATTTTTTATTTTTATTTATTTATTTATTTTTTTGTCTCCCGCCATCCGTTTGATGCATTGTTATTTAAGTTGGCATGATTGGGCGAAGGAAATTTAGTATATAATTTTGTTAGCTATGTGTAATATTTTTTTTATATATTGTCTTACATACACACACACACATATGATGGAAAATTATTTTTCATACATTACCAACAGAATTCTCTCTCTCTCTCTCTCTCTCTCTCTCTCTCTCTCTCTCTCTCTCTCTCTCTCTCTCTCTCTCTACATCGATGGAATTACTTGTGGTAAATTAAACACTTAGTAAGATTGTTTTGTTCATAATATAAAGCCGATTTTTGCCGTTAATTGTGCCATACGATGTAAAAAAAAAAAAAAATTTTTTTTGTACATTACCAACAGAATTCTCTCTCTCTCTCTCTCTCTCTCTCTCTCTCTCTCTCTCTCTCTCTCTCCATACGCCGATGGAATTACCTTTGGTAAGTAAAACCCTTAGTGAAATTGTTTCGTTCATAATATTAAGCTGACTTTTGCTGTTAACTGTCCCATACGATGGAAAATAAATTTTCATACATTACCAACAGAATTCTCTCTCTCTCTCTCTCTCTCTCTCTCTCTCTCTCTCTCTCTCTCTCTGTATGCACAAAGGTAAGACAGTTCTCTCTCTCTCTCTCTCTCTCTCTCTCTCTCTCTCTCTGTATGCACAAAGGTAAGACAGTTCTCTCTCTCTCTCTCTCTCTCTCTCTCTCTCTCTCTCTCTCTCTCTCTCTGTGTATGCACAAAGGTAAGACAGTTCTCTCTCTCTCTCTCTCTCTCTCTCTCTCTCTCTCTCTCTCTCTCTCTCTCTCTCTCTCTCTGTATGCACAAAGGTAAGACAGTTCCGGCTGCCTCAGTTCTCATTTGGGTCGAGTGGGGAAGGGTAAAAGTCTGAAAATTTTCCAGGTTGGCAAATTAGACTAAACCCTGGCCCTCGAGGAGTTGCGGGTTAAATTGCTACCCTGGAGTCAAATGCCAGCGCTGACTAGTTTATTTATTCTTTAAAAATAAAAAAAGGAAAAGGAAAGATAATCTTTGTTGGTTTCGGGTGCTTGTATCTTAGTATGAACGATGAGTTTTGGCTAGAGTGTTTGTTTTTGGGGAAGGATAAGTTTCTAAAGGAATTGAATGTAAGTTTGTATTCGTTTTTTAAATGTAGATAAATCTGGTTTCTCGAAAAATGAGGATAAGAACAACTTTTTTTTTTTTAAAAATGAAGGGAGGAACAACTTTTTAAAAAATGGATGAAAGAGCAAGTTTTGAAAAATGAATATAGGAACAACTTTTTAAACAGTGAAGTGAGATGCAACTTTGTAAAAAATTGAAGGAAGGAAAATAAGGAAAGGAATCTCTCTCTCTCTCTCTCTCTCTCTCTCTCTCTCTCTCTCTCTCTCTCTCACACACACCCCTACACACACACAAACTTGTCGCCATAAACATTCATGAATATATATAAATATAAATATGAATATATACATTCAGGGCGAAGCAACCACTTGGACCCCTCATTTTCATTCATCTTCGTCTTAAGCCAATGTGAGAGCTTCAATTTCCTTAGAATATCATGAAGCTTATTAGCTGTGCGGATAACTATGCAGCCACCACATAACTGTCTCGCAGGGAAATAAAAACATACGCACTGTTAATTGTTGCAAGAACTTTTAAGTTTTGTGAGAAGGATCACCCACCATCTGTTGGGAATTGCCCAAATCAGTTTTGGAGCCTGGAGGCCGTGTCTCCCGTTGGATCAGGCGTTGCATGCTGTTCTTTGGCCTGGGAAACATTGAACGTCTCATTTTCCAAGGAATAAAGTTCGTTTCGAAAATCACCAACCGCAGCTTTGTCAGTTTTGGGGAAGCGGGCCCTGCTTCTTTACAGATGTTAAACGTGAGAGCTTGCCAATGACAATGTTCGTGATGCTTTTAGTTTGGGCTGAAAATTGATAGACTCGGGTAGTGATATTTATTCATTTTTCAATTCCTGATGCTTTATCAGCCACTGGATCAGGCTCGACTCGTTGTATTATGTACTTTTGATAGTTTGCGGCTATTCACAATCTCCTGGTTATGATATCTGGTTATTATGGATTCATCACAGTAGGAGGGTAGCGCCGTCAGTGCACCTCATGCGGTGCAATGTAGGCATTACTTAAGGTCCTTTGGAGCATACTTTCGGCCCCTAGCTGCAACCCCTTTCGCTCCTTTTACTGTACCTCCTTTCATATTCTCATTCTTTGAGGTTTTCCTCCTGTTACACCTTTCAAACCTCTTACTGTCAATTTCCGTTTCAGCGCTGAATGACCTCATAGGTCCCAGCGCTTGGCCTTTGGCCTCAATTCTACATTCATTTCAGTTCCAAATATTCAGTAGGATAACCTTACCCAGGTCTGGGAGAACGTTCATGAACGATATATATAATATAGCACATTTTGCTTTTTCCCCGAGCGGCTCTCAGCGATAGCAAAAGGAAAGATCTCCCCTTTCATGCGATGATTGATGAGATTGTTAACCGGATAATTTTGATATTATAAAGTCCAGACCTGGAGAAAATAGATGGAGGCAAAACATGGACAAAGGCCCACTACACTTGCCTCAGAGAAGAATGGGGTAGTTATTGGAATGAGGCCAAAAATCCTGGTAGCTCGCAGGCAGGGTTGAGGAAGGAGTTCACGAAGGCTGCTGGGTGGGTGGACGGTCGGCCAAATATTTTTCATTGGCTTCTTGTATAAGTTGATGAAAAGTGAAAACAAAAAAAGGAAAAGTTTCGCTGAAGGGATAACCTCGCCTCTGTATCCTGTAGTTGATGGAAAGGAAAAAGCCGTTGAAGATAACTGCCTATCCTAAAGACAGCAGAAAAGAGCACAAGTTTCAACTGAAGTGATAAACTGGGCTCTATCCTGTGGAATGATGAAAGAAAAAGGAAAGTTTTCAAGATGGAAGGATAAATCCTGCCTCTGTATCCTGTGGTTGATGAAAAGGAAAAAAGAAAAGAAAGTTTGTTAGGTTGGAAGGATAAATCCTGTCTCTGTATCCTGTGGTTGATGAAAGGAAAAAAAAAGGAAAAAGTTTTTCAAGTTAGAAGGATAAATCCTGCCTCTGTATCCTGTCGTTGATGAAAAAAAAAGTTTGTTAAGTTGGAAGGATAAATCCTGCCTCTGTATCCTCTAGTTGATGAAAAGGAAAAATGGAAAAAGTTTTTCAAGTTGGAAGGATAAATCCTGCCTCTGTATCCTGTGGTTGATGAAAAAGAAGAAAAAAAAGAAAGTTTGTTAAGTTGGAAGGATAAATCCTGCCTCTGTATCCTGTGGTTGATGAAAAGAAAAAAAAAAGAAAAGAACGTTTGTTAAGTTGGAAGGATAAATCCTGCCTCTGCATCCTATAGTTGATGAAAAAAAAAAAAAAAAGGAAAAAGTTCTTCAAGTTAGAAGGATAAATCCTGCCTCTGTATCCTGTGGTTGATGAAAAGCAAAAAAAAGCAAGAAGTTTTTCAAATTGGAAGGATAAATCCTGCCTCTGTAGCCCTGGAAATCACAAGACTTGAGGCCATTATTTACCACCAATAAATTTTGCCCGACGATGAATGTTGCTTCAAAAAGAAAGCTATTACCCCACTTACCGATAGTCGTAATACAGCGTCATGCATCGAATTCTTCGCAAGGAACAAGATAAAAAAATAACAATCTTGCGACAGGGGTGGGCGGGGAGAAACCTTTGAGGTAAGAGAGTCATTGACTGACAGTCACTTGTGTTGGAGGGTGGAGATGCAATTTCGGTTTGACGAAACGTCTGTCGAGCTCTTTATTTATCGTGTGAATGTGCAGGAGGAAATATGATAATGATTCAGTTTCCTCATCCCGTTTGTATGTTTGCAAGTTTGTGCAGAGCGTGGAGATTTATGGATAGTACTTGTTGTGGACTGTCTACTACACCCTTCGGCGATGAGATTTTCCACCGGGTAATTATATTCGATTACATGAATTCCAACTTGGATAGAGTAAAACAAAAAGTGGAAAAATGATATATTTAGCTTCCCTTTCCCCAGAATTGCCATCACTGAAAATTCGAAACTCCAAAGGAAGAAAATAGTCCAACAATAGTGGACCAAAACATCAGAGGTGGCATAAGTTATATGCATATGTTATAAGCAACAGACCCCTTGTAGAGAGGGGTAGGGGGCGGGTTAGTGACGTCAGTGCATCTCATGCGGTGCATTGCAGGCAAAACCTAAGGTTCTTTGCGGCGTCCCATCGGCGCCTCGCTGCAACCCCTTTCGTTCCTTTTACTGTACCTCCTTTCGTATTCCCTTTCTTCCGTCAAACTTTCCAGCTTCTCCCAACAGTTGATTCATAGTGCAACTGCTTTGAGGTTTTCCTCCTGTTACGCCTTTTAGACCTTTTACTGTCAGTTTCCGTTTCAGCGCTGAATGACCTCATAGGTCCCAGTGCTTGGCCTTTGGCCTAAACTCTATATTCCATTCCATTCCAAACATGCCCCGGCGCAGTTGACTGCTGATGGTCGCTGTCAGCAAAATACTCTCAAATTTAGCATACAAAAGAAAATCAATGGAATGCCACTGTTAATCACTAAATATATTTTTTGACTAAGTATGGAAAATTGTGCCTAGAATTAAAGGATAGACAAATGTTACAAATGTTAAAATTAAACAACTCCCCCATTGTGAGAGAATTGTAGAACTGTACTAGTGTAAGTCAAGCATAAAACAACTTTGCTGAAATATGCAAATTTAGAAAATTGCCGTTGAATTATTTATCGTGACGTGAATTTTTATACGCGATGCATCTTGTAAAAATAATTGTTGTGAAGTTGGCTAATGGAGATGTGTTCATTCATACACACTGACATGAGCTCCTTCGATTTCGTAAGAGATGATGAATGAATTCACGAGTACCTGAATGCACACAAATTATTTTGTCCCACTTCTGACAAGTTTGTCAGCTCTTAGATGCCATTCTCTGAGGGTGACTGTGAATTTTTTTTTGGGGGGGGGATGTGGGGTGCTTAGACCCCTCTCATTTCCATTCCACTTCCCTTTTTAATGTTGCTCGAGAGTCTATATAATTACATAAATGAGTTCCTTTGCAGCTTTGCTAGGACCTCCGGCCTTTTATCTCGTCGTGCTTCTTGTAAAAGATTAATAAATCATATAATGATCTTTCAGAGTTTTTTTTTTTCTTAGTGAACTTTCTAACTGTTTTGTTCATTTCTCTCCCGGAGAAACTGGGTTTTTCTTCTCTTCCATCATTTGATGTCGGACCAAGACCAAGAATGTCGTACAAAAAATAATGGCGCAATTATCGAGAGGTTTCTTTGCTGATTGAATCCTTCCTTGAAGTTTTAATTCTGTAGGTACACAATATTATATTTATATATATATATATATATATATATATATATATATATATATATATATATATATATATATATATATATATTCATCGTTCCTTATTTCCGTAAACTTGGGTTACTCCAGAGAACAATTAATGCAACATGTACATAAAGATTCATAATTTTAACTCAGTGCATTGGAAAAACCCTCGTCTACAAAACTCCAAGAGAAAGTTAAAATATACTGTGTATATATATATATATATATATATATATATATATATATATATATATATATATATATATATTATAATATATATATATATATATACACATACACACACACTGTTTATAAATATATATACACATGTGCATGTAGTATTTACATATAAATATATGTCTATATATATATATATATATATATATATATATATATATATATATATACATATATATATATATATATATATACATATATATATTTATTTATTTAAAATGTATTATATTTATATCTACAAGGCACTGGCCATCCTTCACTGTACTAAGGAAGTAAATCATCCACGGATTCAGCCACAGTAATAAACAGACATAATTTAGAAAAAGGTCTCCACCCCAAGACATATGGGAGCGGTAAGAATATCCCAGTTTCCAGTTACTTAGAATAAGTGATTGGAGTTTATAAACCCTGAAATCAGATTGGAAATTGGCATCGGCGTGTAGAAACTGTATCATGGTGCCACGGAACAGGAAAAAGAGTTTGAATGGGGTCGATGCGTATATTTTTCAGGAAATGCAGATGAAATTGGTAAGGAATAGAGACGCAGAAAAAGGCACCATGTGGCTGTATAGAAGTGAGCGCTAGATTACTGATTGCAAGACTCAGATCAGAAGAGTTCAGAATGACAAGTGAATTCTCAGTGGATATAAAAGATAAATTATTATTATTATTATTATTATTATTATTATTATTATTATTATTATTATTCAGGAGGTGAACCCTATTCGTATTGAACAAGCCCGCAGGGGGTATTGACTTGAAATTCAAGCTCCCAAAGAATATTGTGTTCATTTGAAATAAGTAACAGAAAGTAATAGGAAATATAGAACGAAGACTGTCCTCCCTCAGATCTTAAAAGCTACTGGGGCTAGAGGGCTGCAAATTGGTATGTTGATCATCCACCCTCCAATCATCAAACACCCCAAATTGCAGCCCTGTAGCCTCAGTAGTTTTGATTTGATTTAAAGTTAAAGTTCGCTATGATCATGCGTCTGGCACAGCTATAGGTGCAAACTACACGGGCCACCGCCGGGCTGTGGGTGAAATTTTCATGGGTCGCGGCTTAGAGTTTCATGGGCCGTGGCTGAGAGTTTCATACAGCATTATATGCTGTGCTGAAAACTCGATTGCGCCGAAGAATCTTCGGCTTATTTTTTACTTGTTTTTTTTACGCGTAAGAGAGAGAGAGAGAGAGAGAGAGAGAGAACAGGAAGAAGAAAGAGGATGAATGGGATAGCACACTACAGAAAATTGCAGAGAAAGATATAGGAAGAGAAAGAAAAGGTGAATATGGATATAATCAGGGTACAGAGAGAGAGAGAGAGAGAGAGAGAGAGAGAGAGAGAGAGAGAGATTCCTGACATCCTACCGTGAATGGACGTTACGTCCAGAAAAGTAGGATTACATTTGTCTGTCATTAGACCTGAAAACCGTCGAGTCACCCGCATTTTCATTTTCATGGTTTTGCCGCAAAAAACCCGTAATCAAAGTTGGGAAAATAAAAGAAGGTAGGAAAAAAAGGCTCCTAAATATAACGATGACGCTGCAAACTGCAACGTAACCCGCTAACTGGGACCGCATCAGTTCCTTCAGAGTATTTAGCCTTCTTTGTCCGGGCGAAAGTCGCCAATTTTTTAACTTTCTTTTTTATTTTATTTTTTTTTTTTTCGTTTCTGATGAGCAGTAACTATCTGGACACGCTACTGTTTCTGTATTGGGTTATTTGAGATTTCACGGACGCGCATGCGCGTTCAGTCTTGGAAAATTTGCGCGAGAGGAGCTTTAAGAAAGAGTATGAGGCGAATTCAAAGAAATGGAGAGAGGTATATTGTCTCATTTTGTGGAATGGCTGTGGAAGAGAGAGAGAGAGAGAGAGAGAGAGAGAAGAGCTCATTTTTGAGGAGCTGAAGTGGACCTTTTGAGGAAATTTCAATGGCTCCTCTCGAGGTCAGGCTTTATTCTATTATTTTTTTATTTTTCTGGTTAAAGTTGTGGTCTGCAGTTTGTAATGTCTTGCTGTCTGAATAAGTTTTTCGACTCCAACTGATAAAAAAAAAAGTATTTATTTCTTTGCATTTGATGAATATTTTATGTGAACAGTCATTAAATTTTTCTGAATTTTAATGTGGTGGAAAATTTTGTCATCATTACATTATTAAGGGACTCTGAAAATGACGAATGATTTAAGTTTTTGCCGTGATATCCAATCCGTTTTCGAGGATTTACTTCCTGTGTTGTGGTGGCATGCTTAGAAAACTGTTGGAAGTTGGAAGAATGTTGTCGTCAGCATTTCAGGTCTAGGGTCAAATGCTCTTAACTGCTTATCGACCAGAACCAAAAATGCTGAAAATGCGACCCTTCTTAATTGCCACCAACTCTTCACTGCAGAATTTGAAAGCCGTCGTTGCCATGCGAATTTTTTTAATACCTGGTCTTCGTTTAAGCGATACATAACCCCAAAATGCAAGCTCTTGGTTTCGCCAAGTTTCAGTAACCAGTTGGTCACTGGAATAGAAGCAGTGATTATGTTTTAGCTTGTGTCACTCCAATGGGGTTTGGAGACTGATCATAAAACTCTCTTCTTATGAGTTGAATGCAAGAGGTAGGATGAATGATTATGACGTGATTGATCGCTGCTTAGTCAATCGTGGGGTGGTATTTGGCCCTATGCCTGTTTTGGCAGTATAAACACGAGATGTTTGATTTGACACGCATGAAAATTTAAAAAGACAAACCTCTTGATACCTGTTTATTTTTGCGGTGGATTTATGGACACGTTCACATTTTCAGTGACCCCGTAGGCGGGGTACACTGTAGGCATTACTAAAAGGTCATTGCAACGTCCCTTCGTCCCCTAGCTGCAACCCCTTTCATTCCTTTTACTGTACTTCCATTCATATTATCTTTCTTCCATCTTGCTATCCACCTTCTCCTAACAATTGATTCATAGTGCAACTGCTTTGAGGTTTTCCTCCTGTTAACTAAGGTATACTTTAATTTTACACCTTTCGAACCTACATACTCACAATATCCATTCCAGCGCTGAATGACCTCATAGGTCCCAGTGCTTGGCCTTTGGGCTAAACTTTATATTCCGTTACATTCCATTCCACATTTTTAGTAAACACATTTTCATCGTATTTCTAAAATGTTTAATAGGGAGAATTTATAAACTTATCCTATTGATTAGGACTTTTCAAAGTTGACATTTAAGAAGTACTGCTTATTTCAGATGAAGTGTAATATCGCGGTTACATAATTTCTTGACCCGTTGCAATTCTTCCAGTTCATCTTGCCACTCATTTTATTTTCAGAACTTCGTTTCCTTTGGAGTAGGCGAATGCAGTAAATGTGCCTCGCTGTCCAACTTCTCCAAAGTTCCAGAGGTCCTTTATTCCTCACACCGTTGGACTGTGGAACAGTCGCCCTGAGGATGTTGTACAAATGGAACTTCAAAATTCAAGCGAAGATGCAATGCATTTCTACCCCAATGCTAATCTTCTTGTATTTGAAGACATTTTTATCTATTTATTCATTTATTAATTTATCGTTTCTTTTTAATATGAGACCTCTTTCTGTATTTCCCTTCACCTTCTGTTCTTCCATATGAATAGGGTTCATCTTCTGAATAATAATAATAATAATAATAATAATAATAATAATAATAATAATAATAATAAAAAGGTGTCTTTGGAATCAGGTTATCGTAGTTTTAATGCTTATTCGTTACCTTGTGGTGTGCATAATAATAATAATAATAATAATAATAATAATAATAATAATAATAATAATAATAAAGGTGTCTTTGGAATCAGATTATCGTGGTTTTAATGCTAAATCTTTACCTTGTGGTGTGCATAATAATAATAATAATAATGATAATAAAGGCGTCTTTGGAATCAGGTTATCGTGGTTTTAATGCTAATTCTTTACCTTGTGGTGTGCTCAGCAGTTGATTGATTTGGTTCTATATTTAAACCTTGTCCTCATTGTAATTATTTTGCCTGTTTGATGTAATTTTGCTTGGATTTTACTTGTAATTCACGGTTCTGGCTTACCTGTAAGCTTATTGTCTCTCCGTTGCAAAGTTCTTTTTCCTCTTGCTTTGCAACTTATACTAAATTTCTTCTGAATACAATATTAGATTGTATATAAAACTCGTAGAATCACACCAACAGAACCAATTGGAAGTCTGTAACAAACCGCCATGACAAAAAAAGGTGGATAGAAGTCATGATTATTTTAATGGAATTTCAAAAACGAAAAAGAAAACAAAATTAAAAAAAACTCTGGAAAGTTTATTTTGTAACATTTGGTTCAAAAATTTTCTTTCCAGATACAGGAATGCTGACTTTTCGATTTTTTGAGAAAGTAGGAGAGAGAGAGAGAGTTAGGTAACAGAGTGTGGATAGTGACACCACACGAGAGAGAGAGAGAGAGAGAGAGAGAGAGAGAGAGAGAGAGAGAGAGCAATGACTATATTCTTCAGTCATGCATGAAGGAGATTGTCTTTTCTTGATTAGACAAGTCGCATCCAAGAGAAAAGGGTCAGTGACTTGCTGAACCCAGTAATTTGATTTAATATATAAGATATATGACACACTCAGTTCCATTAACCATCAGGTAATGTCAGTGATTATCGATGTAAATAGGTATATGAGGTTATATATTATTTTTAAACAGCAAACAAACATGAAGTTATTAGATGGCGCCTAAACAGTGAGACTTTTCGATTCAGGCAATATATTGAAAGTCCATTAAAGATATAGATTATATATTTACTAATTCCACGATTCATCTTTTCACTCCCTGGGTGAATTTAAAGTGTCAGGTAATTCAGGTATAAGAAAAGAATGTAATTATATACGAAGGTCTGCATATCTTAGAAAATAGAGAAAGTTGGTATATAAAGGTAAATTCCCCCTTAACCTTTACATAAAATCCTTTCTTTTACTGTCCATGATATGAAAGGCTTTCATGTACATTTAATTCTTTCCTGTAGCAGGGAAGTCAAAACGTAACAAGTGAAAGGTTGAATCAGGAAATTAAAAGATATAAGATTTATCGTTAAAGACAGCGATGACCTTTCAGTATAATGTTTGTAGCGAGAAACCTCGTTACTTAAGATGACCGCTTGATAAGTTAATGATTATTTGCAGTTATTAACTTGAAAGGCAAGTAACAGGGAATTCAGGGGTTTCCATGCCACTCCCGTTCACTGTCAAGAGACAGGAAGAGGGAAGGAAGAATAAATGAAGAATAGGCTACGAAAAAGACTAAGGAAAAGCATAAGAACAATGTTAATGGACGCCAACTCACAGACAGGTAGCGAAGAATGTGAGGCGATTGTCAGAACTTCGTCGAGATTCCGTTCGGCTTTGTCAGGTTTTTAATTGTAAAAATCTGACTTCCGGGTTGGTGGCAGGTGGCAGATCGTGCAGTTGTTCCGTTCCCTTAATATTTTTGGTAATGCATTTTGTTTATTGTATTTTTGAAGCTGTATTGTTTCGTTGATTTTATGTTTTGGCGTAAGATACCTAATGAGTTTTTCAGGTTTCATCTCGACGAGTTGAAGGTTAATCTCATTAACATTTTTATTTGTAACTTGGTAATTTTTTTAAACGCCCAACCTGTCAAGATAACGCTGCCGCCACAGATTGTTAGAGTAGTAAAATGATTTAAACCTAAAGCTATTTCTATTTAATATATTAAGCTGAGTTTTCATTAGGGATTAGCTTGGCAGAGAGCATTGACGCCATAATGCATAAACGTTAAATAGGGAAACATGGAGGTCCCAGATTTAAAAACAAAATTACGAAGAAAATTTCCTTGACTATGTGCAATTTTGATTTTCAGTGGTTTAACCCTAGATTCAAGATATGCTTTTATGCTTGTCTTAAAAAATCTGAATCTATGCTTCTCTTAATTTCCCAAATCCATTTTATATATCATTGTTCCTCCTTTCTCAGATCTGCTAATTTCGTTACAGTATATACATGCATAAGTGATTACTATTCATCGTAATAATTTAGATCAGATGCGTTTGTGTTTGATAAAAATTCTCACATCTATTTGTATTAGTTTTGAAGAAAATGCTTGACATAAGTAGCACCGTGGCTAAAGCCATCTTGACGTATTCAGAGTATGTATTGTTCATATACTTTCCGTTTTCTAAACGGTTCAGAAGCCTGAGATATCATACCACTTGACGTCAATACAATGTTGTTAGGAGCTTAAGAGATTTTTTTTTAAGTTTTTTTTTTTTTTTTTTTTGGCTGGTAGAAAGTTGGATCGACCAGAAATATTGATATTCAACACCTCGCTTTTCGTCCTTTCTCACTCCAGATATAATGGCTGTCAGTTATTTATCGTGCAACAAAGAAGGCTTTTGAAATCAACGGCAGAGTTATAGAACAGCGAAGCTAATGAATCCATTTGTGGTTTTAGGACGTCATCAATATCTCTCAGGTAGTTATTAATTTTAATCCAATTTCTAACCCTGGAGGTTTGAACAGATAAAAGTACATCCACCGGATTAACTGTCCCTTGGCACACACGCACAGAGACACACACACACGCACACACATCTTCGTACCTCAGAAATGAACTGAACGCATACGTGCATTGACCACACAAGCACTCGCACCTGCCATTATGATAATGCCATTTACTCAGCAGCGCAAATAGAAAAGAAGAAAAAGGGAAAAGAATCGACGCGTAAAAGAGAACTCGTACAGCCACCGAGCCATCATTATTCCCTGTAGTCAGCAAGCAAGCGCTTGCTGCGATGCATTGCTCCAATAACTCGCCAGCAACGGTCCGGTATTTATGCAAGCAAAATAACCATTATGCTCACTTAGGCGAACAGTTAAGTTTGATGATGAGACTGCACATAACCTAACCTCCTGCTTCTTCTTCTTCTTCTTCTTCTTCCTCCTCTTACTCCTAAAACCTCCTACTTAAGACACCTCCTCCTCCTACTCCTACTACCATCTTACTCGCACTATGATAGTCTTGACCTTCCTCCCCCTTTTCCTCCTACCATCCTCCGCTCCTCGGTGATAATTTATGGCGCGTACGTGAGCGCCTGTGAGCATGCGCATGAACAACAAGAGTTTATTTTCCTATTTTTTTTATTTTATTTATTTATTTATTTATTTATTTTCCTTTTTTTTGGTTCTTTCCACAAGCCCACTAGCAGTTTTTTTCTCAAGCCCACAAGCAGGTTTTTTCCTCCCCACAAGTAGTTTTTTTTTCTCCCAACAAACCCACAAGCATTTTTTCCTCCCCACAAGCCCACAAATATGTGTTTATTTCTCAAGCCCATTAGCAGTTTTTTCTCCTCACAAGCCCACAAGCAGTTTTTTTTTCTCCCCACAAGCATTTTTTCTCCCCACAAGCAGTCTTTTTCTCCCCACAAGCTTTTTTTTTTTTTCACAAGCCCACAAGCATTTTTTCCCTCCCCACAAGCCCACAAGCTTTTTTTTTTCTCACAAGCCCACAAGCAGTATTGTTTCTCCCCACAAGTCCGCAAAGCATGTATTTTCTCCCCACAAGCCCACAAGCATCTTTTCTCCCCACGAGCAGTTTTTTCTGTCCACAAGCAGTTTTTTTCTGACCACATGCATTTTTTCTCCCCACAAGCATTTTTTTCTCCCCCACATGCATTTTTTTTCCCACAAGCATTTTTTCTCCCCACAAGCATTTTTTTTTTCTCCCCACAAGCCCAAAAGCAGAGAGTAATCTTGTCGAAACTGCTGTCTGCACGTTCATGGACGCCCTGTGGGAGATGACCTAAGTTGTTTACTTGTGGCAGGGGGGGGAGGGGGGGCGGTGGGTGGGCGGGCTATTATTGGGAGATTATCATCAAGATTAATGGCAGTCCCCGAGTGATGCTTGTCCTCGCGCGTCTTCTGTCGTTTCGTCTTTATCTTCCTTCATGCTCTTATTCCTCGTTCGGGGTTAGTGCGCCTCACGTGGTGCACTGTAGGCATTACTCAGGGGTCTTTGCAGCGTCCCTTCCTTAGGCCCCCGGCTGCAACTTCTCTCAGTCATTCCTTTCACTGCACCTCCGTTCATATTCTCTTTCTTCCGTCTGACTTTCCACCCTCTCCTAACAGATGTTTCATAGAAATGCTTTGAGGTTTTCCTCCTGTCACGCCTTTCAAACCTTCTTACTGTCAATTTCCCTTTCAGCGCTGAATGACCTCATAGGTCCCAGCGCTTGGCCTTTGGCCTAAATAATATGGTCTGTTCTATATATACTCTTATTCACCTTTTCCTTTTCTCTTCGATAGGGCCGTTTCTGGTAGTTATTTAATTCTCATACACACTCCTTTGTTTTGGAGACTTCAGTAGCAGGAAATGTTATTGGTTATAATGAGGGTTTTTTCTGTGATTCGTCTATTAATATTAACATCTCATTGATGTAGTGAGTTAGGTTATAATGAGGTGGGTTTTTTTATGTGATTCGGCTACTAATATTAATATCTCATTGATATAGTAAGGTAGATTTTTTCTGTTAAGTTTCGTGTGCTAATATTATTTGTTTATTATTGGTGTAGTAAGGTTTGTGTATTACCTAGCTGTCATTGCTTCTACGTTTTATATATCATAATGTGATGCTTCAGCAAGGGGGGAAAGTTCCCCCCCCTCGAAAAAAATGATTTTTTATGAGATGGCTTACAGGTATTTCCTCTTTATCAAAAAAGTTCCCCCGCCCCTCAAAAAAATTATTGTTTTGATGAGATGGCTGGCAAATATTTCCTCTGATCAGAAAAGTTGGCCCCCATAAAAAAAAATATTGTTCTTATGAAATGGCTTGCAAATAGTTCCTCTTTATCAGAAAAATTCCCTCCCCGCTCCAAAAAAATCGTTTTTATGAGATGGCTTGCAAATATTTCCTCTTTGTCAGAAAATTTACTCCCCCATTAAAAAAAATTGTTTTTATGAGATGGCTTCCAAATATTTCCTCTTGATCAGAAAAAAAAAACAAGATATCCCCTTTCCTCTCTCTGGGAGGTACCAAGTCATTTTTCAAGACAAGGCCATTATTTTTTTTATTATTTGCTGTGACCATCAGCTGGCGTCAATCTCCCGTTAGCATTCCGCATTTTTATCAGAAGATTCGCCGAACCAGTTAGAACGGAGAGGGCTTATTGCCACCAGTTCTCGACCGTTAACATTTTCCATTTTGGTCCTGGGAGCCACTGGAGCAATGGAACCAATTGCGGCCAAAATTATGCATACTGAGGTGTAGGTCGGTGTTACTTTGGTGCTGATTGGAAGTGGAAGAATGGTGGTTTTAGAGGAGGAATAGGGTGGGTGGTTTGAATGTTTTTTTTTTTGTGAAATAGTTATTTGAAGTTTAGAAATATAGAGAAAGAGCTGTATTTGACATGCATGGACCTAGATAAAGTTTATTTATGTATGTATGTATATATATATATATATATATATATATATATATATATATATATATATATATATGTATATGCATGTATATATATGTATATATATATGTATATATATATATATATATATATATATAATGTATATATATATATATATATATATATATATATATATATATATATATATATATTTATATATATATAATTCATTTATTAAACATACACACACTTTTGCATGCGTGTGTAAGAAAGGTAAAAGAGAATAACAAATAACAT
Source organism: Macrobrachium rosenbergii (assembly GCF_040412425.1). Taxonomy (NCBI): domain Eukaryota; kingdom Metazoa; phylum Arthropoda; class Malacostraca; order Decapoda; family Palaemonidae; genus Macrobrachium; species Macrobrachium rosenbergii. The sequence continues at coordinate 40,999,425 of NC_089748.1, forward strand.
ACATTGCATTATTTGCTTCTGATCATCTCACCATACTGTAGTAGAGCAACGGGCAACCCCAGAAAAAAATTTTCAATCTTACAATGAAGTCATCATCATCATCATCATCATCATCATCATCATCATCGCCTCCAACATGTTACTCATGTCCTTCCCGTGCTTTCACTTCCACCATCATCCACTGTTCTCCTTGGCATGGTCCGAAGGACATTACTGGCTCATCTCCCGCCTATCATTTTCTCGTCAGTCTATGGAACTTCCCGTAATCTCCCGTAAGGTATCATTTCCCACTCTGTCGTGCCTTGTGTTCCTGATATTCCTTTTGAGGCATATTTTGAAATAGAGTATCAAGGGCTCTATTTTCAAATCCCCCTTAGGGCGGTAGTGCCGTCAGTGCACCTCATGCGCTGCGCTGTATTCATTACTTGAGGTTCTTTGCGGCGTGCCTAAAGGCCCCTAGCTGCGCCCCATTTCGTTTCTTTAACTGTGCCTCCTATCATTTTCTCTTTCTTCTTACTTTCCACCTTCTCTAACAATTGATTCATAGTGCAACTGCTTTGAGGTTTTCCTCCTGTTACACCTTTCAAACCTTTGAACTGTGAGTTTCCTTTTCAGCGCTGAATGACCTCATAGGTCCCAGCGCTTAGCTTTGGCCTGAATCCTATTCTATTTAGGGGCGTAAGAGCCTTTATAATTAGGTACGTTGCTCTGTCAAAAGAGTCCCCATCATCAACAAAGGCCACCAGAAGGGAATTTTCAAATTTCTAACAAATTTTTGATATGTGTGGCCCATACTTTTTCGAAAACTAGCTTTTTTTTTTATCTCTGAGTATTTTTTTTTTTATTTCCTTTCTAAGCTGTTCAGGATGGGGTATGTTGAAACTTTTTTCTTTCGGACGCAAGTTCATTGTCACAAAAGTTCGCTCATTCGGTGAGGTGTGCTTATTGTCGGTCGGTGCTTAGTAGTTAATTGCTGATTCCAAATAAAAATGTCAAAGTCTCAGGAACAAGCGTAAGTAAATTTGTCAGAGAGAGAGAGAGAGAGAGAGAGAGAGAGAGAGAGAGAGAGAGAGAGAGAGAGAGAAAGATATGCTTACTGTCGGTCGGTGCTTAGAAGTTAATTGCTGATTCCAAATAAAAATGTCAAAGTTTCAGGAACAGGCATAAGTAAATTTGTTAAAGAGAGAGAGAGAGAGAGAGAGAGAGAGAGAGAGAGAGAGAGAGAGAGAGAGAGAGAGAGAGAGAGAGAAAGGTATGCTTATTGTCGATCGGTGCTTAGAAGCTAATTACTGATTCGAATTAAAAATGTCAAAGTCTCAGGAACAGGCGTCAGTAAATTTGTTAGAGAGAGAGAGAGAGAGAGAGAGAGAGAGAGAGAGAGAGAGAGAGAGAGAGAGAGAGAGAGAGAGAAGGTATATTTATTAAATGGTGCTTGTAGTTAATTACTGATTCCACCTAAAGTGTCAAAGTCTCAAGAACAGGCATAAGTAAATTTGTTAAAGAGAGAGAGAGAGAGAGAGAGAGAGAGAGAGAGAGAGAGAGAGAGAGAGAGAGAGAGAGAAGGCAGGTTATTTATTGTGGTCAGTGCTTAGGAAGTTAATTACTGATTCATATTAAATGTCAAAGTCTCAAGAACAAGTGTAGCAAATTTGTTAGAGAGAGAGAGAGAGAGAGAGAGAGAGAGAGAGAGAGAGAGAGAGAGAGAAGGTATATTTATTGTGGGTCGGTGCTTAGAAGTTAATTACTGATTCCAGATAAAAATGTCAAAGTCTCAGGAACAGGCGTAAGTAAATTTGTTAAAGAGAGAGAGAGAGAGAGAGAGAGAGAGAGAGAGAGAGAGAGAGAGAGAGAGAGAGAGACCCTTTTAACATTATTCTTCGTAAAGACTAATAAACACATCGCATATTCACACCGACGACGCATGTCGTCGACTCCGTCGAAAAAGAATGTAGGCCTAAACAAAACCCCGCCGGCTGTAAGAGTTCAAACCTATAAGCGCCGGTCAAGTAAAACCTCCTGTCTTCCAATCTTACCAGCACCTGCTTCCTTCTGCTGCGCCTCCTTCATCCCCTCCCCTTTCCCCTCAGTAATCGTGAGCATTAACATCTTCCTTTCTCATTCTTGTGTCATGAAATGCCCCATTCGGCTCCCTCTCTCCCGGGAGCCCCCGAGAGTGGTTTTATGGGCAGTTTGCATATGCATGCAGAATCCCGTAGCACATTATGCATGCCCCTTTTTCCACTACTGGATTGAGACAAGGGGGATCTGCCGAGGCTGTGATTTAGTGTGTAGCTTCCAGGTACCTTTTTCCTATTTGAGGTGGGTAATTATAAAAGAGTATTACATATTATTATTATTATTATTATTTGGAAGTTTGAATTTAATGTGGCCCCTGTGGTGGGCTGGCTTGTTCTATATGAATAGGGTTCATGTTTCAGTAATAATAATAATAATAATAATAATAATAATAATAACAATATTATTATTATTATTATTATTATTATTATTATTATTATTATTATTATTATTATTATTATTATTATTATTCAGGACATGACCCCTATTCATATAAGGACAAGTCTACCAATAGTGGCCACATAAATTCAAATCCTGAATAATATGTTGCTCATTTTGGAAGAAGCAACAGAAGATAATAGACAATATAGAAAGAAGAGATCAATTATTAGAAAAGAAAATATAAATTGACAAATCAACAAACCGCAGGGTTTTGTTTGGAGCGACATAGATTTTCGTTCATAGGAAATTTTGTAAGGATAGTATGCCTTTTTTTTTTTTTTTAGCGCGTGGAGACTGTTCCTTCTTCTGTAAATAAATAAATGGATCCTGCTTAATCAGCCGTATTCATGAATGGTTTATTTATTTTCCCCAAATGGTAAATGTCCTCTCAAATTCTCATCCATGATAGAGTGACAAGCTTTCACAGCTTTATAAACCGTGTAATTGTAATAGCCACAATGCCCTCTTAACCTTAGCACCTGGTCTCGTTTCCGCTACTGGACATCCGGGAATTTCATATTTCTTGCACTCCTGATCTTAAGGCTTGCAGTGACAGGCGTAGTAAAACAAAGCGCGAAGAAATCGAGAAAATTAAGAGGGCATTGTGGCTATTACAATTACATATGCATCTCAGTAGATTCTACACACACACACACACACACACACACACACACACACACACACACACACACACACACACAATATATATATATATATATATATATATATATATATATATATATATATATATATTATACGTGTGTGTGTCTGTGTGATCTAGTAACCTCCATCCATGCAATATTGTATCAGCATTGTTCCTGATGCTTCTCAGATCAAGCTGCAATCATTTGTTGGGAAACTCCCAGTGGAAAATGTCGGTGGTCGTCACATCTGGAAATCGTCCCGGTCAACGAAAAGTTCTACTTTTATGAGAAGAAGAAAACCTGTGACACAAATTGAGTTTACCTGTTGGATTTCAATTTTTCAACGAGAGCTGCCTGAGAAGGTTTATCGATTTGTTGAATTTATCATTTCTTTTCCAGTAAATGATCTTTTCTTTCTATATTTCCTATAACCTTCTGTTATTTCTTTCACATGAACGTCGTATTCTTTGGAAGTTTGAATTTCAATTCTGTGACCCCCCTATGGTGGGCTTGTTCCGTATGAATAGGGTTCATGTTCTGAATAATAATAATAATAATAATAATATGGACGAAGTCCCTCTTTTAGAGCAGTGTTATTGAAAACAGTTGCTGTTCCAACGGCATTGCCCTTGTAGAGTCTTCTCTGTTTTCAGCACAATAATTCTCTCACACAATAACACACAATAATAATAATAATAATAATAATAATATTAATATGAACGTAGTTCCCTTTAGAGCAGTGCTGTTGGAAACAATTGCTGTTCCAACGGCATTGCTTTGTAGAGTCTTCTATTTTTCAGCAATAATACACATAATAATAATAATAATAATAATAATAATAATAATAATAATATGTCAAAGTCCCTTTTTTAGAGCAGTGCTCTTGAAAACAATTATTGTTCCAACGGCATTGCCCTTGTAGAGTCTTCTCTATTCTTCAATAATAATAATAATAATAATGATAATAATAATAATAATAATAATAATAATAATAATATGTCAAAGTCCCTCTTTTAGAGCAGTGCTGTTGAAAACAATTATTGTTCCAACGGCATTGCCCTTGTAGAGTTTTCTGTATTCTTCAATAATAATAATAATAATAATAATAATAATAATAATAATAATAATATGTCAAAGTCCCTTTTTTAGAGCAGTGCTCTTGAAAACAATTATTGTTCCAACGGCACTGCTCTTGTAGTCTTCTCTATTCTTCAGTAATAATACACACAATAATAATAATAATAATAATAATAATAATAATAATAATACACACACACATGGGAAAGTCCCTCTTTTAGAGCAGTGCTGTTGAAAATAATTACTGTTCCAACGGCATTGCTCTTGTAGAGTCTTCTCTAGTCTTCAGTAATAATAATAATAATAATAATAATAATAATAATAATAATAATAATAATAATAATAATAATAATAATATGGGAAAGTCCCTCTTTTAGAGCAGTGCTGTTGAAAACAATTACTGTTCCAACGGCACTGCCTTGTAGAGTCTTCATTCTTCAGTAATACACACACACACACACACACACACACAATAATAATAATAATACACACACACACACATATGTCAGTCCTCTTAGAGTTGGTGTTATTGAAAACAATTGCTGTTCCAACGTCATTGCTCTTGTAGAGTCTTCCCTATTCTTCAATAATAATAATAATAATAATAATAATAATAATAATAATAATAATAATAACAGCCTAAATAGTCAACATATTTACCATTCTGTTTGATATGAGATTTTGCAATATATGCATCGACGATGTATTCTATTTCTCCGAAGACTTTCGAGTACACAAGCACCTCTTAATTCTGGCTCACTCTCAGGTTTGTCGTTTTGGTACCTGATGGAAATCTTGCTAAGGACGCTTTCCTTTGTGTGGAAGTAGTCCGTGAAGTACTGCATGCCCCGAGTACCCACCGGGTAGGTTGCCCAGAGTGACTCGGGGGAAGAAGGAATTGGCATATACCCGATTGTAACCTTGATTGTGCGTGGTACTTGACTATCGCATTTACCGGTGTATCTGCGTCTCAACGCATGGGCAGTCACTTGTTAAAAGACTTAATGATAGCGGGGGAAGAGAAGAGGAGAGAAGAGGAGAGGAAAACGAATGAGGAGAAGAGGAGGAAAAGGTGGAAAAGTGAGAAGGAATTTTTTTTAATTTTTTTAATTTTTTATTTTTCAATTTCTTTTTCTTTTTTTTTTCTTTTGCTTTTCGAAGGAATAGGGGAAAATGGAAAGGGGAGATGGAGGAGATGAAGGTGATAATTGGATGGATAAGAAGAGGAAAGAGGAGGAACCATTCTCTTACTTGGTCAGTGAAGCCTCGATTTAGAGTCGATTCGTAACAGTGAGGCTTAAAATTATAATAATAGGATCTTGCCAACTCTAATTGTTGAGACTGGTATAGTAGGTTTTGTGTGTGTGTGTGTGTGTATTTGTCTGTCTGTTGCTTGGGTGCTTGGGAAAGTCTCTGTCGAATCTGTTGCTGCCTGTGCCTTCAACCTTGCTTTTCCGTAGCTGCAACCCCTTTCGTTCCTTTTACTGTACCTCCTTTCATATCTCTTCCATCTTAATTTCCACCCTCTCCTAACAATTGATTCATAGTGCAACTGCTTTGAGGTTTTCCTCCTGTTACACCTTTCAGACCTTTTGCTGTCAGTTTGCGTTTCAGCGCTGAATGACCTCATAGGTCCCAGTGCTTGGCGTTTGGCCTTAATCCTATATTCAATTCAAATCAACCTTGCTTTGAAGTAAATTGTGCCTGATAGTGATTTTCGCAACTTTTTAATTCATTCTGAAAGTATTCAGAGAAGTAATCAATGTATCGTACCGCAGAGCCTAAAATCTGACGAAATCTTCAAAATAAAGGAAAGAAATTGAAAACCAAATGACTTAATTGTGCACGCACTAAAAGCATTTTGCTTTTTGCATGCCCTTTCATTCACAATTTCATAAGAAAGCGTGGTTTTCTTTTAATGATTTGAACATTGCAATCTTCTCTTGAACTACGTGTTCATGAATAACACTCGAGAATCATCAACAGTCGTAATTTTTTAGAAAAACCTTATCATTTTATATAACATATATTTTCGATCGTTACAATCAAGGCAGACCAAATCGCTGTCGAAATTAAGCCCGAACGAGTTCATTGATGGTTTTGGCTTGTAATGCGGACTTAAATACAGTCATTTCAGCTCCGATTAACATATTGGCTTCTACTGATGTTTTATTCTCTTAACTCAATCTAACCTAATGATATGTACTTGATGCTGTTGCATTAGTTTTCCGCTGACTCACCATTTGTATAATGGAGGCGCTCTGGGAAAAATGATAGTGTTTTGGTCGCGTTATAGCATTTTAAAGTGCTTTTTTGAAAGAGCTTTGTATCCCGAAATGGCGAGACAAAAGACGAACTCGGAATTTGACGGGAGATTAGTTTCGCTGAGGTCAGCTTTTTTTTTTTTTTTCGCTGAAATAGTCAGCATCACTGAACGAAGATTATATGTTTACAGTTAAGTATCTCTAGTTACTGATCATTACGTGTTGATCAGTGTTGTTACATCCGAAAGGTCTGGTTTTATATTGCGAGTGGAATATAATAAAAAAAGCCGTTTGCTCAGCTGAGTGAGTTGTAAGTGCTATCAGAGAATTGGAAACGATGTCGCACAAGAAGGTTTTGTGACGTATTTTAATATACGATGTCACTCAAGCAGGTTTTGTGACGTATTTTAATATACGATGTCACACAAGCAGGTTTTGTGACGTATTTTTATAGCTTGTTGACAAACGTAACACGAAATAGAATTGATTTTTTGTCTGTTTCGGTGAAAGGTTCAAGGTTCCAAGTAAAATGACTTCGGCAAAAGACGGGAGAGGTCCACAAGGCTGATGTTCGTTAGGTTCATTGTAGCATTACTTTGTCTCTCTCTCTCTCTCTCTCTCTCTCTCTCTCTCTCTCTCTCTCTCTCTCTCAATCTGTGGCTTCAGAAGGAATGCTACCAATGATTGTATTGCCTCTTTTAGATCCTGATTTAATATGTGCTTTCTCTCTCTCTCTCTCTCTCTCTCTCTCTCTCTCTCTCTCTCTCTCTCTCTCTCTCTCTTTCTCGTAACCGACCACAATCCTCACGTGCGAGGAAGATGCCAGGAATCAGATAAGGGTATACCAAGCCCAGCCGTTCCAGATCCTCTTGCGGGAAATCTTAGGACGCCTCAGTAGAGAATGGGCGGGCGGAACAAGAAGCATTACACGAGAACGCTTTTGCTACTGCCCTTCTTCTTCTTCTTCTTCTTCTTCTTCTTCTTCTTCTTCTTCTTCTCTTTCCCAGTCATCTGAGACAGCCGTTTTCTCAGGAGCGTGACGGAATCGCCATAAAGTTAAAGTCGCCTTACCGTAAGATTACCTGGACGGTATTTAAAGAACCCTCTTCTCCGTTTTTTAGTTTTCTGTAAAAGAAAATTATTGAGGTGGCTTTATGTCTGTCCGTCCGCACTTTATTCTGTCCGCACTTTCTTCTGTCCGCATTTTTCTGTCCGCCCTCAGACCTTAAAAACTACTGAGGCTAGAGGGCTGGAAATTGGTATGTTGATCATCCACCCTCCAATCATCAAACGTATCAAATTGCAGCCCTCTAGCCTTAGTAGTTTTTATTTTGTTTACGGTTAAAGTTAGCCATGATTGTGAGTCTGGCACCGCTATAGGTATATACCAACAACGCAGGCCACCACCGGGCCGTGGCTGAAAGCTTCATGGGCCGCTGCTGAGAGTTTCATGGGCCGTGGCTTAAATTTCGTACAGCATTGTACGTTGTACAGAAAACTCGATTTCGCCGAAGAAACATCGGCGCATATTTTACTTGTTTTTTTATTTTATTTTATTTTTATTTTTATTTTTTATTTTTACTTTTTTGGCCTCCATGTAAGTCATGAAATAAGACACACGATTCCATAGAATGGACGTCAATCCATAGAATATCGTGGATAGCTAGGCCACCTGATTCAGGGAGACAAGGACGCGTATCGAAAGAATGATGATGGAATGATTGATGTAATTCCATGAGCTTAGAAAAACTTCGTGTCAGTAACTACCACGTTCGTCCTTTTACCCACAAAATCAAGGATGCCCCTTCTGCGCAGGGAACTTCTGCCCAGGGAACTTTGCGCAGGGAACTTCATATTCACTATAATAGCCTCTGCGTCTTCCTTCAAGGATGACCTTTCGCTGACACGTCCACCTTCTATGCATTTGCGAGTCTCAACTTTTGTGTGTAACTCAGAGTATGTATATACTTTAGAAAACAAAATTTAGAAAGGTAACTCCTTAATTCCTAGGAAAATGTAGAAAGGTAACTCCTTGGTTCCTACATTTTCTCTTACATGTTTACTCCATTGCTGCCATCGGAGGTTAAACGAAGTTCTTGGTTGACGTTTCAATTCTTTCTTCCACTCTGACACTGAGGTCAAATATTTCTATTCTGAAAGAGCAAGACAAGCAAATATCCGCCATTATGCCCCCGCAATTAATAGAGAAATATTTCTACGCTGAAAGTGCAAGACAAGCAAGTGTCTGCCATTATCGCCTCCCCCCCCCTCAATTAATAGAGAAATATTTCTACGCTGAAAGTGCAAGACAAGCAAGTGTCTGCCATTATCGCCTCCCCCCCCTCAATTAATAGAGAAATATTTCTACGCTGAAAAAGACAAGCAAGTGTCTGCCATTATCGCCTCCCCCCTCAATTAATAGAGAAATATTTCTACTCTCAAAGAGCAAGACAGGCAAGTGTCCTCCATTATCGTCTCCCCCCCCCTCAATTTATAGAGAAATATTTCTACTCTGAAAGAGCAAGACAAGCAAAAATGTCTCACCATTATCGCCTCCCCTCAATTAATAGAGAAATATTTCTACTCTGAAAGAGCAAGACAAGCAAGTGTCCGCCATTATCGCCTCCCCCTCAATTAATAGAGAAATATTTCTACTCTGAAAGAGCAAGACAAGCAAGTGTCCGCCATTATCGCCTTCCCAATTAATAGAGAAATATTTCTACGCTGAAAGAGCAAGACAAGCAAGTGTCCGCCATTATCGCCTCCCCCCCCCCCTCAATTAATAGAGAAATATTTCTACTCTGAAAGTGCAAGACAAGCAAGTGTCCGCCATTATCGCCTCCCCCCCCCCTCAATTAATAGAGAAATATTTCTACTCTGAAAGTGCAAGACAAGCAAGTGTCCGCCATTATCGCCTCCCCTCAATTAATAGAGAAATATTTCTACTCTGAAAGAGCAAGACAAGCAAGTGTCCATATTATCGCCTCCCCTCAATTAATAGAGAAATATTTCTACTCTGAAAGAGCAAGACAAGCAAGTGTCCGCCATTATCGCCTCCCAATTAATAGAGAAATATTTCTACGCTGAAAGAGCAAGACAAGCAAGTGTCCGCCATTATCGCCTCCCCCCCCTCAATTAATAGAGAAATATTTCTACTCTGAAAGAGCAAGACAAGCAAGTGTCCTCCATTATCGCCTCCCCCCTCAATTAATAGAGAAATATTTCTACTCTGAAAGAGCAAGACAAGCAAGTGTCCTCCATTATCGCCTCCCCCCTCAATTAATAGAGAAATATTCTACTCTGAAAAGAGCAAGACAAGCAAGTGTCCTCCATTATCGCCTTCCCCTCAATTAATAGAGAAATATTTCTACTCCCAAAGAGCAAGACAAGAAGTGTCAGGTGTCCTCCATTATGGCCTCCTCCACCCTCAATTAATAGAGAAATATTTACGCTGAAAGAGCAAGACAAGCAAGTGTCCTCCATTACCCGCCCCCTCAATTAATAGAGAATATTTATCCTCTAAAAGAGCAAGACAAGCAAGGTCCTCCATTATCGCTCCCCCCAATTAATAGAGAAATATTTCTCCTCTGAAAGAGCAAGACAAGCAAGTGTCCTCCATTATCGCCTCCCCCCTCAATTAATAGAGAAATATTTCTACTCCCAAAGAGCAAGACAAGCACGTGTCAGGTGTCCTCCATTATGGCCTCCCCCTCCACCCCTCAATTAATAGAGAAATATTTCTACGCTGAAAGAGCAAGACAAGCAAGTGTCCTCCATTACCGCCTCCCCCCCCCTCAATTAATAGAGAAATATTTATCCTCTAAAAGAGCAAGACAAGCAAGTGTCCTCCATTATCGCTCCCCTACCCCTCAATTAATAGAGAAATATTTCTCTCTGAAAAGAGCAAGACAAGCAAGTGTCCGCCATTGTCGCCTCCCCCCCCTCAATTAATAGAGAAATATTTCTACGCTGAAAGAGCAAGACAAGCAAGTGTCCTCCATTACCGCCTCCCCTCAATTAATAGAGAAATATTTCTACGCTGAAAAGAGCAAGACAAGCAAGTGTCCTCCATTACCCTTCCCCCAAATTCAATCACGGTTCGACTTTTATTAAAGGTGAGAGAATCTTGAAGAGGAGCCGTCGCGGGTTTTAATTACGTGGGAAAACCCAATTACCTTCTGGTGGTGTGAGGCGTTTAAGTTCTCAGGTGTGGCAATCGGCGACACCTACTTTCCACCCACCTTCCCCCTCCCTATCAGCCCCTGCACGCCCACGCGGGACACCTCTATATTTCATCTCGTTTTACGATTCCGTCCAGGTGTTTTGATTGCCTTGGCGAGCATTTTTCGTCGGAACTTCTTCATGATGATGTTAATAAGAGAGTGATTATTCACTGTCACGTTGTTTTGTATTTTTCAAAAAAGTAACTAAAAGCATTTTTAGAAATACGGAAATGAAGGCGTAATTAAAAATGAATTTGAGACAACAGAGTCTTTATTTTTCTTCCTGAAAATCAAATTTGAAATGTTCTAAGTTATCCCCTTTGAAAAATCCTCAGTAGGAAAATAATAAAAAATAAATTTGGGACAATACCATTTTTTTTTTCCTGGAAAGCAAATTTAAAGTGTACCAACGTAGACGTTGTGTTTATTGAATAATCCTCACCAGATGAATCTTCGTACAACCGTTGATAGTGCCTTTAAGGAGGGCATCTGTGATCAGAACGCTTGATAGTGCCTTTACGGAGGGCATCTGTGATCAAAACACTTGATAGTGCCTTTAAGGAGGGCATCTGTGATCAAAACACTTGATAGTGCCTTTACGGAGGGCATCTGTGACCAAAACACTTGACAGTGCCTTTAAGGAGGGCATCTGTGCTCAAAACACTTAATTCATGTTTTTAATAGATTTTAAAGTCTTGCATACTAAAAACACCAGAAAGGCTCCTGTGTAAACAAAGAGTTTCACCTTTTTTAGGCAGAAATGAGCCCCCTTAAATGTATTATATTTACAGACTAATATGTTTCAAGCAACAATTTTTTTACAGGATTTAGATATAATTTTTGTACTAGCTTTCATATGTCTGCGTAATATTTTAAAATGATGGTATATCTGCCCTTTTTCAGTGATTACGTGGTGGTTGAGTGTCTGTGCAAGCAAGCAGGAAATGTCTTAACTTTATTGCAATCTGAGATACTGGGGATGGTCGTGTAATTCCCATTGCCGTTCCAGAATCGGGGGAAGAATCGTGTAGGAAAACTGACCTTAGACGAAGAAGCTTACGGATTACTGGCATTGAGCACCACCGTCTGATTCCGTATTTTATAACGTGCATTGCCTTGAGTGATCTAACAGAGCAGTTGCTCAGTTTTCTGTAAAAGAAAACTATTGTGCTAGCTTCGTCTGTCCGTCCGCACTTTTTCTGTCCGCCATCACATCTTAAAAACTACTGAGGCTAGAGGGCTGGAAATTGGTATATTGATCATCCACCCTCCAGCCATCAAACATGCCATATTGCAGCCCTCTAGCCTCAGTAGTTTTTATTCTATTTAAGGTTAAAGTTAGCCATCATCGTGCTTCTGGCAACGATATAGGATAGGCCTCCACCGGGCCGTGGTTAAAGTTTCATGACCCGCGGCTCATGCAGCATTATACCGAGACCACCGAAAGATAGATTTGTTTTCTGTGCCCTTGATTATACGCTGTAGCGGCTGTACAGAAAACTCGATTGCGCCGAAGAAACTTCGGCGAATTTATTACTTGTTTCGTGACGTCATACTTGTTTCGTGACGTCACAACCTGAAGGCCAGGTCCATCGGGGGATTATTGGGTATGGCAAATGACCGAGTTGCCAATTTGTATTTATCGTCTCCCGTTGACAGATACCTTATTTATGTTTATCGACGGACGATTTAACAAACAAGTGGGGAGGCATCTTGAAGGAGCACATTTTACCTTGTACGTCCCGTTGACAAAATCATAATATCTTTGTAGGTATGGGTTTCAAAAGCAGATTTTATCTCGTGAGTTGGTTTTGTAACCTTGGTACGAAAAGCAGAAGGCTGCAAGCCCGAAGGGCTCCAACAGGGAAAGCAGAAAGCAGGCCAGTCCGGGAAAAGAAGTAATGTGATAAAGATTGAATTATATAAGCAGAATAAAAAGGAAGAGCGAATGAAATACGACAGTAAATGGAATGAAAGTCATGTGAACTTTCTAAAGAAAAAGAGAAGTATTAACACAGCTTCGTGCATTTTGCTGAAATGTTTAAATTTACCAATTTGATCTTGGTTGGTCAATTGTGTAAAACCTGTCTCATATTTACAGAAAGGAAGAGAGAGATATGTTGTAAAAAATGACGAGTGATAAAGTTTGTCATGCATAGTTTCTTCCCCAAAAATCTTTCCCTCCTATATAATTAAGCTATCCTTGGAATGCTATGCATTTGATTTCCATGATGCATTAGTATTCCTATATAAATATAAGCATAAAATACAGCAACTACGCTCTGTTTATTAATTGTGCTAAGAAAGCCGTGATAATTCTCACCAGTTCACAAATGCCCACTCTACTACGCACGTCATGACATTCTCACGCCTTATACCTCTCCTTAAACCATTCAAATGAACGATCTTTAAGTTTTATGGCCATTTTGCTAGCCACCGTTTTATAACCGTATGAGATTGTGGTCCTCCATGGCTGAAATTATAGCCGATTTCCAGCTCCTCTCCTCTTAACCACTAGCTACTTGGGTTGATGCCGTGTTTACATGGAACGGCGCTGCACAGGTTTTCCTCTCAGTACTTCACTTCCGGTACTTTGTGGCTGGGGCACTGTTTTTGGCTGGGTGTGGTTGAAACCTCCATGAAAAAACACCCAGACTCACTTTTAAAACGTTTCAGTAGTGTTTGCAGTTAATGTTTATATTGAGATGTTTTGCTAAAAACATGCTGTCGATGAGATCGTGAAAACACCCAGACTTACTTTTAAGATGCTTGAGTGATGTTTGCACTTAATGTTTATATGTTTAGATGTTTTGCTAAACCATGCCTCGATCAGATCTTAAAAACACCCAGACTTACTTTTAAAATGTTTGAGTGATTATTTGCATCTAATGTTTATATGTTTGGATGTTTTGCTAAAACATGCCTCGATCAGATCTTAAAAACACCCAGACTTACTTTCAAAGTGTTTCAGTGATGTTTGCAATTAATGTTTATATGTTTGGATGTTTTGGTAAAACATGCCTCGATGAGATCATAAAACACCCAGGCTTACTTTTAAAATGTTTCAGTAATGTTTGCACCTAATGTTTATATGTCTGGATGTTTTACTAAAACATGCCTCGATGACATCGTAAAAACACCCAGACTTACTTTTAAAATGTTTGAGTGATTTTTGCACCTAATGTTTATATGTTTGGATGTTTTTGCTAAAACATGCGTCGATTAGGTCATAAAAATACACAAGTTCACTTTAAAAGCCGTTTCAGTAATGTTTGCAATTAATGTTTATATTGAGATGTTTTGCTAAAAAATGCCTTGATGAGTCTGCCCCAAAGATATTTTTTTGTTTTGTTACGATGTAGTTAGCTCGGATACGCTTAGATGGTAACTATATGTTAACATATATGTAAAAATATAGTTAACTTATTTTTTAACTTATATGTTGACTATATTTAGGTTTTATTTACGTTTCCATTCATATAATAACACTTATTAGTTGTGTCATTCTACGAAGAAATAAAAAAAATTGCACTACTTATATCACTGTCGTTATTATGATGAGGGGCTTAGTGAAGTAATGAACTGAAAATAAAATCATTCCTTGTACTCTCTCTTTCAAGAGTATTACGAATGGTATTCGTCATAAGAGGTGGTGCAGGGAATACAAAGCATATCGACTCAAATCATTTTGTACAAGTTTAAATATCTATTTTAAATCTACGGTGCAGTAAATGTGTCTCGCTGTCGAACTTTACAGTTCCAGAGGTCCTTTATTCCTCACGCAGTTGGACTGTGGGACAGTCAGTGTCCCTGAGGACGTGTGATTGGAACTCCAGAAGTTCAAGAGAAAATAGTCAAGAGAAAATGCGATGCATTGCTACCCTGTTGCCTAATCGCCTTGCATTTTGATACATTTTTATCTCTTTATTAACGTATTAATTTATTTTTCCTTTTCTAATAAGTGAGATCTCTTCATTCTGCAGTTCCCTTTACCTTCTCTTACTACCTAATGAGCGCCATATTCTGTGGAAGCTTGAATTTCAAGTCAGTGGCCCCTTTAGTGGGCTTGTTCCGTATGAATGGGGCTCATCTTAATAATAATAATAATAATAATAATAATAATAATAATAATAATAATAATAATAATAATAATAATAATAATAATAAGTGTGTGAAGCAAAGTAAATAAAATCATCCGATTCACTCTTTGGATGCTGTGGTGTGGAAATCATTCAAAAATATTCTATTTCCCTTTCAGGGGGGAAAAAATGTTGAGTTAAACGCCGGAAGCTGCTACCTGGAATTGAGATAAGTTTCATCCGTCTGAAAGGTAAGTACACCAGCTTCTCTCGGCCCTGAGATAAGTTAATTAGTGGTTCGTTAGGCGTTGATTTGGTTGGGGAGGGGGAGTGGGAGTAGCTAGTCACTGATATCTCTCTCTGTGTGATGAGTAAGTAAGTAAGATCAAAGTAAAGTTTAAGTAAATAATATATATATTTATATATATATATATATATATATATATATATATATATATATATATATATATATATTATATATAAAAAATGCTTACATATAATAACTTGATATATATTCATACCTTATATATATATATATAATTATATATACTTATAGTGTTTTTATATATATATATATATATATATATATATAGTCTTATATATATATATATTCCTCTCCTCTCTCTATATATATATCTCTCTCTCTCTCTCTACTCTCTAAGAAAAGAATGGGGACTTTCAGATATTCGCTGTACTGTACAGTGTACACATTCATTATTGTACTTACAGTGTTTTGTTCACATGGGATAAGTCTCAGACAAGTTCTTCTCTCTCTCTCTTCTCTCTCTCTCTCTCTCTCTCTCTCTCTCTCTCTCTCTCTCTCTAAAGTGAGGACTATGATGATATTTACACCATTCATTGTGTGTTGACAATTCTCGGCGGCCACTTTTATCATTCATTAGCTTTTTCCCAAGTGCTATGTCACCGTCCCTGGCTAGCGCACCAATGTTGTTGACTTTTGTGGATGTACATAAAATTAGCTTTTATTTGGTATTTGTAGATGTGTTAATTCTTTGTTTTTTGTGATAATTAATTCTTATGTCGTTAATCTTAAAGGTACTCTGTTGAAATCCGCAAGCCTTTGTTGATCTAAAGAATGAATTGGGTACCTTATTGTTATGCGATTGCAGCGGGTCACAGCCGGTGGCTGAGGAAGAGATCAAACGCATTTTCTGTTCTAGTGAGACAGTCACTTCTGTGTAAGTGAGACAGTCACTTAGCATCTTCGTATTGGGAGCAGCTTTTCTTCTCCTCTGGAAGTGCTCTCTCTCTCTTGTACAAAACTGAAATAACAATGCATTTTCAATTCAGTCGAGGCATTCACTTCCCATTCTTCTTATTCTTCTCTCGAAGTGGCCTCTCTCTTGTACAGAACTGAAACAGCATCCCATTTTCTGTTCTGTGGAGACAGTCACTAGGAATTCAGTTCTTTCTTATGGGGAGTAGCAGCATTTCGTCTTCTCTCTCAAAGTACAGCTGTAGCCCTTCGTTAACTCGAAGGTCATTGCACCGCTGACGCCGTAACTGACGCGGTCGGTGGGTGGCTGCTGGGAATGGGCGAATGGGTGTCAGTCCCGATTTCGGCGGAAGACGACAGAAAGAAAGAGCGGTAAACAAAAACCTTGGGAGGTGGATGGGAACAGGATCGGAACATGGAGAAGGGTCAGTCATGAAGTGTTTCAGAGGGATTTTGTGAATCTCTCTCTCTCTCTCTCTCTCTCTCTCTCTCTCTCTCCTCTCTCTCTCTCTCTCTCTCTCTCTAGACCTTTAACCCACTTGCCATTCCTCTCCTTTCTTTGCTGTCCATGCACCTCCCTTTCAACTTTATGTTCTCTCTCTCTCTCTCTCTCTCTCTCTCTCTCTCTCTCTCTCTCTCTCTCTCTCTCTCTCTCTCTCTCTCTCTCAACCCACTTGCTATTCCTCTCCTTTCTTTGCTGTCCATGCACCTCCCTCTCACTCTCTCTCTCTCTCTCTCTCTCTCTCTCTCTCTCTCTCTCTCCATTTATCCCAATCCTCACCATTGCCTTTTCCCCATCCCTCTCTTCTTCCTCCCATTCCCTGCCTCCCACCTCTTCCTTTTCCATCATTCTCACAACTCCCCCGTTCCCTCCATGAAAAATCTTCCCATTGACAAGAAGTTATATTAGGAAACATCTCTAGGTCAATCGAATCCAGATGGTGTTAGTGGCCTTTCGTGCTGCATTTTCTCTTGTAAAGCTGTAATTCTCTCTCTCTCTCTCTCTCTCTCTCTCTCTCTCTCTCTCTCTCTCTCTCTCTCTCTCTTAGTCTTCAACCCACTTGCCATTACTTCTCCTTCTTTTCTGTCCATGTACCTCTCTCTCTCTCTCTCTCTCTCTCTCTCTCTCTCTCTCTCCTCTCTCTCTCTCTCTCTCTCGTTCCTTTTTACAGATTTTGATTAGATGTAAGCCGATGAAACTATACTGAGATTATTATTATCATGACAGTATGTTCCAAACTTTGTCCAAAGTTTAAGAGCCTATGGTAAATAGAATTTTAGTTTTGTTGGAACTTTTCAAGTTCCAGTGTTTATTGATGAATAGGATTGTTAGCATTTATGTTTTTCCTTGTTGTAGGATGTAATACCGATTGAAATTTTTCGTAGAGTGAAACTTTTTCAAGTTTCAGTGTTTATTGGTTAATAGGATTGTGAGAACTTTCATTTTCCTTAGGTGTAGAATATAATACTGATTGAAACTTTTTATGGAGGGAATTTGTTCCTCTGCCAAAATTTTCAAAATGGGAGCAGGTAGAATTCTTCAATCGTAATTTAACGGTCGATGTGATTGATCTCGCTTCCCAATAGCTGCATCTGTTCTGTCGCCTCTGTCGTACAAAATATAACTGTAATAACAGTTAAGACTGTAAGAACCACCTTCCCCTTCGAAGATCTTGTAGCTGTTGGTGTGGGCAAATAGGTCGTGGTAAATATTTGTTGTCCGTATTGACTGCATTTTCCCAGTCTTTCTCCTGTGATGTCTCATTGGCTTTGCATGGTCTTTTTCTGTGTGGGTTACTGGTTTTGTTTTTTTCCTGGTTTTATTTTTTTCCTGGTTATGTTTTTTTCCTGGTTCTATATTTTCTGGGTTTTCTTTTTTCGTGATATTTTTTCCTGGTTCTGTTTTCCTGTTTTTTGTTTTTTGGTTCTATTTTTTCCTATTTTTCTGGATGTTTTTTCCTGGTTCTGTTTTCTTCCTGGTTTTGTTTTTTTCTTTGTTTTTTCCTGATCTTGTTTTTTTTTGTTTCTGTTTTTCCTGGTTAATTTCTATTCCTGGTTCTGTTTTTTTCCTGATTCTTTCCCCTCATGATTTTGTTTATTTCCTGTTTTTCCTAGTTGTTTTTCCCTGGTTCTGTTTTTTCCAGGTTCTGTTTTTTCCTGGATCTGTTTTTTCCTGGTGTTTTCTTTTCTGGTTCTGTTTATTCTTGGTTTTGTTTTTTCCTAGTTTTTTTTATCTGGTTATGTGTTTTCCTGGTTTTATTTTTTCCTGGTTTTTACTGGTCCTGTTTTTTCCTGGTTCCTAGTTTGTTTTTCCTAGTGTTTTTTTCTGGTTATGTGTTTACCTGGTTTTGTTTTTCCTGTTTTTTTCTGGTCATGTTTTTTCCTGGTTATGTTTTTTCTTGGTTCTGTTTTTTCATGGTTCTGTATTTTCCTGGTTCTGTTTTTCCTATTTTTTTCCTGGTTCTGTTTTTCCCATTTTTTTCCTGGTTCTATTTTTTCCCTTCTCAGGCTTCAAAGATTCGCTGAGTCGGAGGTTCGCAGATTAATAGCCAATTGGAAGGCGAAGTTGTGTTTGTTACCCGACAAACGGTCGCTACTGTTAATAACGCCGCGACAGTTACGAGTCTCATCAAGACCCGGCGTAATTGCGAAGTTCCTGTAATTGGCCGCCTCGGAGGGGTAACTGTAAAGTACTTCGGAATTACCTGGATGTGATAGGTAACATGGCCGAGGCGAATACCCCCACTCATTAGCCTTATTGGCGTCGGCGTAAATCCATCACGCCCTTGCAATTGGCGTTCGTGGTCGGGTTTCAGATCATCATTTCGGTGATGAGTTAGTCTTCTCTCTCTCTCTCTCTCTCTCTCTCTCTCTCTCTCTCTCTCTCTCTCTCTCTCTCTCTCAGGACCTTGAACCCACTTGTCACTCCTTTCCTTTCTTTGCTTTCCGTATACCTTCCTCCCAACTACGCTTATCTCTCTCTCTCTCTCTCTCTCTCTCTCTCTCTCTCTCTCTCTCTGGGCCTTGAACCTTCTTGTCATTTCCTTGATTTGCTTTTTATACAGTTCTCTCTCTCTCTCTCTCTCTCTCTCTCTCTCTCTCTCTCTCTCTCTCTCTCTCTGGGCCTTCAGCCTATTCCCTTACTTCCATTTCTCTCTCTCTCTCTCTCTCTCTCTCTCTCTCTCTCTCTCTCTCTCTCTCTGGGCCTTCAGCCTGCACTGCCATTCTGTCCTTCAGCATTATCTCTCTCTCTCTCTCTCTCTCTCTCTCTCTCTCTCTCTCTCTCTCTGGGCCTTGAACCTTCTTGTCATTCCTTTCCTTGATTTGCTTTCTATACGCCATCCTCTCTCTCTCTCTCTCTCTCTCTCTCTCTCTCTCTCTCTCTCTCTCTCTCTCTCTCTCTCTGGAGCTTCCAGCCTACTTATGCATTCCTGTCCTGTCCTCTCTCTCTCTCTCTCTCTCTCTCTCCTCTCTCTCTCTCTCTGGGCCTTCAGCCTACTTGCCATTCCTGTCCTTCGCTTATTCTCTCTCTCTCTCTCTCTCTCTCTCTCTCTCTCTCTCTCTCTCTCTCTCTCTCTCTCTCTCTGTGTGTGTGTGTGTGTGTGTGTGTGTGTGCGTGCGTGCGTGTGTGTGTGTGTGTGGACCTTCAACCCACTTGCAATTCCTTTCATTTATTTGCTTTCCATACACCTTCCTTTCACCGTCTCTCTCTCTCTCTCTCTCTCTCTCTCTCTCTCTCTCTCTCTCTCTCTCTCTCTCTCAGTAGAACTGCTCAGGGGTCCTTCGGGGCAAAGTTGTTTGCTCAAGAAAAGATGTTATCGCTTATCACGTAATCATCTGTTATGAATTTGCGGATTATTGTTCCTTTGTATGTATTATCCCCTTTTTACTTTTCTGTCAAAGAAAACTATCGTGCCGGCTTTGTCTGTCCGTCCGCACTTTTTTCTGTCCGCTTTCAGATCTTAAAAGCTACTGAGGCTAGAGGGCTGCAAATTGGCTTGTTGATCATCCGCCCTCCAGTCATCTAACATACCAAATTGCAGCCCTCTAGCCTCAGCAGTTTTTATTTTATTTAAGGTTAAATTTACACATGATCGCTCTTCTTGCAACGATATAGGCTAGGCCGCCACTTTTCCATGGTTAAAGTTTCATGGGCCGCGGTTCATACAGCATTATAACGAGGCCACCGAAAGATAGATTTATTTCCGGTGGCCTTGATTATACGCTGTAGCGGCTGTACAGAAAACTCGATTGCGACGAAGAAACTTGGGCGCATTTTTTACTTGTTTCATTTTAAAGCTATTGGTATGAATGCATGTAATTTCGTCTTTCTTATTTTTATTTCTATTTTATGATAGAGGAATTACGTGGGTAAGAGTAATCGGTACCTGTTAGCACCGGAAGGTTATAATACTTGAAGGATAATAGTGTTATTGCTATTGCTATTATTTCTGGTGTTATTATCGCTGTTATTATTCCCGTTGTAATTCTAGTTATTTTGTTCGTTATATTTACTCTCTGACGATCCTGTGATGTGTATGTATGTATATAATATATATATATATATATATATATATATATATATATATATATATATATATATGTATATATATATATATATAACATAAATACATATGTATGTATATATATATATATATATATAAAATAAAATGTGTGTATATGTATATATAAACCAAGTATGCAGAGACTTTCAGCAGATGCATTCAAGAGAATTCCTTTTATCATAGCCCAGTAAGGTTACGGGACCTCAGTACACTACGTCAGAAGCAAAGCATCGTTTTCCTAAGATAAAAAATAAAAAAGAGGATCTAGACATACTCAGTGACGTTTCCCCCTGACATCCCTGATGAGGGTAAGGCCATTATCTGAGACTGATCTGACGTCTGCGCAGGCAGTCAGAGATATCGCAAATGTTACCAAGTGTCATTCGGGAAGGGGTCACTCTGTAAAAGACAGGAGGCAGTCCTCGTCCCTTGCTTTCGTAGATGACAGGACATTTGTCAAAGATGTGCGTCCTTGCTGCGATGATTTTTAGTTTTCTGTTAATAAGAAGAAAACTATTTTCTGGCTTTGTCTGTCCGTCCGCACTTTATTCTGTCCGCCCTCAGATCTTGAAAACTACTGAGCCTAGAAGGCTGCAAATTGGCATGTTGATCATCCACCTTCCAATCATAAAACATGCAAAATTGTAGCCCTCTAAACTCAGTAATTTTTCTTTTATTGAAGGTTAAAGTTTGCCATAATCGTGCGTCTGCAACGATATGGGACATGCCACCACCAGGCTAGTAGTTAAAGTTTCATGGGCCGTGGCTCATACAACATTACACCTAGACCAGCAGAAGATAGATTCTATTTTCGGTGACCTTGATTATACACTGTAGCGGCAGTACAGAAAACTCGATTGCGCCGAAGAAACTTGGCCGTATTTTTTACTAGTTTTCTTTACTTTGACTTTTCTTTGTAATGGAAGTTAGTCTTCAGAGTTTTGGCCTTGTCATTGTTTCTTGATTTGTAACCGTTGCATAATCTGTCTGTTTGCTTAAAAGGAAAACCATCCATCCACCTTTAAGAAAATGCCACATTGTTTTACCACCTTTGGTATTTATGTTCGCTCGAGTAATTCGTAAATTCAACCGTAGGAGTTTAGTACCGTAAGTGCACCTCATGTGGTGCACTGTAGGCATTGCCTAAGGTTCTTTTCATCTTGCCTTTCGACCCCTAGCTGCAACCCCTTTCTTTCCTTTTACTGTACCTCCTTTCATATTCTCTTTCTTCTGTCTTACTTTCCACCCTCTCCTAACAATTGATTCATAGTGCAACTGCTTTGAGGTTTTCCTCCTGTTACGCCTTTCAGACCTTTTACTCTCAATTTCCGTTTCAGCGCTGAATGACCTCATAGGTCCCAGTGCTTGGCCTTTGGCCAAAATTCTATATGCAGTTCAATTCGAGAGTTTAAATTCCATAAGTATTAATAATGAATCATGCATTTTGTATAAAATTGTATTATTCGTGGTGGTTTAGTCATTAAATTAGTGAAGGTTTTCATTTTTAAAAGGTGCATAGGTAGTAATTCAAACAGTAATGTAAGTACTATTTTGAACAAGTGTTTTATGGATTACTTAAATTTTAAGTATTATTGTACGGCTTACTTAAATTTTAAGTATTCTTTATAAAATTGTATTATTCGTAGTGGTGTAAGTTATTCAGTTAGTGAAGGTTTTCATTTTTAAAAAGGTATATAGATAGTAATTCAAACAACAATATGTGTTGTTTTGGACAATTATCTTACAACTTGAATAAATTTTAAGCATAATATCACTTATTTCCAGAGTTATAAATCACTCTGAACATCAGTAGGGGATAAAATTATAAAACTATCCTCTTTTGATGTTCAGAGTGTTTTACAAAAGCTAACACAAGCACAATAGACTCCGGATATTTTACAACTGAAAATGAGTATTGAAACAAAACCTAACACAAACACAATAGACTCCAAAGCATTTTACAATTAAAATAATTATCGAAACAAAACCTAACACAAACACAATAGACTCCAGAGCATTTTACAATTAAAATAATTATCGAAACAAACCCTAACACAAACACAATAGACTCCAGAGCATTTTACAATTAAAATAATTATCGAAACAAACCCTAACACAAACACAATAGACTCCAGAGCATTTTACAGTTAAAATAATTATCGAAACAAAAGCTAACACAAACACAACAGACTCCAGAGCATTTTACAACTGATAATAAGCATCGAAACAAAACCTAACACAAACACAATAGACTCCAGAGCATTTTACAACTGATAATAAGCATCGAAACAAAACCTAATTTTACACAACACAAACACAATAGACTTTTGCAACAGAAAATAAGCCAGAGCATTTTGCAACAGATTTTAAACTGATAATAAGCATCGAAACAAACCTAAACACAATAGACTCTAAATAAGCATCGAAACAAAACCTAACACAAACACAATAGACTCCAGAGCATTTTACAACTGATAATAAGCATCGAAACAAAACCTAACACAAAAAACACAAACACACTCCAGAGCATTTTGCAACAGAAAATAAGCATCGAAACAAAACCTAACACAAACACAATAGACTCCAGAGCATTTTACAACTGATAATAAGCATCGAAACAAAAACTGATAATAAGCCTAACACAAACAACACAATAGACTCCAGAGCATTTTACAACTGATAATAAGCATCAAAACAAAACCTAACACAAACACAATAGACTCCAGAGCATTTTGCAACAGAAAATAAGCATCGAAACAAAACTAAACACAAACACAACAGACTCCAGAGCATTTTACATCGAAACAAAACCTAACACAAACACAATAGACTCCAGAGCATTTTACAACTGATAATAAGCATGAAAACAAAACCTAACACAAACACAATAGACTAAGCATTTTACAACTGATAACATCGAAACAAAACCTAACACAAACACAATAGACTCCAGAGCATTTTACAACTGATAATAAGACTCCAGAGCATTTTACAACTGATAATAAGCATCGAAACAAAACCAAAACCTAACACAAACACAATAGACTCAAAACAGAGCATTTTTTACAACTGATAATAAGCATCGAAACAAACCCTAACACAAACACAATAGACTCCAGAGCATTTTGCAACAGAAAATAAGCATCGAAACAAAACCTAACACAAACACAATAGACTCCAGAGCATTTTACAACTGATAATAAGCATCGAAACAAAACCTAACACAAACACAACTAGACTTTTAGAGCATTTTACAACTGATAATAAGCATTTTACAACTGATAATAAACAAAAAAACTAACACAAACACAATAGACTCCAGAGCATTTTGCAACAGAAAATAAGCATCAAAACAAAACCCTAACACAAACACAATAGACTCCAGAGCATTTTACAACTGATAATAAGCATCGAAACAAAACCTAACACAAACACAATAGACTCCAAAACCTAACACAAACACAATAGAGCATTTTGCAACAGAAAATAAGCATCGAAACAAAACCTAACACAAACACAATAGACAAAACCTCACAAACACAATAGACTCCAGAGCATTTTACAACTGATAATAAGCATCGAAACAAAACCTAACACAAACACAATAGACTCCAGAGCATTTTACAACTGATAATAAGCATCGAAACAAAACCTAACACAAACACAATAGACTCCAGAGCATTTTGCAACAGAAAATAAGCATCGAAACAAAACCTAACACAAACACAACAGACTCCAGAGCATTTTACAACTGATAATAAGCATCAACTGAAACAAAACCTAACACAAACACAATAGACTCCAGAGCATTTTGCAACAGAAAATAAGCATCGAAACAAAACCTAACACAAACACAATAGACTCCAGAGCATTTTACAACTGATAATAAGCATCGAAACAAAACCTAACACAAACACAATAGACTCCAGAGCATTTTGCAACAGAAAATAAGCATCGAAACAAAACCTAACACAAACACAATAGACTCCAGAGCATTTTACAACTGATAATAAGCATCGAAACAAAACCTAACACAAACACAATAGACTCCAGAGCATTTTACAACTGATAATAAGCATCGAAACAAAACCCTAACACAAACACAATAGACTCCAGAGCATTTTGCAACAGAAAATAAGCATCGAAACAAAACCTAACACAAACACAATAGACTCCAGAGCATTTTACAACTGATAATAAGCATCGAAACAAAACCTAACACAAACACAATAGACTCCAGAGCATTTTGCAACAGAAAATAAGCATCGAAACAAAACCTAACACAAACACAATAGACTCCAGAGCATTTTACAACTGATAATAAGCATCGAAACAAAACCTAACACAAACACAATAGACTCCAGAGCATTTTACAACTGATAATAAGCATCGAAACAAAACCTAACACAAACACAATAGACTCCAGAGCATTTTGCAACAGAAAATAAGCATCGAAACAAACCCTAACACAAACACAATATACTCCAGAGCATTTTGCAACAGAAAAAGCATCGAAACAAAACCTAACACAAACACAATAGACTCCAGAGCATTTTACAACTGATAATAAGCATCAAACAAAACCTAACACAAACACAATAGACTCCAGAGCATTTTACAACTGATAATAAGCATCGAAACAAAACCTAACACAAACACAATAGACTCCAGAGCATTTTACAACTGATAATAAGCATCGAAACAAAACCTAACACAAACACAATAGACTCCAGAGCATTTTGCAACAGAAAATAAGCATCGAAACAAAACCTAACACAAACACAATAGACTCCAGAGCATTTTGCAACAGAAAAAATAAGCATCGAAACAAAACCTAACACAAACACAATAGACTCAGAGCATTTTACAACTGATAATAAGCATCGAAACAAAACCTAACACAAACACAATAGACTCCAGAGCATTTTACAACTGATAATAAGCATCGAAACAAAACCTAACACAAACACAATAGACTCCAGAGCATTTTGCAACAGAAAATAAGCATCGAAACAAAACCTAACACAAACACAATAGACTCCAGAGCATTTTACAACTGATAATAAGCATCGAAACAAAACCTAACACAAACACAATAGACTCCAGAGCATTTTGCAACAGAAAATAAGCATCGAAACAAAACCTAACACAAACACAATAGACTCCAGAGCATTTTACAACTGATAATAAGCATCGAAACAAAACCTAACACAAACACAATAGACTCCAGAGCATTTTACAACTGATAATAAGCATCAAAACAAAACCTAACACAAACACAATAGACTCCAGAGCATTTTGCAACAGAAAATAAGCATCGAAACAAAACCTAACACAAACACAACAGACTCAGAGCATTTTACAACTGATAATAAGCATCGAAACAAAACCTAACACAAACACAATAGACTCCAGAGCATTTTACAACTGATAATAAGCATCGAAACAAAAACCTAACACAAACACAATAGACTCCAGAGCATTTTACAACTGATAATAAGCATCGAAACAAACCCTAACACAAACACAATAGACTCCAGAGCATTTTGCAACAGAAAATAAGCATCGAAACAAAACCTAACACAAACACAATAGACTCCAGAGCATTTTACAACTGATAATAAGCATCGAAACAAAACCTAACACAAACACAATAGACTCCAGAGCATTTTACAACTGATAATAAGCATCGAAACAAAACCTAACACAAACACAATAGACTCCAGAGCATTTTGCAACAGAAAATAAGCATCGAAACAAAACCTAACACAAACACAATAGACTCCAGAGCATTTTACAACTGATAATAAGCATCGAAACAAAACCTAACACAAACACAATAGACTCCAGAGCATTTTGCAACAGAAAATAAGCATCGAAACAAAACCTAACACAAACACAATAGACTCCAGAGCATTTTACAACTGATAATAAGCATCGAAACAAAACCTAACACAAACACAATAGACTCCAGAGCATTTTACAACTGATAATAAGCATCGAAACAAAACCTAACACAAACACAATAGACTCCAGAGCATTTTGCAACAGAAAATAAGCATCGAAACAAAACCTAACACAAACACAACAGACTCCAGAGCATTTTACAACTGATAATAAGCATCGAAACAAAACCCTAACACAAACACAATAGACTCCAGAGCATTTTGCAACAGAAAATAAGCATCGAAACAAAACCTAACACAAACACAATAGACTCCAGAGCATTTTACAACTGATAATAAGCATCGAAACAAAACCTAACACAAACACAATAGACTCCAGAGCATTTTGCAACAGAAAATAAGCATCGAAACAAAACCTAACACAAACACAATAGACTCCAGAGCATTTTACAACTGATAATAAGCATCGAAACAAAACCTAACACAAACACAATAGACTCCAGAGCATTTTACAACTGATAATAAGCATCGAAACAAAACCTAACACAAACACAATAGACTCCAGAGCATTTTGCAACAGAAAATAAGCATCGAAACAAAACCTAACACAAACACAATAGACTCCAGAGCATTTTACAACTGATAATAAGCATCGAAACAAAACCTAACACAAACACAATAGACTCCAGAGCATTTTGCAACAGAAAATAAGCATCGAAACAAAACCTAACACAAACACAATAGACTCCAGAGCATTTTACAACTGATAATAAGCATCAAAACAAACAGAGCATTTTGAAACACAAAATAACACAAACACAATAGACTCCAGAGCATTTTACAACTGATAATAAGCATCACAAACACAATAGAAACAAAACCTAACACAAACACAATAGACTCCAGAGCATTTTGCAACAGAAAATAAGCATCGAAACAAACCCTAACACAAACACAATATACTCCAGAGCATTTTGCAACAGAAAATAAGCATCGAAACAAAACCTAACACAAACACAATAGACTCCAGAGCATTTTACAACTGATAATAAGCATCGAAACAAAACCTAACACAAACACAATAGACTCCAGAGCATTTTACAACTGATAATAAGCATCGAAACAAAACCTAACACAAACACAATAGACTCCAGAGCATTTTACAACTGATAATAAGCATCGAAACAAAACCTAACACAAACACAATAGACTCCAGAGCATTTTACAACTGATAATAAGCATCGAAACAAAACCTAACACAAACACAATAGACTCCAGAGCATTTTGCAACAGAAAATAAGCATCGAAACAAAACCTAACACAAACACAATAGATAGACTCCAGAGCATTTTACAACTGATAATAAGCATCGAAACAAAACCTAACACAAACACAATAGACTCCAGAGCATTTTGCAACAGAAAATAAGCATCGAAACAAAACCTAACACAAACACAATAGACTCCAGAGCATTTTACAACTGATAATAAGCATCGAAACAAAACCTAACACAAACACAATAGACTCCAGAGCATTTTACAACTGATAATAAGCATCGAAACAAAACCTAACACAAACACAATAGACTCCAGAGCATTTTGCAACAGAAAATAAGCATCGAAACAAAACCTAACACAAACACAATAGACTCCAGAGCATTTTACAACTGATAATAAGCATCGAAACAAAAAAATCTAACACAAACACAATAGACTCCAGAGCATTTTGCAACAGAAAATAAGCATCGAAACAAAACCTAACACAAACACAATAGACTCCAGAGCATTTTACAACTGATAATAAGCATCGAAACAAAACCTAACACAAACACAATAGACTCAGAGCATTTTACAACTGATAATAAGCATCGAAACAAAACCTAACACAAACACAATAGACTCCAGAGCATTTTGCAACAGAAAATAAGCATCGAAACAAACCCTAACACAAACACAATAGACTCCAGAGCATTTTGCAACAGAAAATAAGCATCGAAACAAAACCTAACACAAACACAATAGACTCCAGAGCATTTTACAACTGATAATAAGCATCGAAACAAACCCTAACACAAACACAACAGAGTCTGTGAGGTTTGTTCAGGCAGCCGAGCGGCGACTTCTGTTTCCTTCAGCAGTCATTGCCCAAAAGAGGGTGTTACGCCCCCCAAGGCACTGCCATCTTCGTCCGGGCTGAAGTATGTGTGAATGAACTTGCCGCAGCCGCCCTTTTTGGAGGTGGGAACCCACCTGGAAGTTCGTAAAAGCAATCCGAAAGAAACCAAATTAATGGCCTTTGTTACGTTCGGCCATCTTTGCTTTTTTTTTTCGTTTTTGTGCAAGCGAAATTGCAATTGCATTATTACCCTAATGCTATTATTCTGCTTGCATTTTAATACATTTTTATCTCTTTATTAATTTATTTTTTTCTTTTTAATAAGTGAGATCTGTTCTTTTTGTATTTCACTTTACCTACACTTAGTTCGTAATGAGTGCCATAATATTCATAGGATGCTTGATGTTCAAGTCAGTGGCCCCTAAGGTGGGCTTGTTCCATATGAATAGGGTTCATCTTCTGAATAATAATAATAATAATAATAATAATAATAATAATAATAATAATAATAATAATAATAATAAAACAACAACAACAACAACAACAATAATAATAATAATAATAATAATAATAATAATAATAATAATAATAATAATAATAATAATAATAATAATAATAATAAAATTATAGATGAAATTCCTCGCCATTTTGTGTCGGTGTCCATTTAGTTCATTTAGTTCACTTACGCCTTTGTGGCTGCAAATAAATAAAGCCGTTGTTCAATCGCGACGTATAATCGTACGAGAGGCATAAATATCTTCGATATTTATGGAGGGGGTACGTCTTCAGGAAGTAGTTTTTCCTTGGTAACCTCTCATTGAGGAACTGGAAGAATAGTTAGAGTTTTTAAGGTAGTGGCTTTTGGAATGCTGTTTGCAATTTTATTTTGACTGTTGTGTATGTATACATTTTTATGTGATTATACTTAGATACACATCATATGTATACACACACATATACATGTATATATATATTTTTATTTGTTTCTTTATTTTATTTATATAAAGATATATAAATTATATATATATATATATATATATATATATATATATATATATATATATATATATATATATATATATAACTCAACACAAGCGAGTCACACTTCTTAACCCTTTCAGTCCCATTGTCTATACAAGTCTTGTCCCAGAGCCAGAGGAGGTGAGATAAGGGATATTTTTAACTTTCTGTACCGTCTGTACGAAGTGACCAGTCATTATATGGTGTCATTTTAAAGCAGAATAATGTTAAGTTATTGTAGTATACAAAAAATGAAAACAAGTAAAAAATGCGCCGAAGTTTCTTTAACCACGACCTTGTGGTGGCCTGGCCTATATCGTTGCCAGATGCACGATTATGGTTAGCTTTAACCTTAAATAAAATGAAAACTACTGAGGCTAGAGGGCTGCAATTTGGTATGTTTGATGACTGGAAGGTTGATGATCAACATGCCAATTTGCAGCCCTCTAGCCTCAGTAGTTTTTAAGGTCTGAGAACGGACAAAAAAAGTGCGGACAGACTGACAAAGCCGCCACAATAGTGTATGCTTCATTTTTATATTGGTCAGTGTCATTAGGATATACGTATTTGATCAAAATCTTTATTATTATTATTATTATTATTATTATTATTTTTATTATTATTATTATTATTATTATTATATTTTAAAAGGCTATTTTTTTTCTTGCGTTAGCATTCCAACAGTCCCTAGGGTAAGGTGAAAATTTTGCAGTTGGAAGGAATGTTCCTCTCTCTCTCTCTCTCTCTCTCTCTCTCTCTCTCTCTCTCTCTCTCTCTCTCTCTCTCTCTCTCTCTCTGAATGCACGAACGCCTATTTATGCATTGGTATATATATATATATATATATATATATATATATATATATATATATATATATATATATATATATATATATATATATATATATATATATACATAGAGACATACCGATCTTACATCGTAATACTTCAATGCCTGTTCCTCAGTTCCTTTATCCCTGTCCTCCCTCCCCCTTTCCTTCTTTCCAAAGAACGTGAGAGAGGGAAGGCCGTCCATCTCTTTCCGTGCGTCTAAATATCGCCTGCAACACCTTAATGATAGGCGGCCATTACGTTAGGTCCATTTGCACCTACCTTCAGGCAGAAGGTGGCCGGAGCCCATGCTTGCGTCAGGAGTGATTATCCTCTGCATCTTTTCCCAGACAACCCGGATGCGACCGAGAGAGAGAGAGAGAGAGAGAGAGAGAGAGAGAGAGAGAGAGAGAGAGAGGGGGGGTGGAGGGTTGGGGGTGGAGAGGGACATTCCTTCCAGTCGCAGTCGGATTTCGGAGGCTGGTCAGAGAATTGGAGGTGTCTTATCCTTTATGTTGTTTATTTTATTTTTTTTTTCTTAGTGTTTTTTCTTCAGTATTCATTATAGGGTTCAACTTCGCTTTTTTTTTCTTAGTGTTTTTTTTCAATATTCCTTACAGGGTTCATCTTCATTATTATTATTATTATTATTATTATTATATTTTTTTTTCTTTTTTTTCTTCAGAAGGTTAGAGATTTTGTCTGGTTTTTTCGTGATGTGGAATCTATTCTTGCTTTATTTTTTTTTTTATTTTGCTTGCAAGCGCCCTTGTTTTATGTGCTTGATAGTAGAAGTTTCTTTTTATACATTAAGCTTACTTGATTCCTGTTCATTTTCGTATCATTCCTGTATCTACTTGTTTTCTTTTCATAATTTAATTTTCTTTCCTTTTTGCCTTTCGCAGACATATACATATTAAGAAGACAAGATCTGATTTTTGTCTTGCATGTTCTATAATCTTTGTATGTCTTGCAAAATCATGTTTACTTTTTCTTATTTTTTATGCCAGTGTAAATATATGAATCACATTTTCTAGCATTTTTCGAGAATTACATTTTTATTGTAATGGGATTTTATTTTTATCTTTAATTTCTTTTTTTTTATAATGTCATTTTTGCTGTATTTTTATATTGAAAAACAATAGGCATTTACTCTTTCAATCATTCTAGGTTAAGTAATTATCAGAAGTTTTCATTCTGCCAAATTATAGACAGCATAAATGAATTCATTTTCTTCAGGTCTTCCTTTAGGTACGTAGACATGTTTTTTAAATAGTCATCGGCTTTTCATAGCATAGATTTCAAGTAGAAAATATCATTAGGACTATATTTGCTGTTATTGAAGAAAATCACATATATATATGTTGGTCAAGATCCAAGCGTATAATAAAATACTTGTGATGTCAGTGATAGTGAAATGCACTACGGACCTTTTACACAAGAAGATCCAGACTTTTGGAACAGATAGTGAACTCCCCATCACTTTTGGATAGTGACTGGTATTTTAAGAAAGGGAGCACGCTGTGACGGGCTTTTGGAATGTGCTGTGGTGCTCTTCGAAAATTTGGATGTGCTGTGGCGATATTAGAAAGGGGAATCCGCTGTGAGGTGATCAAGAAATTACCTTCCGTTTATGAGGTTGAGAATTGAAATGAGGGGTTTTGCAAAATTGAATGTGCTGTGATTGAGTATAGAAAGGAAACGCGCTGTTATGAGGTTTAGAAATGGGAGGTGCTGTTGTAGAATTAAAATGGAATATGTATTGATAGGAAATGAAGTTAGTAACTGGGTTGTGCTGTTATTTGTTTAGGAAATGGAAATTGCTGTTATGAGGTTTAGAAATGAGACGTTATTTTTTTTTAGTTTGAAAATATGATCGGCTGTGGTTGAATTTGGAAATCTGTGTTGGAGCTACGTGACGAGTTCGAAAATTGAAATTGCTGCATCAGAGGTAGGAAATGATTGTGTTCTGATGGGGTTAGAAAATTTGGTGCTGTTGGGGGGTTAAGTAATGATCCTTGCTGTTATAGGGTTAGGTAATGATATTTGCTGTTATAAGGTTAGGTAATGATCCTTGCTGTGATAGGGTTAGGTAATGATCCTCGCTGTTATAAGGTTAGGTAATGATCCTTGCTGTTATAGGGTTAGAAATGGTCCTTGCTGTTATAGGGTTAGGTAATGATCCCTGCTGTTATAGGGTTGGTTAATGATCCTTGCTGTTATAAGTTTAGGTAATGATCCTTGCTGTTATAGGGTTAGAAATTATTCTTGCTGTTTCAGGGTTAGGTAATGATCCCTGCTGTTATAGGGTTGGTTAATGATCCTTGCTGTTATAGGGTTAGGCAATGATCCTTGCTGTTATAGGGTTAGATAATGATCCTTGCTCTCATAGGGTTAGGTAATGATCCCAGCTGTTATTGGGTTAGGTAATGATCCTTGCTGTTATAGGGTTGGTTAATGATCCTTGCTGTTATAGGGTTAGGTAATGATCCTTGCTTATATAGGG
This sequence comes from Macrobrachium rosenbergii, assembly GCF_040412425.1. Taxonomy (NCBI): domain Eukaryota; kingdom Metazoa; phylum Arthropoda; class Malacostraca; order Decapoda; family Palaemonidae; genus Macrobrachium; species Macrobrachium rosenbergii. The sequence goes on from NC_089748.1 coordinate 41,032,408, forward strand.
TTAGGTAATGATCCTTGCTGTTATAGGGTTAGATAATGATCCTTGCTCTCATAGGGTTAGGTAATGATCCCAGCTGTTATTGGGTTAGGTAATGATCCTTGCTGTTATAGGGTTAGGTAATGATCCTTGCTGTTAGTTTTAGTTAATGATCCTTGCTGTTATAGGGTTAGAAATGATCCTTGCTGTTACAGTTTTAGGTAATGATCCTTGCTGTTATAGGGTTAGAAATTAGTCTTGCTGTTATAGGGTTAGGTAACGATCCTTGCTGCTATAGGGTTAGAAATGATTCTTGATGATCCCTGCTGTTATAGGGTTAGAAATGATTCTTGATGATCCCTGCTGTTATAGGGTTAGGTAATGATCCCTGCTGGTATAGGGTCAGGTAATGAACCCTGCTGTTACAGGGTTAAAAATGAACTGTGCCGTAATGGAGTTGAGGAATGCAAAGTGTTGTGGCATAATTAGGAAATGGAATGTGTTTGTAACTTGATAATGTTGAGAATGAAAGTGCGGAGGGGGAATTGCAACTTAGCATGGGTTGCGATGAGATTGGAAAAGGAAATGTGCCGTAATGGAGGCTAAAAATCAAAAATTGTTCTCGTCGAGTTATGGCGGATAGATTTAAGGTTATCCAGCGTCGTGACTACCTTTATCACTGACAGCATGTGGAGTTGGGGAGTGTGGAGCCGGCCTTGACAGAGTTAGGAAATGGGACATGATTTGGCGGGGTTGAAAATTGAAAGGTGCTTAGAGTTGCTTGGGAATAGAATGTGCTTTGGAAATTTAAGGTTATGTCGAGCTGTGGTCAAAGCGGCAGCTGTGTAAAAGAGAGACTATTTTTCTGAAGAGGTTAATTATTTGATTAAAATCACAGAATTGTTATTGATTGCCATCAATTATGCCTCTGTTCAAAACAGTTGTATGACAGAGAATACTCTTACGTATTGATTTCATACCTTTTAAGGAGTGCTGGTATGGTCATTGTATTCGTTTCCAAATGGTTTTTGCTGTTATCATTCTATTCATGCATGTTGGAAAAGCACAACATTCGTTTCTGGTGTTTGTAAAGAAATATCAAAGGAGTAAATAACTGGATGGAGAAATAAAGGAATATAACTAACAAGTTTTATTTTACAACTTTATTGAAATTTTCATGACTTGGCGAACATTTTTGGTTTATGTTCACTTCTCTGAAACATTAAAATTTTGCATTAGTTACATTTTTAAGAATGACGTAATGTATAGATTTTAAAAAGTATAGATTATGGGGCTAAAAAATGGAAATTATATGCAATTCACTTGCCTGTTCACACGTAAAGTGTATGAAAAAAAATGTTTACCACATTCCTACCTGATGGCTTAAGAAGTTTGATACCGATGAGCTGGCGCGAATCCAGGTCGAAAATAATAAAATATTATTATTATTATTGTTGTGGATGGTTCAAACTCTTCTTCTTCTTAAGGAAATTTCCTGGGTATTGTTTAAAAGCAGCTGACCAAGAAGTCACGGTGTCCTACTTCTGCTCTCTCGTTTTATATTGGAAGTGAATGTGAAATTATATTATATCGATGCTTTTCATTGTCGAATCTGCCTTTGAACCTTCTCCGGGAACTAGGGAACAATTTTTTTCACATTTTGCGGAAGGTGTTCCCAAGTTAATGAAAGTTTTTTTTTTTTTTTTTTTTTAGTAAATTATAAGTTTCTGAGGAAAATAATTAAAAGTTTGAGCCTTCCGAGTTTATACGCCCTTCACTTACACCCGAGAAAACCTTTTAGAATAAGTAATGCGTAGTCGTAATTGAAGACGTCGCCTCTGCCCGCGCTTCCTGAAGCCTCACATCTATATATTATTTGACGTGATTGGTGTCTTGCGAAATATAAACAAAAACTGGCCGGAGTGATTTTATTTTACACTTTCTACTCGTGCTTGCAGAATAAGTGCGTTCAGTGGGGGAAAAAGACCCAGAAAAAATAATAAATAAAATCAGACTTTGGAGAAAGAAAATTATGATGTGTTGTGTTCAGGAATCCTGTTTTGGTATCGCTAAACCGCCTGATGATAGCACCTTCTATCTGCCTCCGAGATGAGATCTCTGCAGCATCACTACTGCCTTTTAGTTTTTAGTGTTCTGGAAAGGAAACTATTGCGGTGGCTTTGTCTGTCCGTCAGTACTTTTTCTGTCCGCCCTCAGATCTTAAAAACTACTGAGACTAGAGGGCTGCAAATTGGTATGTTGATCATCCACCCTCCAGTCATCAACCATACCAAATTGCAACCTTCTAGCCTCAGTAGTTTTTATTTTATTTAAGGTTAAAGATCACCATAATCGTGCGTCTGGCAACGCAACAGCACAGGCCACCACGGCCGGCTGAGAGTTTTATGGGCCCCAGCTCATACAGCATTATACCGAGAACACCGAAAAATATATCTATTTTGGGTGGCCTTCATTATACGCTGTACAGAAAACTCGATTGCATTTTTTACTTGTTATATACTGTGAAAGGCAGTATGACTCATCTTAGGGGGGTAAAGGCTCTACACTGATTTTATACAAAATTAAGGTTTATTGTCTTTAAATGTTTCAGCTTCCATCTGATCATTAGCAGCATAGTGCAAAGTTGGGCTAGTTTAAAAATCTCAGAATGAATATTGTAGGATGATGTTTTGAATCTTCATATATTGGAAAGACGACCACTCACTGAGAGTCAGAATCAAAAGGTAAATAAAGAAAAAACTCCCCCAAAAGAACATTTAGAACCCCATTTCTTTTTTTCAAAATAATAGCATGAATGAAGAACCAATTTTTCTCAATACACTCTTTAAGGAGTTCGTATTATATATATATATATATATATATATATATATATATATATATATATATATATATATATATATATATATATATATATAAAATATATATATATATATATATATATATATATATATATATATATATATATATATATATATATATATATATATATATATCAGATGTAAGGAGCCCATAGAAACGCCAAAATGTGGAAAATAAAAGCTACATTTCAGAGACCAAACTGTCTCTCTCTCAGGCAAACAGTGAATAAGGAAAAAGTAACAGAAAACGGTATTTATCCCAGAAGATCCATAGGTCAGGCGTTAAGTCACACACACACACACACACACACACACACACACACACACACACACACACACACACACTGAATCGTTTGAATGTAGTGGTTCTCGTATTTTGATGCCGGTACATAACCTCAGTTAATTTTTTTAAATAAGGACAGATTAATAATAGGAAATCCTGTGGCTGAAACTCAAACCACGTGATGAGTGATAACTTCTTATATGACATTTATGCAAATGAATTTAAATCACAGTCGATCGTTTGTTCTTGTTTGACGTTAATGATGCTAATGAAGACGAATGCTCGGAATTAGACGAGCCACGGGGTGGCCATTATCACATGAGCCCGAACGCTTGAACATTTTTCATGATGCTGAGAATGAGCAATGAGCAGGACGTTTCTTGCTTCCGTTTCTGAGCTGCGGTGATGGATATATATATAAATATATATATATATATATGTGTGTGTGTGTGTGTGTGTGTGTGTGTGTGTGTGTATGTATGTATGTATGTATGTATGTATAAGAGACTCTCGTTATTGTTGAAATTTTAAAACCTTTTTTTTTTTGGAAAGGGAACTGGAATTAATAATAGTGAAATGTTCCATTTTGGAAAGGGAGCTAGCTGGAATTAATAATAGTTAAATGATCCATCTTGAAAAAGGAGCAGGAATTAATACTGTGAAGTATTCCAACCTTCTCTCTCTCTCTCTCTCTCTCTCTCTCTCTCTCTCTCTCTCTCTCTCTCTCTCTCACAAAGTAATACTTTGGAATTTTTAGTAAAGTAATAATTCTCTCTCTCTCTCTCTCTCTCTCTCTCTCTCTCTCTCTCTCTCTCTCTCTCTCTCTCTCTCTCTCTCACACACACACACACACACACACACAAAAATTCGTGTTTGTTGTTTATTCTGTATATGTAATAATTTGGAAGTTTTAGTAAAGTGATAATCATTTTCCCTCTCTCTCTCTCTCTCTCTCTCTCTCTCTCTCTCTCTCTCTCTCTCTCTCTCTCTCTCAAGTTAATGTTTGAAATGTATTCCTTGTATAATATTTTGAAAGCTACTTTAAAGTTATTATTATTATCCTGTCTCTCTCTCTCTCTCTCTCTCTCTCTCTCTCTCTCTCTCTCTCTCTCTCTCTCTCTCTCTCTCTCTCTCTCTCTCTCTCAATTACACGAACAAAGCATCGATTCCGCATAGCCCACGCGATCTGTTCCTTTAATAGCTCGGCGCTTATCACGCTTTGTTTCGTGTTTCCAGTTCGTGCCTCCTTTATTACTCTTTCTTGCCTCTCCCCGTCATCCCTTCACCTCCGTGCACGAGACCTAATGGGTTTAAAGACACCTAATGGGGGTACGTACGAGAGGCGGCTAATGGGTTTATAGACCCTCGCCCCAAACGAGCCAATTGCTTGCTTGCTTGCACAGCGGAGAACTAATTGGCTCCTGGCAGGATGGATGAACCCCGTCTGTACTGCATGTTAAAAGACCGATGCTTGCACGTGACTGCTGCTGCTGCTGCTGCGATCTCTGTGCTTGCTTGCTTGCTTGCTCGTAGGTGCTCCCTGTGCTTGCCTCTTGAAGCCAGCGGGTTATTAGGCTGCGTAGGGGGAACATTTTCATGTGTGGCACGTCTCGAAATCGCTAATTAAGCACCTGGGATCTGTGACGTCATCTGGTTCGCTTTGGATTTCCTTGGTGGGTTGTGAATATTATATTATTTTTCCCCACCTTTTTTTTAGTGTTCTGAAAAGAGAACTATTGTGCCGGCTTTGTCTGTCCGTCCGGATTTTTTCTGTCCGCACTTTTTCTGTCCGCCCCCAGATCTTAAAAACTACTGAGGCTAGGGGGCTGCAAATTGGTACGTTGATCATCCACCCTACAGCCATCAAACAGACCAAATTGCAGACCTGTAGCCTCAGTAGTTTTTATTTTTATTTAAGGTTAAAGTTAGCCATAATCGTGCTTCTGGCACCGCTATAGGTGCCAGCACAGCCACCGCCGGACCGTGGCTGAAAGTTTCATGGGCCGCGGCTGAGAGTCTCATGGGCCGTGGCTGAGAGTTTCATGCAGCATTATACGCTGTACAGAAAACTCGATTGCGCCGAAGAAACTTCGTCGCATTTTTTACTTGTTTTTCTTCGATAACGGTTTCTGCAACAGTTACAGGAATACCAAAATAGCACTGAAGGATTTGCATTTCCTAATGCTTGCAAGATGTTGCTTTTATGTCAGTCATGTCGGAGCAAGGAAGCGTGAAATCGACGAAGATTCAGGTTTCGTTTATTTATAGAATTCGCAAAGATATGGGTTGAATGTTGATAACTGAAAATCGATTTTCAGGGTATAGTTGAATATTTATAACTGAAAATATATTTACAAGGTATTGTAGAGTATTTATAACTGAAACTATATTTACAAGGTGTATTAAAGTATAACTGAAACTATTTACACGGTATATCAGAATATTTATAACTGAAAATCTATTTACAAGGTATAGTTGAATATTTATAACTGAAAATATACTCACAAGGTATAGTAGAATATTTATAACCGAAAAATCTGTTTGTAAGATATATTTGAATATTTATAACCGAAAATCTTTTTTCAGGGTATGGTAGAATATGACTGAAAATCTATTTACAAGAAAACGTACACGAGATATATTTGAATATTTATAACTGGAAATCTATTTACAAAAAAAACGTACATAAGTTGTAGTTGAATATTTATAACTGAAAGTCGGTTCACAAGAAAACGTATACAAGATATAGTTGAATATTTATAACTGAAAATCTATTTACAAAGAAAACGTACATAAGATACAGTTGAATATTTATAACTGAAAAAATTCAAAGCTTTTAACAGGCAACCGTTCCTACTTTAGAATGGTAAATGTCTTTATTATTATTATTATTATTATTATTATTATTATTATTATTATTATTATTATTATTATTATTATTATTATTATTATTATTATTATTATACAGAAGATGAGCCCTATTCATACGGAACAAGCCCACCAAAGGGGCCATTGACTTGGGGAAGTTCAAGCTTCCAAAGAATATTATGATATTTATTAGAAGTAAGAGGAGGTCAAGGGAAATATATATATTTATATATATATATACGTTTTTTTTTTTTTTTTTTTTTTTAGTACTTTGGTGTGCCCTTTCTCTTCAGAGGAGGGCCGTCGGAGATGTGCTCTTTGTAGCCGAGTAGCATACGGTATGGAAAACCTGACTTCTTTGTCTGGAAATATTTAGCCACCTCTAGTTAATAGGTATCACGATCAAGCCTAGACTGAGAGACCTCAATGAGCAGACACCATATAACCTAATTTTTTTTTTTTTACTCTCTCTCTCTCTCTCTCTCTCTCTCTCTCTCTCTCTCTCTCTCTCTCTCTCTCTCTCTCTCTCTCTCTCTCTCTCCTTACTTTACACACACTCATATATATACATATATATATATATATATATGTATGTATGTATATACACACACATTATATATATATGTGTATATATATATATATATATATATATATATATATATATATATATATATATATATATATATTGCAGTCCTCCGCTTGTGCAGTTATTCCCTAATATCAGGGACATAATTAGTGCAGAAGTGGTAAACTGCATGAACATAAAATTTTTCACTATTCCTTCCAGTTATCACTGCTGTCAAAAGTATTTCTTTCACTTCATAATTCATTTTCTCAAAAAAGAAAAGAAAAAATCTCACTTCATAATTCAATGTCTCAAAAAAAATTCTTTCACTTCATAATTCATTGTCAAAAAAAAATTGTTTCACTTCATAATTCATTTTCTCAAAAAAGAAAAAAAATCGTCCATTTCATAATTCATTGTCTTCATTTCATAAGTCATTGTCTCAAAAAAAATTCTTTCACTTCATAATTCATTGTGTCAAAAAAAATTTGTTTCACTTCATAATTCATTTTCTCCAAAAAAAAAATGGTTTCACTTCATAATTCAGTCTCAGAAATAAAAATTCTTTCACTTCATAATTCATTGTCTCAAAAAAGAAAAACCATACTGGAATAAAGCACTTTTGATCAAATTCCAGGGGCACTGCCTGACCTAAATTTAGCTGTTGGTGCTGTTCTTGCACCGTTCCTATTCCGTTATCAGCTCGGTTCTGTGATCTTCTTTAGGAAGCGGATTAATATTTCATTCAGGTGTCATTAATAAGTGTGAATTTTAATGACTTTTATTACTTATATGTGAGGCCTCCGTGTAAATACGCACGTACTCGCCCAAGTCCTTGTTTGGTGATGAGGTTCTTTTAAAAGCCTCTGTGGCGCATAAGAACATTAAATATTCTGGCAGAAACTGAGGCATTCTTTGAAGAAAACATTTTTTCATTCCCTTACCTCCCCCATATGCCTTAGATTCTAGCAGAGTTAAGGCATTCTTTGAAAACCTTTTTTCATTTTCCTTCTCACATTTGATAAAATCTGGCAATTTTATCCAGCGGCTTCTGAAGGAGGCTTCAACTAGTCTGCAGCCTGGCGAAGCAAGGGGTGACCTCTAGGTGCACCTCATGCAGTACACAGGCATTATAAGGTTCTTTGGCGTCCCTTCATTTAAGCTGCAGCGCCCTCATATTCTCTTTCTTCCAGCATCTTACTCCACCTCTCCTAACAGTTGATTCACTGTACGCTTTCTTTGAGGTTTCCTCCTGTTGCACCTTCCAGACAGCCTTTTTTTACCTCAGTTTTCGAACCAGCCTTAATGCCACGAGGTGCCAGCGCTTGGCCTTTGTCCTAAACTCTATATTCAGATCAGTTCAGAAGCAGCTCATTCTTCTTTTAAAAATGAGCGGTTTCTTCCGCGTCTAATATGGTCGTCCCCACAAGGCGGGAAGCTGGTGCCCTTCCGTTAAGCGAACCGCGACAGTCTTCTTTGAGTGGTCGGGGCTGAGGAAGCAGCCGAACGAATTTTTAATGATCGCAAAGCAGAACATTCGAGAGAGAGAGAGAGAGAGAGAGAGAGAGAGAGACCTCTGACGTCGTCGAGGAATCCTCATTTAATTAAACTCTTGGGGAGTGATTTAATGGTGCTCGGTGCCTCAGTTTTGAAATTCGAGTCATTTCGTTTTGATGAGTCTCTCTCTCTCTCTCTCTCTCTCTCTCTCTCTCTCTCTCTCTCTCTCTCTCTCTCTCTCTCTCTCTCAAGGGACTGCAGATGGTTAGTACAAAGAGACATGAGAGCTGTGATGGTACTTCTCTCTCTCTCTCTCTCTCTCTCTCTCTCTCTCTCTCTCTCTCTCTCTCTTGCAAGGGACTGTGGATGGTTAGTACAAAGAGACATGAGAACTGTGATGGTCCTTCTCTCTCTCTCTCTCTCTCTCTCTCTCTCTCTCTCTCTCTCTCTCTCTCTCTCTCTCTCTCTCATGCAAGGGACTGCGGATGGTTAAGTACAAAGACATGAGAACTGTGATGGGTGCTTCTCTCTCTCTCTCTCTCTCTCTCTCTCTCTCTCTCTCTCTCTCTCTCTCTCTCTCTCAAGGGATTGTGGTGGTTAGTACAATGAGACTTCAGAACTGTGATGGTGTTTTTTAGTGCGAGAAACATTGAAAAGGTGATAAAATATGCTTGTAAAAGTTCTTGGGACTGGGAGTGTTTATTTTTTTTATAACAATCTTAATGGTAAACAATGTCAGAGAACATCTTTCTTGGCCAAATTCTACATTTTTCCAACGTAAAATCTTAGGATAGAAAGCACTGGAAGCATTGTAATAGGCTACAAAGCACTGTAAGCATTATAATTGTGATTCATTATCTGTGAGACTTAGTAAAAAAGGCTAAGATCAGCAAAAATCTCAAAATTAGTTGTATTTCACAAAAGGATAAGTAAAAAACTGCTCCGAAGTTTCTTCGGCGCAATCGAGTTTTCTGTGCAGCTTATAATCAAGGACACCGAAATTAGATCTATCTTTCGGTGGTCTCGGTATAATGCCGTATGAGCCGCGGCCCATGAAACTTTAATCACGGCCCGATGGTGGCCTGTCCCATATAGTTGCGAGACGCACGATTATGGCTAACTTAAACCTTAAATAAAATAAAAACTACTGAGGCTAGAGGGCTACAGTTTGGTATGTTTGATCATTGGAGGGTGGATGATCAGCCAATTTGCAGCCCTCTAGCCTCAATGAACCCTAAATCTGAGGAGCGGACAGAAAAGTGCGGACAGAAGAAAGTGCGGACGGACAGACAGCCGGCACAATAGTTTTCTCGTACAGGAAATTAAAAATGGCAGAATGTTTGATACTCGGCCGCTTCCCTCTGTGCTAGATCTTTGTTTGTCCTTTATCCTTTCTTTTCTTAGATGTAGACGTGATAAAGATGGTTATTCGCCTTGTCCTGTCGACCCTCAAAAGCATTCAAGCAGCAGCAAATGCTATTTAGCAACTCACCAAAAGTTTCTTGAACTTATAAATTTTTAAAATTGCCTCTATCAATCTAAAAAGGGTATTTGATTAAGTTCCTTGTGTTTAATCCCCGTAGAGAGCAATAGCGCCGTCGCGCTCACGTGGTGCACTGTGGTAACATGGAGTTCTATGCAGCGTCCCTTCGGCCTCTAGCTGTAACCCCTTTCATTCCTCTTACTGTACCTCCGTTCTAATTCTCTTCCTTCCATCTGATTTTCCTTCGTCTCCAAATAATCGTTTCATAGTGCAACTGCAAAGTTTTCTTCCTGTAAATCTTTAAAACCTCTTTACTCTCAATTTCCCTTCAGAGGTGAATAACCTCACAGATCCCAGCGCTGGTGTTTAATGTACTGGAAAGTTTCAATTTCGGGCTGCAACATTTTGTGCCCCCCTCGGGTAAGGCTCTCCGAAAGGATGATGGAGGATGAAAGAAGTTTTTTATGTATAGAGTGCAAAAGTAGGTATATTTTTCTTCACTGCAAAAACCGGAGCCGAGGGCAACTCATTCTTCACACGTAGCTCAGGTCTAATACAAAATAAAATGGTGGAAGGAAAAAAAGGAGTTCGCGTCTTCCTCGCGGAGACTGAAACTGCCCCGCCTCCTCTCCAAAGGGAAGGAAGGTCATTGGAATGTGGTACACAGACCCTCTAATGAAATTAGGCATTCCTCGCCGAGTGATTCGAATCCGCAACCGAAAATTGGTAAGCGTCGCTTGGCCTGATTTGTAAACTTGAATTGCGTGCGAATCAGTGCGGTGGGATAAATTCTCTAAGGTATCATCCGGAGCGTATGAATAATTCATACGTCCTGACCTTTGCATAAGGAGATTGGGGAAGTTACGAGGTGGAGAAGGGAAGAAGTTACGAGGTGGGAGAAGGGAAGAAGTTAACGAGGTGGGAGAAGGGAAGAAGTTACGAGGTGGGAGAAGGGAAGAGGTTACGAGGTGGGGGAAGGGAAGAAGTTAACGAGGTGGGAGAAGGGAAGAAGTTACGAGGTGGGAGAAGTGAAGAAGTTAACGAGGTGAAGAAGGGTAGAAGTTACGAGGTGGGAGAAGGGAAGAAGTTAACGAGGTGGGAGAAGGGAAGAAGATACGAGGTGGGAGAAGGGAAGAAGTTACGTGGTGGGAGAAGGGAAGAAGTTACGAGGTGGGAGAAGGGAAGAAGTTACGAGTGAAAAAGTTACGAGGTGGAGAAGGGAAGAAGTTACGAGGTGGGAGAAGGGACGAAGTTACGAGGGTGGGAGAAGGGACGAAGTTACGAGGTGGAGAAGGGAAGACGTTAACGAGGTGGAGAAGGGAAGAAGTTACGAGGTGGGAGAAGGGACGAAGTTACGAGGTGGAGAAGGGAAGACGTTAACGAGGTGGAGAAGGGAAGAAGTTACGAGGTGGAGAAGTGAAGAAGTTACGAGGTGGAGAAGTGAAGAAGTTACGAGGGTGGGAGAAGTGAAAAAGTTACGAGGTGGAGAAGTGAAGAAGTTACGAGGGGGGGGGGGGGAAGGGAACGAGAGAACGGGCCGAGGTTGAAGAAGCCTCGCATTTGAATAGGCCATAAAGAAAGAATAAGTAATCGAAGGTAATCTGCGCTTGAGGTGAATTGATGAATATTTGCAGGTGGGGCGTAAATCAAAGTCGCCAGGAGCGTCCTCCTAATGGCCTATAAAAGGGGCGATGAAATTGCCCGATTGGAAAAGCTTAGAGTAGATGCCCCGCAGTTTGCGGTGGGGTGGTGGTGATGTAAGCGTTTAGACCGAGAAATCGCTGTTTTTTTTATGTTGTTTTGTCTTAATTTCGATGGTTTTCTGTCCTTACCTGAGTTTTATCTTCGAAATCGTTCAGTTTTAAGATCGTTTTTATATTTTGTCTTAATTTTGATGGTTTTTCTTTCCTTACCTTAGTTTTATCTTTGAAATCGTTCAGTTTTAGGGCGTTTTTTTAGTTTTCTGTTAAAGAAAACTATTGTGCCGGCTTTGTCTGTCCGTCCGAACTTTTTCTGCCCGCCCTCAGATCTTAAAAACTACTGAGGCTAGAGGGCTGCAAATTGGTATGCTGATCATTCACCCTCCAATCGTCAAACATACCAAATTGCAGCCCTCTAGCCTCAGTAGTTTTTATTTTATTTAAGGTTAAAGTTAGCCATAATCGTGCTTCTGGCAGCGATATAGGATAGGCCACCACCGGGCTGTGGTTAAAGTTTATAGACCGCGTCTCATACAGCATGATACGGAGACCAACGAAAGATAGATCTATTTTCGATGGCCTTGATTACACGCTGTAGCAGCTGTACAGAAAACTCGATTGCGCCGAAGAAACTTGGGCGCATATTTTACATGTTTATATTGTTTCTTTTTAATTTGGCCGGCTAATGAAGAATTAGAGGAATTTATTTCTGGTGATAGAAATTCATTTCTCGGTATAATGTGGTTCGGATTCCACAATAAGCTGTAGGTCCCGTTGCTAGGTAACCAATTGGTTCTTAGCCACGTAAAATAAGTCTAATCCTTCGGGCCAGCCCTAGGAGAGCTGTTAATCAGCTCAGCGGTCTGGTAAAACTAAGATATACTTTCTCTCTCTCTCTCTCTCTCTCTCTCTCTCTCTCTCTCTCTCTCTCTCTCAAGTTGAACTCTCACATTGAATTCATTAGCCTCATGCTTTATACCAACTGTAAAATCATTTTTTAATTCATTTCCTTAAAACATGCAAATTACAGAGGAATCCATTATGATTTTTCAAGTTGTCGTTTTATGATCTTTTGCTGCTTAATGTTTTTTTTTTTCTTTCTCCCTTCACCTTGTTGGTCTCTCGCTGAATTCAATGAACCTCATTTTTCTCTTCATTTGTATGTTAATCGTCCTATCTATTAAGCGTTTTTTCTCGCTGTCAGGGTTCATTTGTATTGTCATTCTCTTGCAGTGTCCCTTGGAAGGAGAGAGGTAGAGATAGCAATAATCATTATAAACACTAATTCTTATACAGCGAGGTCTTTATTAGTTGCAGTTGTTTATATGTATGTACGAAGAAGTGGTGAAAAGTTTAGCATACATGAAAAAGGTGAATCAGAGAGTTTTGAGATATGGTTTGTTCATGTGGAGAGAATGGAAGGCGGTGGGCTTGTGGGAAGTGTATAATACGCAACTGGGGTGACGAAGTAGAAAGTGTTGGATAGACGAAGCGAAAGAGGCTTTAGAAAAAGGAAAAGTAAAAAAAAAAAGGGGGCATCAGTAACCAAGAATGGAGAAGGTCCGTGGAATGGCAATATTTTGCATCTTTGCATAGGTATAAGAAGCAGCCACTTTGAAGGAAGTTTTCTGCACCGGTTCGTTCATCCGTGATCTAGCAGTTAAAAGGCGAATGTGGTGATAACTGATATCTTGATTTTTCTGTAAAAGAAAACTATTGTGCCGGCTTTGTCTGTCCGCCCTCAGATCTTAAAAAACTACTGAGGCTAGAGGACTGCAAATTGTTGTGTTGATCATCCACCCTCCAATCATCAAACATACCAAATTGCAGCCCTCTAGCCTCAGTAGTTTTTATTTGATTTAAGGTTAAAGTTACCCATAATCGTTCATCTGGCAGCGATATGGGACATGCCACCACCGGGCCGTGGTTAAAGTTTCATGGGCCGCGGCTAATACAGCATTGTAGCGAGACCACTCAAAGATAGATCTGTCTTCGGTGGCCTTGATTATACGCTGTACAGAAAACTCGATTGCATGTTTTTTCTGTAGAACCATCACATTGTTGAGAGGAAAACTTAACATTATTAAACATTATATCATGTTGACATTACGTAATAAAGAAAGGGAATCTTACGGAATATGAAAAGGAATTAAAATTATTGAATTCAACGCTAAAACAGATTTAATCTTTAAAAATAAAAAGCTGTTGTAAACAGGCAAGTTATCGAATAAATTACTTTTATATAAATTAAATGAAAATATGCAAATTACAAACATCGTATCAATCAATGATTCTTGGCAATTAAACCTCATATTCTCATAGTTTATTAGATAAACTTCTTTCTAATTTTATTACATTTTTAATCAGTGTAGTTCCCTAATAGAATTATTAAACAGTAAATAGAACAAAATTTAAATGCGTCAGGATGTAACGTAATACCATACGCTGAAGTTTACAGGCAAAAGAAATATACTCGTCTGGTACACAGCCTTAAAGTGTATACACACACACACACACACACCTACACTTGGAGTTTCAAGATGGCGTGGAGTGTGAGACCTCTTGCACTTCTCCGGGCAACTTTCTCCTCATCCAGGGTCAGAATCTGGAGCAATCCGTGACCCGAACACGACGCATGCGCAGATGCTCACGCGCGCACACACACACACACGAAGTTGCCGTGTGAAGGAGGAGTGGCGCGCGCGCGCTCACACACACACACACGAACGCGTATACACACACAAACCCCCGAATTGTTTCGTGATCTTCAGATCACTTTAAAGTGCTTTTGGGATTTGCAACTTTTTTTATTTTTTTTTTTTTACTATTTTTGGGCGTCTGATTTCCAGATGTATTATGTTGTCAACTGAAAGGCCTGGGTTCGATCTTGATGAGAGCCAGAAATTTATTTCAAAGTCATTTACATTCAGAGAGGATTGTGTATATATATGTATGTATGTATGTATGTATGTATGTATGTATGTATGTATGTATGTATGTATGTGTGTATATGTATATATATATATATATATATATATATATATATATATATATATATATATATATATATATATACAGTACATACACACACATATATATGACTGAAATATTTTCTGTTAAAACAGAAATCCATCTAATAGAAGGAGCCCATAAATACGCCAAAAAGTAGCAAAAAATTATTGCTGTATTTCGGAAACCAAACTGTCTCCCTTTGCAGGCGAGTACATACTTTCATATACTTGCCTGTAGAGGGAGACATTTTGGTCTCTGAAATATAGCAAAAACTTTTTTGCTACCTTTGGCGTTTTTATGGGCTCCTTCTCTTAGATATATATATATATATATATATATATATATATATATATATATATATATATATATTTATATATATATATATATATATTATATATATATATATATATATATATTACTAAAAGGACCTCATTCAAACTGGATGGTATCTAATGGAGTTTTTATTCAAAAAGTTACAAGCTTTCTTGGACAAACAGTCCACATTATCAAGAAAGCTTGTAACTTTTTGAATAAAAACTCCATTAGATACCATCCAGTTTGAATGAGGTCCTTTTAGTAATTCTACTAATGCACAGAACAATTGCGTATGTGATAAAGTTAATATATATATATATATATATATATATATATATATATATATATATATATATATGTGTATGTTTGTGCAAGAACTCTGCCAAATCATTTAATTCAAATATTCACTATGATATACATGCGCACGTATGGATCCATCCACTCCAGCATACAGGTATACATAATGCATTATGTATACCTTTGAAGCCCCGAACGCGCATGGGTCCAACCGAACGTTCATAAATAAAGAACGGACATTCCATTTTTTTTTTCCTTAGCTTCAAGTATCCACAAGATTAGCTACGGATGATGGCGCTCTGTTCCCCCACCTCATTATTTCATTCGAATTAATCCTCTGTGGCACTTGACTGTAAGGAACAGAATTGGGTGAACCTCCTCAGGACTTTATGACCTCGCACCAGAAAGTTGCTAGGTAATCGTTAAGACCACGATCTGCTACAGTAGTATTACTAAGGGTTTTTTTTTTCATATGTTTTTTTTTTCTTTGGTTACTGGCAAAGGAGCTTTGATATATATATCTAATCGTTTCTGTAATTTGTTGCGTCTCTCTAAGGGTGATAGTGATTTCAGGTTTTATATGGTTGTAATTTTTCAGTTGTCATTTAAAACTTAAAAAAAAAAATTATAGAATTTTTTTTTTGTTACTTGGGAAAAAAGATTCGAAATATAGATCTGATCATTTCTGTAATTTGTTACGTCTCTAAGGGTATAGTGATTTCAGATTTTATATATTTGTAATTTTTAAAATTTTCATTTAAACCCGTTTTTAAAAAAATTTCCTTTCATAGAATATCTTTTTTTTTTTGGTTACTTCTAAAGGAGCTTTGATTTATAGATCTGATTATTTCTGTGATTTGTTACATCTCTAAGGTTGATTACAATTCAAAATTGTACAGTCGTAATTTTTTAGATTGTCATTTAAAATCGGTTTAAAAAATTTGTTTTTCATAGAATATTTTTTGTTGCATGGAAAAAAGCTTCGACATATAGATCTGATCAGTTTTGTAATTTGTTACGTCTCTAAGGATGATAGTGATTCCAGAATTTTTACAGCTGTAATTTTTTAAATTGTCATTTAAAACCGTTTTAAAAAAAATTTCCTTTCATGGAATGTTTTTTTTAGTTACTTGCAAAGGAGCTTTGATTTATAGGTCTGATTATTTCTGTGATTTGTTACATCTCTAAGGTTGATTAGAATTCAAAATTTGTACAGTCGTAATTTTTTAGATTGTCATTTAAAACCGTTTTTTAAAAAACTTTTTTCATAGAATATTTTTTGTTACATAGAAAAAGGCTTTGATATATAGATCTGATCATTTCTGTGATTTGTTACATCTCTAAGGCTGATAGGAAGTCAGAATTTGTACAGTTGTAATTTTTTAAATTGCCATTTAAAACCATTTGAAAAAAGTTGTAATTCTTAAAATTGTCATTTAAAACAGTTTTTAAAAAGTTGTAATTTTTTTTTAAGTTATTTAGAACCGTTTTGAAAAAGTTGTAATTTTTTTAAGTTATTTAGAACCGTTTTGAAAAAGTTGTAATTTTAAAAATTTTCATTTAAAACCGTTTTTAAAAAGTATTTTTTTTTAATTTTTATTTTTTTATTAATATTTTTTTGCAAAGGAGCTTTGATGTATAGATCTGATTATTCCTGTGATTTGTTACATCTCTAAGGTAGATTGCAAGTTAGGATTCATGCAGTAATATTTTTTCATTTGTAATTTTAAACCGTCTGATAAAAAAAAAACTAGTTCTGGTACAGATAACGATAATTAACAGTGATTTATAATAGTGATAACGACGATGATAAAGTCTGCTAATTAATCTGTGTTGTTCGGTGAATTTTTAATGGACCATGTTCCTGTGCCAAAAATCATTTATCTCCTTTATTTTTGTATACATTCTAAGTATTTGGTATTAGTTATGTATTGCAGCTTTCTGAGTAGTTCGTCTTATTCCTGTATTTATTCACGAATAAATTAAAAAATTCATTAACTTATTTTTTCTTTTTTAATAAGTGAGATCTCTTCTTTCTATATTTTCCTTTACCTTCGCTTACTTCTTCGCAGTGAACACCTTAATATTCTTTGGAAGCTTGAATTTCAAGTCAGTGGCCCCTTTGGTGGGCGTGTTCCATATATGAATAGGTGTCATCTTCTGAATAATAATAATAATAATAATAATAATAATAATAATAATAATAATAATAATAATAATAATTTTCGTTTCCCAAAGCTTGCGAGTGACGATAACTATAATTATATTATCATAATGAACGTCCGGATTCTATAACAAAACTATCTTATTTTTTTCGGATTCTATAACAGAACCGTATAATTTTTTTTCTTCAGGTACGAATCTAAAGTTGATGAAAGAAAAAACGGCCAGCAGAATGGGTTAGTTTTTTTTTTTTAGAATTTTTTTTCTCATGTTGATTAGCAAGTGTAAAATGTTTAATATTACGTAGTCTCTGTTATATTTTCTAAGGTTGAATTTTGCTCATTCAGTGCACGTAGAACTGCGTTATTTTTTTATTATATTAAATTTCTTATATAATTTTATTTTTTGAGTGCATTATTTTTTTATTATATTAATCTTCTTTGGTATTATTAGTTATTTTTTTTTTTTATCTCGGCTCTCTGCTTTTCTTAAGCTTGTCAATAATCAGTCATTTTTCTTTGATGTTACCAGTTATTTGTTTTTATCTCAGCTATCTGCTCTTCGTGAGCTTGTCAATAATCAGTTATTTTTCTTTGGTATTATCTTTTATTTGTTTTGATCTCAGCTATTTGCTCTTCTTGAGCTTGTCAGTGATCAGTTATTTTTTACTAATTTTTTTATATAAAGTAGCGTGTGATACATAATTACAGTGTAGTGAAGACTTTATTATGTCACTTTTCCTTCCATGTAATACTGCAGCTCCTGTATTTTATTTCGGGTAATTTATCCCAATAATTTAATGAGGTAATGAAATGGATGAGTACCATAACGCTGATATTTTCACTTTATTACCTCAAACAAGGAGGTTATGATTTTGGTCCTCTTGTCAGCCTGTTAACATGATTGCGGATATGTTAAATTAAATTCTGCTAAAGGTGGATTTCGTGACTGGCAACAGTTGATTAGATTCCTGGGAGAGGTCGAGACTGATGAGTGGCCCTGGTGGGTGGGGTTAGGGTGTTGGAACAAACCCTGGGTGAACTACCTCTGGTGGGAGTTTGCTTGCTCCAAATGTTACTTTATCATGTTTCGTTTTACTCTCACCTTTTTTACCCATTTCCAAAAAAAATTAGTAATACTTTTACCCATTTCCAAAAAGTGAGTAATTATCTTAGCCATTTCCAAAAAGTGAGTAATTATTTTACCCATTTACAAAAATGAGTAGTAATTTTACCCATTTCTAAAAAGTGAGTATTTTACCCATTTCCAACAAGTGATTAATAATGTTAATGTTACCCATTTCCAAAAAATGAGTAATAATTTTACCCATTTCCAAAAAAGAGTAATAGTTTTACCTATTTTCAAAAAAAGAGTAACAATTTTAACCATTTCCAAAAAATGAGTAATAATTTTACCCATTTCAAAAAATGAGTAAAATGTTACCCATTTCCAAAAAAATGAGTGATAATTTTACCCATTTCCAAAAAATTAGTAATATTTTTACCCATTTCCAAAAAATTAGTAATATTTTTACCCATTTCCAAAAAATGAGTAATAAATTTTACCCTTTCCAAAAAATTTGTAATAATTTTACCCATATCCAAAAAGTGAGTGATAATTTTACCCATTTCCAAAAATATTAGTGATAATTTTACCCATTTCCAAAAAAATGAGTAATGATTTTACCCATTTCCAAAAAAAAATGAGTAGTAATTTTACACATTTCCAAAAAATAAGTGATAATTTTACCCATTTCCAAAAAGTGAGTAATAATTTTACCCATTTCCAAAAAATGAGTAATAATTTTACCCATTTCCAAATAATGAGTAATAATTTTACCCATTTCCAAAAAATAAGTAATACTTTTACCCATTTCCCCAAAAAATGAGCAATAAAAATCAGCCAAGCTTTTTTCTGGATTTAGGCCGGTTCAGTGCTGATGACAATACTCGCTGCGACGCCAGATGACGTAAACAAATCAATCACAAGATCATTCCGAGTCCAGGCTCAGCGAATGGAAGCAGAAATTTCATTAACTCGCCGACCTCGCTGATACAGATGAAAGGAATTGATTGCTGTCATTACCTTTCATTTACCTAATGCAGGAATATTACTTTATAAATGAGTATGGGGTTGTTGGGTTGTTGGTGTATTATTATTATTATTATTATTATTATGCAGAAGATGAACCCTATTGTGTAATAAAAATCCACAATAATATAGTAAATATATTACTATGTAAAATATGTAAAATAAACCAAAGACTTTCGAACACTTGAACGGTGTTTCTCATCAGTGCTAACTCTTTTTTTTTTTTTTTTTTTTTTTTGTAACGTTAGCACTGATGAGGAACACCGTTCAAATATTCGAAAGTCTTTGGTGTATTTTACATATTTTACATAGTTAATATATTTACTATATAATTGTACATTTTTATTACACAGATTGTTTTTCACGAAATTGTGAATCTGTTAGCATGAACCCTAGATGAAACCTATTCACATGGAACAAGTCCACCGCAGGAGGCCACTGACGTGAAATTCCAGAAGCTTCCAAAGAATATTATGGTGTTCATTAGGAAGAAGTGAGATGAGGTAAGGGGAAATACAGAAATACACTCTTTTATATCATTTTTTGTGACTGATTGGAATGACCTTGGGACTTTTTATGACATGTAGGTCGTCTCGTGGGTCACGTTTAGTGGCCTTCATAGGGAGTTGACTAATTAATTGATATTTTCAAACCTTGGGTACGCCATAGTCTGAGTCATGGTTTTCCATTGTCCTGGGTATGAACTCTTCAGCTTAATGGGTACATTACCAAGTTTTCCTCGGCTTGTTTATTTTTTTAAGCAGATACTATATCAATCAATTTTTAATTGATTTTTAATATTTATATTATCGCAATTTTGGTAGTTCTACTAATTCTTCAACTCTGTTGGATTCAAGGTACACATTTTTTTCTTTATAATCCCCATCAATCATTTATACGAGCTTTGCAAACTAATTTTTATATTTCTATCAGTCTGCTAAGCAAAGGACAGCAATCGAAAGGCCTGGCACCGCTCCGTCGTTTCACTTTCCTTCGTGGCATTGCCTTTATTTATATATATTCATCACGTTCCATATTTTCGTGAGTCAGTTATACATGTTATCAAGTATACGTAATAATACATATTCATTTTTTTTCCACGATTGAATGCATTTCTAACACACTTTCTTCATTCCCTTTCTCTCATATGGGTATTCTGTGACGCGAAATCTTGCTGCAGGAAGTTCATGCCCTTCCGGGCCGTCGTATGACAATGTATGCAAATAATGATAAGAATTATGATGATGATAATGATAATAAGTCGGAAGGAGACCCCTCTCTTATGCAGTCTCATTAAAAATAATGTCTGCGTCAGCGGAATTGAATTCATAATAATTCCTCTTTGTTCTTCCAACAGTTTCCCCCTTTTTTTTTGTGGTAGAAAGTTCACGTAATGAATGCTGAGACATTCGTATCGTTTAGAGAGGGTTACATTTTACCAATGAAAATGTGAACGCAATTTTACAAACGCAAGAAATGTAGTATTTTGACGTATAGCATTTTATCAAAGAAAATATACATTAACTCTCTGAATTAAATAAAAATTTAGATGTTAACGTCTAAAATGTTTATATATCTTGTGTTTTTAGAATTACAAGTAAAAATGTAAACTTAATTATACAAACACGAGGAATGAACCCATTTTGACGTATAGCATATTATTAAAGAAAAAATACAAAGTAATTTTGTGAATAAGATAATTGAAAAATTTTGATGTTAACGTCTGAATTGTTTATATATTTTATATTATAGAATTTTTTTTATATTTTCACTAATAAAATATACCATCCCATTTTGACGTATAGTAATTTATTAATGAGAATATGCTGTATAGTAATTCTGTAAAGTAAATAAATATAAAATTTTGATGTTAACGTCAAAATTTTATATATATTTATTCATGGAATTTTTTGCCCACTTTCGCTAGTAAATTAAACCATTCCATTAATGATATGAATATCGAACAATTACTACGTGACTTTTCTACCACTGAAAAAGGATTGAACAGAAGACTAGAGAAATGTATTGTAAATTCAATTCCTTTGATAGAGCCATTAATTT
>NC_089748.1:41058597-41093597 GCF_040412425.1 Macrobrachium rosenbergii
TATTATGTCATCACAATTCTGATCCTATGGCATTACAATTCTGGTACAATGTCATTATAACAGTTCTGGTACAATGTCATTATAACAGTTCTGGTATAATGTCATTATAACAGTTCTGGTATGTCATTGTAACATTTTTGGTATAATGTCATTATAACAATTCTGGTATGTCATTATAACAGTTATGGTGTAATGTCATTATAATAATTCTGGTACAATGTCATTATAACAGTTCTGGTACTGTCATTATAACAATTCTGGTATAATGTCATAACAATTCTGTTACTGTGTCGTTATAACAATTCTGGTGTAATGTCTTAACAATTCTGGTAGTGTCATAACAGCTCTGGTACAATGTCATTATAACAGTTTTGGCACAATGTCATTATAACAGTTCTGGTATTATGTCATAACAATTCTGGTAGTATGCCATTTTAACAATGTCATTATAACAGTTCTGGTACAGTGTAACAATCTTGGTACTATGTCATTATAACAATTCTGGTACAATGTCAACCCAGATTTGTTTTAGGGCCCCGTCTAATTCTCCTTTCCATGATTGCCGCTCCATATTCGCTTAAAGATTATACTCTGAACTTACTGTACCATCTTTTCCGTTATGCTTACCTGTTCATCACATCGTCTTCTTTCTATAATTTTCGCCTTTTCATCCCAAAATCTCATATTTTTCCTTTCCTTGATATTTATTAATTTTTTCCTTTACCTCATATTTTTATTTTTTTTATTTCATTCATAATTTTCACCGACATTAAGAAATTGACAACAGTCTTTTCGTGAATCCTAAATTGTGCCACTGAGGGCTTCTCTTTTTTGGTATATCGATCTTTAACCTCAGTATCCTACTGTTCTCCACAATATGATTCACTAATGGTTTCAGTTTAACTTAATTTATTTCCAGATACCCACTTGAGGCTTCATTTCAGGAGGGCAAAAGCGATAGAACATCATGATAATCAAATAAAAAATATGGTAATTTTATACGTTATTTTGTTTTTGAGGGCAACAAAACTTTCTTGTCAGTACAGATTAATGATGATTAGTCATCTGCTATAACAGAAGGCTGGAGTGATCTGGACATTTAACAAAATCAAGGGCGCTTTTGAGTCTCCTTTATAAAATTAGGTTAGATGTACAGATAAGACTCAGAGCAATAAGGAATTGCAAAGTAAAATGAGCTTTAACGTCCTGTTTAAAAAAAAAAAATATGTTTTACGTAACTTGCGTACAGTGACTATGCAGAACATAAATTTGTGTACGTTTATGTGCTGAGAAAAACCAATTACTTTCTCATTAACTCTGTTACTAAGCATATAACCCCAGTTGTGTTTCTATTCTTCCGAGACTTTGCATTTTACTCTGTGCTGTTTGACGAGAACCTTGTGCAAAGGTAAAAGTGAGGCGATATTTCTTCTCTCTCTCTCTCTGTCTCTCTTACTGCAAGCACCAAGTTGTAAACTCTGACAGGCATGTTGTCTGGAGAGCCGTCTTGCAAGCACGACTGGGCAAGAAGGCACCTGTTGTCCGCCCGCATGTTCCTGTGTTTGCAGGCAGGCGTGAAAAATTCGGCTCATGCAAAAACTATTTGCTCTTAGAATGTGGAGTGACAGAGAGCGCGCGCCACTGGATTTAGATAACGTTTGTTCTTGGCTGCTCTCTCTCTCTCTCTCTCTCTCTCTCTCTCTCTCTCTCTCTCTCTCTCTCTCTCTCTCTCTCTCTCTCGCTGCTTACCGTTTTTTTGCTGCTTCCATTTTGCGAATTAACAGCGTATCTAGTTTTTGCTCCCATGCAAATGCGAGTGTTTTTATAGTCAAGTTTTCCTACTGATTCTTATTTTGAATCTTGGATCATATATAATTTTGGTGTTTGAATGAGCACTTTTGTTATTTATAGTTATTTTTTTTATTTTGGAAATTTATATTCTACATTGTCATTATTTGACTAAGTGCTATCGATAGTCTTTGGATGAAAATTGGAAGAAGACTTTAACCTTAAATTGTTTATATCTTTATTAAATATAATATATCTCTAAAGAATAATGAAATAAGTATCAAATTATTAATTGAACCTTAATTAAATTTTCATTGGAATGGTTGATATACCCACTGTTTAATTTCTCAAGCAAAGTGCCTTTCATCCCAAAGGAAAGGTTCATGCAATTTACATTTAATTTACTTAAGATGTAAATTGCTAACCTTAGGCTCCTGTCACAGTCACTTTGATTTTTGCATATTTTACAGCACAAGAACTCGTTTTTTAAAATGAATTTTATTTACTTCCTCGTAGTCTTTTAAGTAATATTTCTTTTAAGTGAGTAAAAACTAAATATATTTTATTCACATTTATTTACCCGGACACCCAACGTTGTCACCTTTGTAAGTTGCTGTATATTTTAACCTTTGACATTTGTCATCATTTAAAATAAAAAGAAAAGTCGAGATTAATACTGAAAAAAATGTCACTCTTCATTCAAAATAAAAAGAAAAGTCAAGATTAACTGAAATTAGATGCCTTAACAGCTTGCGGTAGAACGGCCAAGTCTGGCTGTTTGTTGCTGGCAAATAGAGTCTCCTGGGAACCGAAGGAACGTAAATATCTTTTAAGATTTTCACGACCACGACAAGGGAAGACGTTTCTTTTCTATTTTCATATTCGTTCTTCTAGCCCATCTCTGGACAGTTCACCCGACTCATTTTGCTTAACGCGTGTGTCCTGTCAAGAGGCATTTGAAAATCCCACTTCATAACTCTGTTAGTTACGTAGCCTTGACTTCACTGCCCTAAAATGGAAGACTGCAGTATATGCAAAAATACAAAACTGAGGAAAATGGTAGATACTCCCTTGCCTTACTACTGTTTTTGCAGACACTGCAAGTGGGACCCTCTAAATACTCGTGGAAAGCATCGAAGAATCATTCTGAAACTGCTGTAACTTGTGTATTTTGTTTCACGAGCCCAATAGCTGGCATATATCTCAATTTCGAAAATTTTGCAGATACTGCAGTTGTCCTTTTCAGGGCAGTACTGTTCTCAATTTTCCACAGTTTTATACGCTTCGAAGAGACCTGTCCTTGACGTGTATTGCCAAAAATATCCTTTACAGAGAGGGGAAGGGGAGTCAGAGTCCACTTCTGGATATTCATTTTAGTTGGCAAACGTAAATGTTAAAAAAATTCCTGATTCATACAATTTTTTTTTTCTCCACGTTTCGAATTTGATTGTTTATTTGTGTCTCGGGTCGAAATGCCTAGTTCTGTTGTTTTGGTAACCCTTTTTTTAACAATGAGTTTAAAATATTGGTACCAGTATATGACATTAAACATTACTGATGCTGATATTTATGGCATATATACAGTATATACAACATTATATATATATATATATATATATATATATATATATATATATATATATATATATATACATATATATATATATATACATACATACATACATACATACATACATACATACATACATACATACATACATACATACATACATACAGAGAGAGAGAGAGAGAGAGAGAGAGAGCATGAGTTGTAGAATAGCACATTATATATATATATATATATATATATATATATATATATATATATATATATATTATATATATATATATATATATATATATATATATATATATATATATATATATATATATATATACATACACACACGTGCGGGTCTGATTGTATATTCTTGATATCTATTCTTAAAATAGTATAAATATTGAACTGTTTAGGTGTGTATTTCCAACTTTTGGGACCGTGGTATGACATCAATGTATTACCTTGCAGTTTTGCAAGTAAATATCTATCAGCTTGTGTTAGTATTTTATACATATATATATTTTTTATTCAACTTCTGTATCGATATGATCAGCATTAATTATATTATTTTCTGTCTGTCAGCCTTGAAAAGAGGATACCCATTTATTACCTTATCCTCCCCTATATTTACGATTGCCCTACAATCCTCCCTTATATTTGCGATTCAGTCTTGCTGTACAGTCCTCCCTTATATTTACGATTCAAGCTTGCAGTACAATCCTCCCTTATATTTCCGATTCAAGCTTGCTGTACAATCCTCCCTTATATTTCCGATTCAAGCTTGCTGCACAGTCCTCCCTTATATTTACGATTCAAGCTTGCTGTACAATCCTCCCTTATATTTACGATTCAAGCTTGCTGTACAATCCTCCCTTATATTTACGATTAAAGCTTGCTGTACAATCCTCCCTTATATTTACGATTCAAGCTTGCTGTACAATCCTCCCTTATATTTACGATTAAAGCTTGCTGTACAATCCTTCCGTATATTTCCGACTTGAGCTTGTTGTACAATCCTCCCTTATATTTACGATTCAAGCTTTCTGTCCAATGCTCCCTTGTATTTACGATTCAAGCTTGCTGTCCAATCCTCCCTTATATTTACGATTCAAGCTTGCTGTACAATCCTCCCTTATATTTACGATTCAAGCTTGCTGTCCAATCTTTTATATTTACTGTTCAAGCCTGCTATACAATCCGTTTATATACGATTCAAGGTTGCTGTCCAATCCTCCCTTATATTTACGATTCAAGCTTGCTGTCCAATCCTCCCATATATTTACTGTTCAAGCTTGCTGTCCAATCCTTTTATATACGATTCAAGCCCGCCGTAGCCAGCGATTCCTGATGGCGTGACTTTGAATCGCCATAGCAGTGATGCGATCTTATTTCCCAGAGATCTTTATTGCACAAAGGAGGGGTTGCGTGAGTGAAAGGAGAACGGCCTTTGTTCGGGAGCACAAAGAAATCCATTTTCAATAAGTGTCGGATCCATCACTCCGGAAGAGAGTGTCTCTTATTTCACGGGGAGGGTAGGAAATCGGAATGTATGAAGATAGAAATTGTATATTGTGTATGTATGTATATATATATATATATATATATATATATATATATATATATATATATATATATATATATATATATATATATACACAGTGTACATCTGTGTGTATGATTATATATGTATGTATGTGTGTGTGTGTATGTAATATAATCAGTATATATTTATATTGATATGTATGTAGTATATATATATATATATATATATATATATGTATGCATCTATGTATTATGTATTTATGTATGTATGTATGTGTGGTGTGTTGTCTTGCATTACGTAAGTCAGTAATATACTCACTGGGAATTGCTATTTTCTTAAATTGTCTGTTTATGCCTATCACCGAGTTACAAACTTTACCTGATGCTCAGTAATGATAATATACCTAAAGAATTTATTTCTCGTAACTTCTAAGACCTATACAACAGATCTCGAATGTATTTATTTTTTCTGAACGATCTTCTCCGCGAAATATAGATTAGGATCCCATACAAATGTTAATTAGGACACGTAAATTTAAAGACCGAGGTCCATTGTGGACCAAGTCTGCGAAAGCAATTTCAGAGGTCCCTGGAGTTTATCACCTTGATGACGTCATGCGTTTGATAATGTCTGTTCACTGTCTCGTAACTAATCATAAATGTCAGAGCCACATGAATGCTGGAATGTCTGTGCCGTGGGTATGATGGAGAGTAATAGGAAATAGAAAATGTATGACGAGATATTTATGAAGAAAATCCATTTTAAACAGATTGCAATTCTGGAATAATGATTAACCCTAAAATAGTTTTTATGTCGAAGTGTGTACCATCATCAACAAACCAATTTCAACTACCTGAAAGTAGTTTAAGAAACATATGAAGGTAATAAATTTGTTAAGGGAAGTAATGATAATAATATTAAAGAAAATGAACAAGAAATAACTTTGCAGGGTATTTGGCGAACTAAGCAAAAATCCTTCATCTTTGGATCTTGCGCGTCTATGCTTCGTCCCATATATATGTTTGCATGCATGCGTGCATTATTAATATGTTTACACTCAGTAAAAATAAAGTTATAGGATTTTTATTTATACATTCGTCTAGTGCATCATTCATATTAAAAAGTTATGATAAACTTGAAAAATATGTATGTATGCTTTCTTAGAAACGTCTATGACCAAGCGTTTTGATTGTTTGGAAGAAAATAAAATCATTGCTTTTTCTTGGTCTGAAAAACCAGTGAATATCAGCTTTTTCATCTTGAACAATACAAAGCATTCGTAGATCCACATTGAATCACAGGAGACTTTTTCTTGCATCTTAACAAAGCAGAAACATCTTTGCAATGCTTCTGACGTCACCTCCTAAATATATATTTTCAACAAAATTGCAACAATCCGTTTTCCGCATCTTGATCCCACTTTCAAGTTCCACGGCAAACAGAAAGTTTGGTGTTCGGACGAGTGTTTACTATTGCATTCAAGTGCAGCACTGTGTGGGTCTAGAAGTGTCTGACGAAAGTTGTGTGAGCTCCTCAGGGTTGACAACATACCACTTTGGTTGGCAAAGTGTTTTCAAGTGGTATATGATTTTGCAGAAAGCCCTTGTAGGTCGGGTGGGGGGGCGGAGCGGAGAGGACAAGGAAAATAATTTATTGAAGAAACTGTATCAGTGTGGTCTCGAAAGCCCTTTATATTTGTATCGGATTGCATAATTGTAATGCTTTAACATTTATCTTATATACTTTATGCGTATTTTTTGCTGTTGAGAAATGAGAAGTTAGCAGAGATGCGAACTGTCAGAGGTACAGTTTTTGTGTCGTCTATTGACTTATTATATTATTATTATTATTATTATTATTATTATTATTATTATTATTATTATTATTATTATTATTACTACTACTACTACTACTACTACTACTACTACTACTACTACTACTACTACTATTATTATTATTATTATTATTATTATTATTATTATTATTATTATTATTATTATTATTATTATTATACAGCAGATGAACCGTATTCATATAGAACAAGCCCACCAAAGGGGCCATTGACTTGAAAGTCAAGCTTCCAAACTACTACTATTATTATTATTATTATTATTATTATTATTATTATTATTATTATTATTATTATTATTATTATTATTATTATACAGCAGATGAACCCTATTCATATGGAACAAGCCCACCAAAGGGGCCATTGACATGAAATTCAAGTTTCCAAAGAATATTATGTTCCTTAGGAAGAAGTAAGAAGAAGTAAAGCGAAATATAGAAAGAAGAGATCCCAATATTAAAAAAGTAAAAATGAACTAATAAATTAATAAGTAGATAAAAATATATTAAAATGCAAGGAGATTAGCGTTAGGATAATCACCGTAAGCATTTTCATTTCGTTATTTACTGACGAACGGTTCCTAAAATTTGCTCTTATTAGTAAAAAGATAAAGAAAAGCCATGTTCCAAATTTATTTGATTCTGTTTAATCATTAAGTTGAATATATATATATATATATATATATATATATATATATATATATATATATATATATATATATATATATATATATATATATATGCGTTAGTATTCTTAGAACTTATCCTACCTTCTACCCGCTTCTAAAGCAAGTGATTTTTTTATACTCCCACCGCATTTAGAGACCTTGTAATGCACTCACATGCACGCAAGAAGAGTTATCCCCGATTCCCATTGCATTTTGAACCGACGTACCTCCTTGTGCTTGGACCCAGTCGCACAAGCAAGCAAGCAAGCAACGGACGGGAGGGAGGGAGGAGAGGCAAACGCACTCGAGTAACCTGTACTTGAAGGAGAGTGTCATTAGCGAAATCCCGAGATATCCTTCTCTGCTAATTAATGCAAGCGGAGGTGTCAGTATACCTGTTAACACCCGATCCGTCCCACCGCAGGTAATGTCTTGATTCCTTAATGACCCGCCATCAGGATAAACCAACCCACCCTCCATCAGAATGCGCCGTGAGAGAGAGAGAGAGAGAGAGAGAGAGAGAGAGAGAGAGAGAGAGAGAGAGAGAGAGAGAGAGAGAGAGCATTTTCTAGAGTATTTGCGATGTTTTGGACTTTGAACGAAGCTGGTTTTTCATGACCCTTTAGAATTGATAGTCTTTGTTAAACGCATTGTGTAGAAGAGAGAGAGAGAGAGAGAGAGAGAGAGAGAGAGAGAGAGAGAGAGAGAGAGAGAGAGAGAGAGAGAGAGAGAGAGAGAGAGCTGTGTCTGTGAATTTTCTATGGTACGTACAAAGTTTTGGACTTTGAAACAAAGCTGGTTTTTCATGACCCTTTAGAATTGATAGCCTTTGTTAAACGCATTGTGTAGAAGAGAGAGAGAGAGAGAGAGAGAGAGAGAGAGAGAGAGAGAGAGAGAGAGAGAGAGAGAGAGAGAGAGTGCTGTGTCTGTGAATTTTCTAGAGCAGGTGCAAAGTTCTGGACTTCGAAACAAAGCGGGTTTTTCACGACCCTTTAGAGTTGATAACCTTTGTTAAACACAGTGTTTAGAAGAGAGAGAGAGAGAGAGAGAGAGAGAGAGAGAGAGAGAGAGAGAGAGAGAGAGAGAGAGAGAGAGAGAGAGAGCTGTGTCTGTGAATTTTCTAGGGTAGGTGCAAAGTTTTGGACTTTGAAACGAAGCTGGTTTTTCATGACCCTTTAGAGCTGATAACCTTTGTTAAACGCAGCCCGTAGACGAATTAAGGTCGGTCCCACTAAGTTAAAATATTAACATTAACAGGAGAAGCACACAATTAAAATTATTGACATGGAGGAGAGAAAAAGAGTAGGTGAGAGAAACCAGTCCTGAGGCATGCCGATGCAGATGAGAAGTGAGGAGACATCTGCATCTCCATTAGCATTAAATATAAGAGGTTGGTAAAATCTTGGTTGACGCACACCGTCCTAAACTGAAATGCCTCAGAGTTATGAAGAATGACCATAAATGATTTGTTGGTTTCACGGAGAAAATGATAAAACGTCAGTGGAATAGCAAGCCACCAGCTGTGAACCAGAAGGAAACAAGATAGACTCAAAATATTATTATTATTATTATTATTATTATTATTATTATTATTATTATTATTATTATTACTCAAAAGATGAACCCAATTCATATGGAACAAGCCCACCACAGGGGCCATTGACGTGAAATTCAAGCTTCTAAAGAGTATGGTGCTCATTAGGAAGTAAGATTATTATTATTATTATTATTATTATTATTATTATTATTATTATTATTATTATTATTATTATTACTCAGAAGATGAACCCTATTCATATGGAACAAGCCCACCACAGGGGCCATTGACGTGAAATCCAAGCTTCCAAAAAGTATGGTGTTCATTAGGAAGTAAGATTATTATTATTATTATTATTATTATTATTATTATTATTATTATTATTATTATTATTATTATTATTATTATTCAGAAGATGAGCCCTATTCATATGGAACAAGCCCAAAGGGGCCAATGACTTGAAATTCAAGCCTCCAAAGAATATGGTGTTCATTAGGAAGTAAGATTATTATTATTATTATTATTATTATTATTATTATTATTATTATTATTATTATTATTATTACTCAGAAGATGAACCCAATTCATATGGAACAAGCCCAAAGGGGCCAATGACTTGAAATTCAAGCCTCCAAAGAATATGGTGTTCATTAGGATGTATTATTATTATTATTATTATTATTATTATTATTATTATTATTATTATTATCATTATTATTATTACTCAGAAGATGAACCCTCTTCATATGGAACAAGCCCAAAGGGGCCAATGACTTGAAATTCAAGCCTCCAAAGAATATGGTGTTCATTAGGATGTATTATTATTATTATTATTATTATTATTATTATTATTATTATTATTATTATTATTACTGCTCAGAAGATGAACCCAATTAATATGGAACAAGCCCACCACAGTGGCCGTTGACTTGAAATTCAAGCTTCCAAAGAATATGGTGCTGATTGGGAAGCAGGGTTGTAAGAAATTAGAGTTGCGTTAGAATTCGAAGGAGCAAGGAAGCAAAAGACAGCAGAACCACAGGTAACATGTCAGACACACACACACACACAAACTCCTTGAGGCATCCTGCACGTGTAAAATTCAGGCTAGACTTCTTGCCAACATTTCAAGATGCAGGACCCGTGCAGGTCTGACGAGCCGAGAATACCACTGGGAATGGAAAAGGATTAGAGAAGGGTAAAGTAGGAGCAACGGGAACACTGGAGGCACCCAAAGGAAAGCTGATAAAGGAGAGCTGAAGTCTTTAAAAGAAAAGCTGGAGCTGAAGTCTTTAAAAGAAAAGCTGGAGCTGAAGTCTTTAAAAGAAAAGCTGGAGCTGAAGTCTATAAAAGAAAAGCTGGAGCTGAAGTCTTTAAAAGAAAAGCTGGAGCTGAAGTCTTTAAAAGAAAAGCTAATAAAGGAGAGCTGAAGTCTTTAAAAGAAAAGCTGATAAAGGAGAGCTGAAGTCTTTAAAAGGAAAACTGATAAAGGAGAGCTGAAGTCTTTAAAAGAAAAACTGATAAAGGAGAGCTGAAGTCTTTAAAAGAAAGGTGGATAAAGGAGAGCTGAAGTCTTTAAAAGAAAAACTGATAAAGGAGAGCTGAAGTCTTTAAAAGAAAAGCTGATAAAGGAGAGCTGAAGTCTTTAAAAGAAAAGCTGATAAAGGAGAGCTGAAGTCTTTAAAAGAAAAGCTGATAAAGGAGAGCTGAAGTCTTTAAAAGAAAAGCTGATAAAGGAGAGCTGAAGTCTTTAAATGAAAAGCTGATAAAGGAGAGCTGAAGTCTTTAAAAGAAAAGCTGATAAAGGAGAGCCGAAGTCTTTAAAAGAAAAGCTGATAAAGGAGAGCCGAAGTCTTTAAAAGAAAAGCTGATAAAGGAGAGCTGAAGTCTTTAAAAGAATAGCTGATAAAGGAGAGCTGAAGAAGCTGAACCACCAGGACGGAACAGTTAAGGAAAGTTGAACCTTTGGAAATTGTTGAGAATTTAATTGGCAAAGGAGCAGACTTTTTACACTTGGCAGTTAACTACTCCTCGCCTCGTTTTTATTCGTTTTTCTTTTCCTTGGAATTTATTTGTAGCTTTGCATAGCAATGAGAAAAGGTGATTGGGCCAGCTCTGAGAATTACAGGTGCTTAATTAAGGCCGCATGCCAAGAAAGGTGTGTGTGTGTGTGTGTGTGTAGTTTTGATGGAGAAAGTAGGACAAGTTCCAGAATGATTGATGTGGGGATATCTAAGAAGGATTTGACAAGAATGAAAGTGTGTGGACCAATTTAGAGGAAACTATTTTGTTAATGCTTTGAGAGCAAAGATGTATATATATATATATATATATATATATATATATATATATATATATATATATATATATATATATATATATATATATATATATATATATATATATATAGCTATATGTGTTATACATGGACCTAAAAACTGTATTTGATAAATTGATTGATATGCAATATGCAGAGAGAGGATTTATGTCAAAGGTATTTTGTCGACACCAACTCTAAGATTTTATAGTAAACGTGGTGTATTTTAGGATTAATAAATGGTAAAGTTATTGGTTTGGTGTAAAAGCAGGTGTGGAACAGATGTTATGTGCTATCTCCATGGCTACTTAACGTCTTTATGCAAGGGCTGGTTCAAGAATTCAGAGAAAGGACATTAGCTGTGCATGCAAAACCTTAGGCTACAAGAGGCTGTCAGTGAAGTATCGAGACGCCGATATTTGCAGATTGTTCAGTGTTGACAGGGCGATACTGAATAACAGATAAAGAGATTAATGTGTCAGTCTAGAAGTGTTGTAGAAGAATTATCTTTAGATCTTGAGAGAGTGTTTGTGTATATGTAGAGCACACGTTTAGTGGGCTGACGTGCTATTGTTGAGCCTTCTGTGCAGTTATATATAGCAGAAAATGTTGTAGAAGATTTCAACACATGGTGTTCTTTCTTGATCCTGCTGTTTAAGGATATGTTGGTGACTATAGGAAACGGAATTTTGTTGTTTGTATATATATATAATATATATATATATATATATATATAAATATATATATATATATATATATAAATGTATATATATATATATAAATGTATACAAATATATATTTATATATATAAATAATGTGTGTGATTTTGTAAAATTGTATTATTTACGTACACGCAAACACCTGAATGCGCAGAGACAAACTTGATTCCGACCACGGTCCTAATATCCTTTGTGTTCCATATTCAGCGCTTGTCTCAGGGGCTGCCAGATGCACAATGCAAGAATTATGTAGGTGCTTTGCAAGAGAGAGAGGCGTATTAAAGGCTGGTTTGCTTTTGCCCTTTTTATTATTTTTAGTTCTCTGTAAAAGAAAAATATTGCGCCGGCTTTGTATGTCCGTCCGCACTTTTTTCTGTCCGCACTGTTTCTGTCCGCCCTCAGATCTTAGAAATCTACTGAGGCTAGAGGGCTGCAAGTTGGTATGTTGGTCATCCACACTCCAATCATCAAACATGCCAAATTGCAGCTCTCTAGCCTCGGTAGTTTTTATTTTATTTAACGTTAAGTTAGCCATAATCGTGCTTCTGGCACCGATATAGGATGGGCCACCACCAGGCCGTGGTTAAAGATTCACGGACCGCGGCTCATACAGCATTGTACAGAGACCAGCGAAAGGTAGATATATTTTCGGTGGCCTTGAGTATACGCTGTAGTGGCTGTATAGAAAACTCTTCGGCGCAGTTTTTACTTGTTTGTTCGTTGTTCCTAACTTATAAGTTATATTATAGTAACGTGGATGTAAGTTATTTTAATTTGTCAGGGAATCACAGTTGATAGGAAGGAATTTGAAGGATGAAATGGAATGGGGGATCTAACAAGATTTGTAAAGATAATTCGATATATTAATTTTTTTAGAGAATTAGGCTAAAATTAATAAAAGTATATTGAGGAGGTCTTAAACATCCCTCATGATAAATTGCAATAATAATCATTTGACGCCACAAACGAATTGAAAATATATTGGTAAATATATCACAAATTGTTACAGTGATAGTCAAATTTATGTATATGAAAATGAAATATATCATTATCGTTATTGAAATTATAATTATTTACATCTCTGCCTTAATATTAATAAAAGCAGCGAAAGAGTTAATTTGCCTAAAGATAAACGGAAAGTTACCAATATCACAAAATATTAGCGTGGTAATAAAATCTTGAATACGTGATAAGGAAATATGTCAATATCAACATCCGTATTAATATTATCGTTCTTCTAATGCCCGCTGTAATATTAATAAAAGCAGTAAAAGAATTAGCTTGCCTAAGGATAGACAGAAACTTACTCATCCTATAGAGAGAGAGAGAGAAAATATATCGATATCGTTATTAATATTATCATTATTTTAATCTCCGCAGTAATAATAATAATAATAATAATAATAATAATAATAATAATAATAATAAAAGCAGAAAAATATTGTCTTCCGTAAGGATTGGCAGGAACTTGTCCTGTAAAGAGAGAGAGAGAGAGAGAGAGAGAGAGAGAGAAAGAAAGAAATATCAATATCGGTATTAATATTATCATTTATTTTAATCTCCGCAGTAATAATGATAATAATAATGAAAACAGGAAAAAAATTATCTTCGTTAAGGATAGGCAGCATATCCTGGAGAGAGAGAGAGAGAGAGAGAGAGAGAGAGAGAGATAAAGGTAGCGCAGCTTTCTCTTTCTCGCATAAATTGTTTAGCATGTTGCGTGTACCCTGGAGTAGTAGGATGTCGACTTCTGTTCGCAGCCTGCATACTCAAAGAGACGACAGTTGCAGGCGGTGTGAGCGAGCTCCTAGTTGTCCTTCTCTCTCTCTCTCTCTCTCTCTCTCTCTCTCTCTCTCTCTCTCTCTCTCTCTCTCTCTCAGAGGCGTCGGGAGGTTGAGTAATTGGGATTAAAGAGATGGAGAAGTTGGGAATTCAAAGAGAGAGAGAGAGAAAAAGTCTCTCTCTCTCTCTCTCTCTCTCTCTCTCTCTCTCTCTCTCTCTCTCTCTCTCTCAGAGGCGTCGGGAGGTTGAGTAATTGGGATTAAAGAGATGGAGAAATTGGGAATGGAAAGAGAGAGAGAGAGAGAGAGAGAGAGGAAGGGAATCTCTCTCTCTCTCTCTCTCTCTCTCTCTCTCTCTCTCTCTCTCTCTCTCTCTCTCAGAGGCGTCGGGAGGTTGAGTAATTGGGATTAAAGAGATGGAGAAGTTGGGAATTCAAAGAGAGAGAGAGAAAAAAGTCTCTCTCTCTCTCTCTCTCTCTCTCTCTCTCTCTCTCTCTCTCTCTCTCTCTCAGAGGCGTCGGAAGGTTGAGTAATTGGGATTAAAGAGATGGAGAAATTGGGAATGGAAAGAGAGAGAGAGAGAGGAAGGAATCTCTCTCTCTCTCTCTCTCTCTCTCTCTCTCTCTCTCTCTCTCTCTCTCTCTCTCTCTCTCTCTCATCAGAGGCGTCGGAAGGTTGAGTAATTGGGATTAAAGAGATGGGGGAAATTGGGAATGGAAAGAGAAAGAGATAGTCTCTCTTTCTCTCTCTCTGGTCTCGGAAATTGATTATTGGTGATTAAAGAGATGGAGAAATTGGGAATTTAGAGAGAGAGAGAGAAAAAAACTCTCTCTCTCTCTCTCTCTCTCTCTCTCTCTCTCTCTCTCTCTCTCTCTCTCTCTCTCTCTCTCTCTCAGAGGCCTCAGAAAATGTATTAATGGGGATTAAAGAGATAGAGAAATTGTGAACTCAAAGAGAGAGAGAGAGAGAGAGAGAGAGAGAGAGAGAGAGAGAGAGAGAGAGAGAGAGAGAGAGAGAGAGAGAGAAAGAAACAGGAAATGGCAGACGGAGAAACAGAATTACAGGTGCAAGCATTTTTCAAACGAACACCAGGAAAATCTTGCATGGAGGCTGCCCATTTAACTGTAAAATTACGTTTTCCAGCAACCAAGATATTTGCCAATGATCATTATTAAACGAACCCACACACACACTAGCAGCTGCATGTCCGACGACTTGAGAAACGATTTGAATCTTACAGATTCACTGAATGCGTTTTGTTGATTATGTCATTCCTGTACTCCATGTAGTGGGTAGCTTCCACGCATTTCTTACTCAGACTGAATAGGCAACAGACATCAGGGCCGGAATTACATCACTGATGTCTCTGATGTATGTGTGTGTGTGTGATAGCGTCTTTCCATGATGGTATTCATTGGTAAACATTTTTTCTTTTTTATTGAGTTCAATTCTTGCAGAGTATGTGACGCTATTCATAGTTATTGATTAGATCGTTTGAATAGGAGGGTTTGCTTACAAATATATGCCACCTGCTTCGCAGTTTAGTTTCGGATCACGTGTAAATTCTCTCTCTCTCTCTCTCTCTCTCTCTCTCTCTCTCTCTCTCTCTCTCTCTCTCTCTCTCTCTCTCAAGGTAATGTAGGTAATGTTATGCAGTATTTATGATTTCATTCCATTGTGTTGATAGAGCGATCCTCTACAGATAATGGTTTAGATCTGCTATTTTATGGTTTTATTTGATAATAAATAAAAACCGTTGATTTGTCAGCTCATACAGAAATAACCACCAAATATATCTACGCGTGATAAACATCTCTTTGGTACATCTAAAAAAAAGCAGTTACCATTATTATTTAATTAAAGAGGTGCTATATTGATCCATCTTATATTTTCCTGTTTTTCGTTTTCTGTAAAAGAAAACATTTGTGCCGGCTTTGTCTGTCCGTCCGCACTTTATTCTGTCCGCACTTTTTCTGTCCGCCCTCGGATCTTAAAAACTATTGAGGCTAAAGGGCTGCAAATTGGTATGTTGGTCATCCACCCTCCGATCATCAAACAAACCAAATTGCAGCCCTCTAACCTCAATAGTTTTGATTTTATGTAAGGTTAAATTTAGCCATAAGCGTACTTCTGGCAACGATATAGGATAGGCTACCATTGGTCAGTGGTTAAAGTTTCATGGGCCGCGGCTCATACAGCATTATACCGAGACCACCGAAAGGTAGATCTGTTTCCGGTGGCCTTGATTATACGCTGTAGCGCCTGTACAGAAAACTCGATCGCGCCGAAGAAACTCCGGCGCATTTTTTACTTGTTCTCTTCATAGTTCGTTTCCCGAGAAACTTTAGCGCGGAGGAAAACTTGATCATTTGACAGGTGTGCATACCTGGGTACATAAATTTATCATTTAGCAGGTGTGCACATACCTGGGTACATAACGGTACAAAAGCGAACGCGAAAGCACGCAATATTAGCATTGATATTCAAAGCAGAGTGATTTACACGCAAGGTCTTCCTTCCAATAATGAACGCTTGTGGTCCTTTCGTATTCAATGGACTTCATTGTGACGTCATGAAGGCCTCTGTGGCAGATAAATGCGTGCCCTGCCCACTCTCCCCCTGGGGTGGGGAGAGGGGGGGAGAAGGAGGGGGTGGGCATTGTTGCTTGAGGGATCATGGGCGGAGGTTTATAAGACATGGAAGGAGAGAGAGAGAGAGAGAGAGAGAGAGAGAGAGAGAGAGAGAGAGAGAGAGAGAGAGAGAGAGAGAGAGAGTTAGGGACGAGCTGAGAAAAAGAGAAGAGCAAGGTGGATGGTTAGAGGTAGAAAAGGAATGTGGAGAGAGAGAGAGAGAGAGATTCACTTAATATCTATAATGACGACCCCAAACATGTATTGAGTTTGTTTTTTTTTTTTTTTTTGGGGGGTTATTTTGAAAGTCTATAATCTATTCAAATAATTCCTTTTTATTCCGGGTATATCTGTCACCTTTAATTTTTGTGTTTTCGGTCAAGAGTAATAACAAAATGACAGCATAAACTCTTTATTAACTAGATGGTCTAAGAAAATCATCATGTAAGAAATTGAGAAAATACGGAGATTCGCTTTTTTTTTTTTTATTAATTGGGAGAACTGGTAATCTATGATGTCACTTCATGAAACAAATGTGACTCCAAGATCGTCACTTCCAGAAAGACCTGACACCTTAGATCTTTATGGTTTGAGGGGCGTGACTCGGGACCGCAATTATATGGCAGGATTGTGGTTTCGAAAAAAGAAATGTGTCGTGAGAAACTCAAGACTCCAATATATTTCGTAAAGAATTGTGATTGAGCTGAGAAATGACACCATATATATTTTTCGTTGTTAATCGATAACGTAATATTAGGATTCCTCTGTTCATATTGTTGCTTCTGTTTTATGTAGCTCACGGCTTTAGTGCTGGGAAGAAATTTAATCCAATTTGATTATTTTGTCACTTAAGAACTACAGAAAGTTTAAATCTTCACGTAGTATCAACGTGAAGAACTACATAAAGTTAAATCTTCACGTAATATCAACGTGAAGAACTACATAAAGTTAAATCTTCACGTAATATCAACGTGAAGATCTACATAAAGTTAAATCTTCACGTAATATCAACGTGAAGAACTACAGAAAGTTAAATCTTCACGTAATATCAACGTGAAGAACTACAGAAAGTTAAATCTTCACGTAATATCAGTGTGAAGAACTACGGAAAATTAAATCTTCACATAGTATCAACGTGAAGAACTACAGAAAGTTAAATCTTCACGTAATATCAACGTGAAGAACTACGGAAAGTTAAATCTTCAAGTAATATCAACATGAAGAACTACAGAAAGTTAAATCTTCACGTAATACCAACGCGTATACAATTAACTTTAATTTTATTTTGAAAATTAAGCTATGTAATTTCCATGTTGTAGGATGAGCGTGGTTTTATCTCCTTAGGAACAAGTCATGAGATATAAAGCACTGATTAGTGAGCAATTTTCATTCTTGAAGAAGTTATAGTTTTTTTATGTTTAAACCGCTTTACCCTCTTCCCTTATACATGTAATTAATGTAAATGAAAGGCGACTTTCATCCTCCTCCTCCGAAGAATTGTAACTCCAAAGGCTTGCGAAGATATTTATTGATTGCAAGAGGAAGTAAATAACAGTACTGTGGTGTCTGTTCATTTTAATGAGCAGTGATAAGCAGGATAATATATCGCAGTAGTCACAAGTGTTTTCTCCCCGTAGTGCCGCCAGTGCCCCTTACTCTGTGCACTGTAGGCATTACTTAAGGTTCTTTGCACCGTCTCTTTGGGCCCCTAGCTGCAACCCCTTTCATTCCTTTTACTGTAACTCCGTTCATATTCTCTTTCTTCCGTCGTACTGTCCACCTTCTAACGATTATTTCAAAGTGCAACTGCTTTGAGGTTTTCCTCATTTTAAACAGTTTTAATGTCAGTTTCCGTTCCAGCGCTGAATGACCTCGTAGGTCCCAGCGCTTGGCCTTTGGCCTAAACTCTATATTCTGTTTTATTCTGTTCTGAAAAATCGAAGTTGTTGAGAAAGAAGGATATCTGCTCCGCTTTCTTCTTCTTCTTCTTCTTCTTCTTCTTCTTCTTCTTCTTCTTCTTCTTCTTCTTCTTCTTCTTCTTCTGGTGTGACTTAAACTCTCTTGCCCAAACCCCCCCCCCCCCCACCTTGCCAGGCATCCGGCCCTCTCATGAGGATCACCCAAGCATGCTAACAGACGATTTGCCTTGGAAGCTTTTTGAGAGATTTATAGTTCCTAGCGTTTCGCAGTTTTCTCGGCGGAACGAAAACGAGACGAAAAAAAATATATATCCCAAGAGCTGAATCTTGATGAGGACTGAATGCCTGGTTATAGTATATAAATGTTAATGATGCCGTATGAAGATTCCCGGAATGTGGGAATGTGGGAAGTATTTGCGCGATGGAGGTCGATTTGGAAATATTAAGATTTTGCGTTGGCAGCTCAAGTTCGTTTCACGAATCTTCCCTAAAGACGTGCAGAAGAATCGGGGTGATGTCCTTCTCTCTCTCTCTCTCTCTCTCTCTCTCTCTCTCTCTCTCTCTCTCTCTCTCTCTCTCTCTCTCTCTCAGGCACCAAGGCAAGCTGATTGGGATGGTCGCAGCTTCGCAGAAGTCCCTCGTCCGAAGCAACATCAATTTTTACCTCATAACATGAAGGGTAAAGCAATGTTGATGAGGAAATAATTCATGAGGAATTTTGTGAGAAAGTCATGACGGAATTTAGACTCTCTCTCTCTCTCTCTCTCTCTCTCTCTCTCTCTCTCTCTCTCTCTCTCTCTCTCTCTCTCTCTGGTTAACCTCCAGTGTATGGGAACCATTGTATGATAAAAGGTCGCTCTTTGTAAGGTTTAGGTCGATGAACTTTTACAATTTTGTGTCACCATTCATACGCAAAGATTACGTTCAGCTTTTTTGTGTATGTGTGCATGTATGTATGCATGTATATGTGTGTATGTATATACACGTATGTATGTGTGTGTGAGTGTGCAATCTTTACTGTAATGAAGTACAGATATCAGTCTGCGCGTACCAACTTTATTGACGTGCGTGTTGACATTGTTCAGTACACAAGTGAAAAAAATCTCTCTCTCTCTCTCTCTCTCTCTCTCTCTCTCTCTCTCTCTCTCTCTCTCTCTCTCTCTCTTTTATGTGAGTGTGTGATGGCATTAGTCTGAAGGTATGGCGTACATGTTGATTTGGAATCTGTAGTGAAGGGCCAACTCTCTCTCCTTAGGAATTAGGAGCAGAGAATGCCGTTACTACAGGGGTCTGCGAATAATGATTAGCATTCCACGGATGAAAATGTATGAGCGTGGGGATAAATAAACCTTTTTTATCGTTTTCTGTAAAAGAAAACTATTGCGCCGGCTTTGTATGTCCGTCCGCACTTTTTTCTGTCCGTCCTCAGATCTTAAGAACTACTGAGGCTAGAGGGCTGCAAATTGGTATGTTGATCTTCCACCCTCCAGTCGTCAAACATACCCAATTGCAGCCCTCTAGCCTCGGTATTTTTTATATTTTATTTAAGGTTAAAGTTGGCCATAATCGTGCTTTTGGCAACGATATAGAATCGGTCATCACGGGGCCTTGGTTAAAGTTTCATTGGTCGCGGCTCATACAGCATTATACCGAGACCACCGTAAGATAGATCTATTTCCGATGGCCTTGGTTATACGATGTAGCGGCTGTAAAGAAAACTCGATTGCGCCGAGGAGACTTCGGCGCATTTTTTACAATTTTTTTTTTTTTTTTTTTGCTTGCGTCAGGTTCAAGTGTACCATAATTTTTGCATTAGGAATTCAGCCATTTTTTTTTTTTACAGTTTCAGAAAGATGCCGAAGCTCTTGTTATGGCTTTGCAAATAGCGGCTGCACCTGTCGTTTTAGAGATGTAATTTGGAGAGTCGCAAATCTGAGACACTGGTGCTTTTTTGTGCACTAAACTCGCATAGTTAGAGAGTAAATAGGCAACGATGCTTGTGCAAATCAAGCATAACTAGGCAAAGACAAGGGCAGGGATTTCTGAGCATATAAACAAAAGTTTATGGGTGGGAAAATCCTTAATGCTGCTTTCGAAGATACGCGTCGTTAGAGTTTGGATTCCTTTTTTTCTCTCTCTCTCTCTCTCTCTCTCTCTCTCTCTCTCTCTCTCTCTCTCTCTCTCTCTCTATATATATATATATATATATATATATATATATATATATATATTTATATATGTATGTATATATAAATATATACAT
Source organism: Macrobrachium rosenbergii (assembly GCF_040412425.1). Classification (NCBI taxonomy): domain Eukaryota; kingdom Metazoa; phylum Arthropoda; class Malacostraca; order Decapoda; family Palaemonidae; genus Macrobrachium; species Macrobrachium rosenbergii. The sequence goes on from NC_089748.1 coordinate 41,079,172, forward strand.
ACATATGTGTATATATAATATACATATATACAAATAATGTTTGTGTCTATGTTTATATTGAATCTGCCATTGAATATCTTTAAGCATCCCTTATTATTGTTCAGTAATACCATAATTTGAAACAGCCAACTGTTCTGATCTAGATTTAACACCTTCGATCCCTGGGAGTCTCCTAGATAAATAAATAAAAAAAACGGGAAAGATAAAAAGCGTCCCTTAAACCCGGAAGAATCGATAAACTTCGCCTCCCAAAAGAGGACACGCTATAGAATTCGGAAAAAGCTCGCTCGAACGGAAAGAATTCCACAGCCTGCTGGCAAAATAGTAGGGGGAAAGTAACGAAGCCTACTGTGGGCGGAATTCGAGACTCTGTAACTGCTAGTGACTACTTGATGAGTATGAAAGCTGGTCTATGTCTTCTTCATACGCTGTAGTTGCTTGTCAGATTGACTGCGTTGATTTGACCAATGCATTTGTCAAAGGTTGCTATCTTTCTTCTTATTTCCTGTCAGCTGATGGAGATAGCCTACGTGGAATATTCAAGTCAGCAGAGAAACTATCAATAATATTAATGTCTTGTTAGAAAAAGCTATAAGGAATATTGAAGTCAGCAGTGTTAGGATATATTGAAGAAATATTGAAGTCAGCATCTTTAGGATGTATTAAAATGCTATTGAAGTCAGCAGTTTTAGGATTTATTAAAGGGATATTGAAGTCACTAGTTTTAGGATTTATTAAAAGAATATTGGAGTCAGCAGTGTTAGGATTTATTATTAAAGGAATATTCAAGTCAGCTGTGTTAGGATTTATTAAAGGAATATTGAAGTCAGTAGTGTTAGGATTTTTTATTAAAGGAATATTCAAGTCAGCACTGTTAGGATTTATTAAAGGATTATTGAAGTCAGCAGTGTTAGGATTTATTAAAGGAATATTAAAGTCAGCAGTATTAGGATTTATTAAAAGAATATTGAAGTCAGCAGTGTTAGGATTTGTTAAAAGTATATTGAAGTCGGCATTGTTAGGATATATACTGAAGGAATATTGAAGTCAGCAGTGTTAGGATATATTGAAGAAATATTCAAGTCAGCAGTGTTAGGATTTATGAAAGATAGATTGAAGTCAGCAGTGTTAATTTATTGAAGGAATATTCAAGTCAGCAGTGTAAGGATGTAACAAAGGAATGTTAAAGTCAGCAGTGTTAGGATATATTGAAGGAATATTGAAGTCAGCAGTGGTAGGATTTTCTAAAGGAATTTTCAGCAGTGTTAGGATATATTGAAGGACTAATGGAAGTTATCAGTGTTAGGATTTACTAAAAGAATATTGAAGTCAGCAGTGTTAGGATCTATTAAAGGAATATTCAACTCAGCACTGTTCAGATATATTAAAGTTACATGTGTATACACATGTATATGAACATCACTGTCGCAGGTGCATGCAAACGCAAGCGCTTGAACCAGTCGTTCTCTGATACACTTTCGACATCTGCACGATTGCCCGAGATGGCAGTGATTGCCTTGATAATCTAACGTCTTGATGTTATGCATATTCCTCGAGAATATATTGCCGGTAGAGTGGATATTTATGTATATTTCCATTGAAATTGCCTGAGACTCCAGCAGGTGGCGAGGCACACTAGATCGTAATGTGGTTCATTCAGTCATGCAGGAAACTAAAAAAAAATTTAAAAAAGGGATTCTTTATAAATAGTTGAGGTTGTCATACCTATAATCAGATTCGAATCATGATTCGGGGGACGCGAAAAGGAACCCGAATCGTGGTTTAGTCATGGAGGAAAGAAAAAATGGATTCTTTATAAATAGTTGAGGTCTTTCTTACTCCATTCCGATTCGAATCATGATTCGTTGGACGCGAAAAGGAACCCGAATCATGGTACATTCACGTAGGAAAGAAAAAAAAGTATTCTTCATAAATGATTTAACTCTTTTCTTACTCTATTCCGATTCGAATCATGATTCGGGGGACGCGAATAGGAACCACCCGAATCATGGTACAGTTATATAGAAAAAAAAAAAGTGAATTCTTTATGAATAGTTCTCTAATCCGATTCGAATCATGATTCGGGGGACGCGAATAGGAACCACCCGAATCATGGTACAGTTATATAGGGAAAAAAAAGTGAATTCTTTATGAATAGTTCTCTAATCCGATTCGAATCATGATTCGGGGGACGCGAAAAAGGCGACCACCCGAATCATGGTACAGTTATATAGGGGGAAAAAAGTGAATTCTTTATGAACAGTTCTCTAATCCGATTCGAATCATGATTCGGGGGACGCGAATAGGAACCACCGAATCATGGTGATTCTATAGGGAAGAAAAGTGAATTCTTTATGAACAGTTCTCTAATCCGATTCGAATCATGATTCGGGGGACGCAGACAGGAACCACCGAATCATGGTACAGTTATAGGAAGAAAAAGTGAATTCTTTATGAACGTTCTCTAATCCGATTCGAATCATGATTCGGGGGACGCGAATAAGACCACGAATCCTTAATTTTTTGATTCTATAGGAAAAAAAGAAGTAGATTCTTTGCCAGACAGTTCTCACAATCCGATTCGAATCATGGTTCGGGGACGCGAATAGGAACCACCGAATCATGGTACAATTATACGGGAAAAAAAAAGTAATTCTTGCCAATAGTTGAAGCCTGTCGTTCTCTAATCCGATTCGAATCATGATTCGGGGGACGTGAAAAAGGGGACCACCCGAATCATCGCTGGCCAATTCGCCGCCCGTCAGAACCGGGAAGTAAGGAAAAGCTGCGTCGTGAGAACGTTGCCAAATCGCACGGCGAAAAACGTGACACACAGACCGGGAAGTGTCTGGGATAAAAAGCGAGAGAGAGAAAAAAAAAAAGAAAAAAAGAACACCTCGTATATTTTCATCTTTTGCCACAAAGGGAACGAATGTCTTCCATGAGACGAATATATTAACATCCAGAAATAAAAGATAAGATCGTGATGTAATTTTTCTCCATTTTTAAAAATTTTTTTTAAGCTGGGCCTCACCGAAGATGAAATTTATATATATATCGCTCGGACGCCGAGCTGCCTGCAATACAAAGTATGTGATTAAACGTTTGCTCTTCTGGGGGGCAGCCCCCCAAAAAAGAAAAAACTCGCTCCAGAATTATTACCAAAAATGGAAATACGAAGATTCCGTCTTGGAAATGACTCGTTAATTGATTTTTTCATAGTAATAAAAATTTCTTTATGTAAAAATTTTTTATATAATTTCAAAAATCGAAACATCCAATTTTTGTCTATTTGGTACAGTAGTTTGTAAGCAACGAAAGAGGCGCCGTTGTTGTCCTGTGATCAAGGAAGTCAATGACCAGTCCCTCAGTTTCTTCTCCCCATTTACCTCCTCCTCCTCCTCCTCCTCCTCCTCCTCCTCCTCCTCCTTAAATCCTTTCTGTACTCTGGTTCACTCTCTCTCTCTCTCTCTCTCTCTCTCTCTCTCTCTCTCTCTCTCCTGCTGTTGAGGAGACTTCTCTACCCGAACTTGTCTTAATTATTAATGTGAATTTTTTCGCTTCGTTCGCTTGCATTTGTAGTACTTGCACGTCGTCCGTGTCTTTCTTTTGTTTTCTTTTGTTTTGTTTTGTTTTGTTTTCTTTTGTTTTCTTATGATTTATTCAGTATTTCTGTTCTGTTCTTTATTGTTCTTGAGTTATATATTTTTTCTATTTTTTTTTCAGTTTTTGCTTACCTTGACCGAATTAAAATCGATTTGGGGATAAGTAAAATTCCCTCTCTCTCTCTCTCTCTCTCTCTCTCTCTCTCTTCTCTCTCTCTCTCTCTCTCTCAAAAATATCTCCTCTTTGAGTTCTTGTAAACTAGTTTCTTCAGTAGCAATATTTTAACTCTCTCTCTCTCTCTCTCTCTCTCTCTCTCTCTCTCTCTCTCTCTCTCTCTCTCTCTCTCTCTCTCTCTCTCTCTCTCACTTAAAATATCTCCTCTTTGAGTTCTTGTAAACTAGTCTCTTCAGTAGCAACATTTTAAATCTCTCTCTCTCTCTCTCTCTCTCTCTCTCTCCCCCTTGAGATATCCCATCATTCCTGATTCACTCAGAATTGGTGCAGGAGACAGGAGCGGCCAATTGGCAGGCCAGCGTTGGGTCCTCTCAAAGGCGTTGAAACTCGATACTTCAGAAGGAAGTTGCAAGTCACAATTTGGTGCTTGAGAAAGGCACTTGAGGAGAAGCTCTCATTATGTAGCGAAAAAATAAAAAAAGTTTCTATTGGGGGACTCAATTACTTGTGAGTACTCTGGCGTCATTGTTCTGCTGTTTGCTCTTTTGTGTTTATAAATATATATATTTTTTTTATTGCTTCCTTTTTAGCCTCGGCAGTTTTTAAGATCTGAGGACGGACAGAAAAAAGTGCGGACAAACAAAGCCTGCACAATAGTGTAGAGGAAAACTATTGTGCCGGCTTTGTTTGTCCACAGTTTTTTCTGTTGGTCCTCTCATCTTAAAAACTACTGAGGCTAGAGGGCTGCAAATTGGTATGTTGATCATCCACCCTCCTGTCATCAAACATACCAAATAAATTGCAGCCCGCTAGCCTCAGTAGTTTTTATTCTAATGAAGGTTCAATTTAGCCATAATCGTGCTTCTGGTAACGATATACGATAGGCCACCACAGGGCCGTGGTTAAAGTTTCATGGGGCGAGGCTCATGCAGCATTATACCGAGACCACCGAAAGATAGATCCATTTTCGGTAACCTTGATTATACGCTGCAGCGGCTGTACAGAAAACTCGATTGGGAGTTGATTCTAATAGGTCCCGTGTCATTGAGAATTCCAACATCACAAATGCATAGAATAGTATTATTGTGAGGCTGTGACTTCAGAGCGGATTATCCTTTAGCTCTCGTGCCATATAAAGGCATCCCTTGGCACGTCAGGGCCACACCCAAGCAGAAATTATGTTGCAGCCAAGACAGTTTATCTTGCATTGAAAAGAACAAGTAAAACATGCGCCCAAGTTTCTTCGGCGCAGTCGAGTTTTCTGTACAGCGTATAATCCAGGCCACCGAAAATAGGTCTATCTTTCGGTGGTCTCGGTACAATGCTGTATGAGCCGCGATCCATGAAACTTTAACCACGGCTCGGTGGTGGCCTGGCTTATATCGTTGCCAGACGCACGATTACGGCTAACTTTAACCTTATATAAAATAAAAACTACTAAGGCTAGAGGGCTGCAATTTGGTATGTTTGATGCTTGGAGAGTGGATGACCAACAGACCAATTTGCAGCCTTCTAGCCTCAGTAGCTTTTAAGATCTGAGGGCGGACAGAAAAAGTGCGGACGGACAGACGAAGCCGGCACAATAGTTTCCTTTACACAAAACTCAAAATCAACAAACCTTCATTATGAAGAATTTTTCATCGTTCCTTACACGCCATCATCTACGGGGCATCTGAGACACACCTGAGACTCTGAGGTGAAACCACGACCCTTAGATGTTTATAGAGATTAAATATGAGATATTTAGAGCAAAACACAGAGACATACCCGAGACGTCGATCCAACCCACTTCAAGATAAATTTACTCCCTAGATCTCTACTTTCGTGTCGTCTGGTGACAGCGATTGGTGTTCCTTCGTAAATGGCGTCCCCTAATCCTCAACTAGTAGAAAGAAACAAATGGAGACAGAAGTAACTTGAAATGTTACTTAGATAAAAAGTATTGTGGAACACGCGTTTCGAAAACAAGGAGCAATTAAGCCTAAGGTTTCTGATTTGTTTTGTTTTCTCTCTCTCTCTCTCTCTCTCTCTCCAGTGGGGTGGCGCAGATGCTCTTGATTGTTTCCTAATCAGTTGTACATTCAGGCTGGTGTCGTTACCCCGGTTGCCGCATGTCACCCGTTAGAGATAACATGATAACGGGATAACCGCAGGTAACGTTCCAGACATCGTTCTTCGGCTCGTTCTTTTAAGTCTTGTCTTCAAGTCGTGTCCCGCTGACAAGCCGCACAAATTCTCGCTTATTTCGTCCGTCACCTTAACGATGATTTGTTGGCGGTGTTTGAGGAAACATGTTTTGTGTTTTTTGTATTCATATTCCTCACCATTTATATTTGAACGTTGTCGAGGCATTCAGGTATTTAAAGTGACTTTATATTAAAATGTACTCACGTGTTTCCGTTTTTCAGTTTTCTGTAATAGAAAATTATTGAGATGGCTTTGTCTGTCCGTCCGCACTTTTTCCTATCCGCACTTTTTTCTCTCCGCCCTCAGATCTTAAAGACTACTGAGGCTAGAGGGCTGTAAATTGGCATGTTGATCATCTACCCTCCAGTCATCAAACATACCAAATTGCAGCCCTCTAGCCTCAGTAGTTTTTCTTTTATTTAAGGTTAAAGTTGGTCATTATCGTGCGTCTGGCATCGTTATGGGTGGATAGTAAGATGGAAGAAAGAGAATATGAAAAGAGGTATAGTAAAAGGAACAAAACGGGTTGCAGCAAAGGGCCCGAAGAAGGCACGCTGCAAGGAACCTTCAGTAATGCCTACAGTGCACCGCATTTGTAACTCCCATCTTCATGTAAAGCAAAAGGGTAAAACGGTATTATAGGAGATGATCGAAAGCTGTGGTTTTCTTTAGAGAAGTACCATGGGTGTTGTAAAGGTCATAAGAGAGGTTTTCAAAGTCCCTCTTCCCCCATCCCCCTTTCCCCTCTTCTCCCTCCTCCCTTTCCCCTCCCCCTTTCCCCGTCTTTCTCTTTTTGCGTTTGAAGTAGCAATTCCCTACGTCATAAATATTGCTTGGGTAGAACGAGAGTAATAATAGTAAGTACACTATTCTCTCTCTCTCTCTCTCTCTCTCTCTCTCTCTCTCTAAGTATTGCTTGGGTTGGAAGATATTAAAGATGGTACTATTCTCTCTCTCTCTCTCTCTATTCTCTCTCTCTCTCTCTCTCTCTCTCTCTCTCTCTAAATGTTGTGGCTCAGAAAATATTAAAGATAAGTACACTATTCTCCCTCTCTCTCTCCTATTAAAGATAAGTACACTGTTCTCTCTCTCTCTCTCTCTCTCTCTCTCTGCTCTCTCTCTCTCTCTCTCTACCAATTCGGTAATGAAGGAATAATTATAATTATTTCACTAACCAGTCACCAGTCGTAGCCACATGCGACTCGACTAGCCACTATATTCATTTTGTGCGTTGGGTACCTTCAAAGCATCTTATTATTTTCAAGCTTTACATTTTCTTGCATAGTAATCATTGCAAGTCTTTTGTACATTGGAATTCAATAAATGTCCCGAAGACACAAACGATGCTCATGAGATTTTGAAAGCAGTGTTAGGAAGACTCAACTGAAATATTCTACCAAATGGATGTACGGTCTACAATAAGAGTGTATAAAACCACTGGAGTGCAGTAACATTTATACCGGAGGATTAGATGTGCAGCGAAAAGTATTCGTGTAACAGATTTCTCAGTTGCACTGAACGGCGTAAGACTTAATCCTTTCTTCCTTCTCGTTATGCTTATCGGGGGGTATTTTCCTCCCTTCGAAATTTCTATTGCAGTGATGTTGCAGACCTCCTTGCCCTTTATTCGGCGTGTGTTTAGGTGAGACTGGTTTTCCTTATCAGTCTCCATTCCTTCTCACCTTTCAGTATTTGCCTCATTTGAATGTATCTGTGGTTCTTAATTAGAAAATTTAGTTAATGTATCATCTTAATTTCCATGCTGGGCGGTTTATTTGATCTGTTTCGTGAGTTTTCTTAACTGTTACGATTTGTTTGCACGATTTAGGAAAATGTGAAAGAGCTGTCTTGCAATGAATATTAATGCCGTGTAGGATTTTATTAATTTTAAATAAAACCAATATATAATTTTGATAATTATACGATATGTATAAAATATGTTGACAAGATTTGTGAAAATGGAAAGGATCTCTCAAGCAATAAGCAATCCCATTACGTAATTTAAAAGAAAAATAAAGCTTGTCATAATGATAAGGCTTATTGTAACAACAACCTCTCAGAATAAGAGAGAGAGAGAGAGAGAGAGAGAGAGAGAGAGAGAGATTTCTCTCCAAGCAGAGCCCTGTCTGTTCACAGAAACAATTTGGCAATCGCTCGGACTCATCTACAAATGGCGGCGAACCTCGTAAAATAAAATAAAAAAAAACGCGAACAGAACATGAACGGTAATGTAGATAAAGTCATTCAGTGACATGGAGAGAGAGAGAGAGACAGCCTGGGCGAGTTTCTTATTCAAAGGTGCTTTTAAGATCTCCTTTGCGTCCTCTCATGCCTGATGGGATCTCAGGTTGATTCTGTTTATTAAATGCAAGGTTTCTTCCTCTTCTCTCTCTCTCTTTTTTTCTTTAAAGGCATAAAAGGCCAACTTTTAATACTAATGGCTTCATTCTGCCCAATAAATGGATTATTCTTTGCAGAATTATGAGGCCTATTCAGTCCTTAATGAATGTATTTTACTCTGTGTTCCTAAGATTTCTAATATTCTTTTTTTCTTGAAATTCATAAAAGGCCAACTTTAATACTAATGGCTTCATTCTGCCCAATAAATGGTTTATTCTTTGCAGAATTACAAGATCGATTCAGTCCTTAATGAATGTGTTTTACTCTGTGCTCGAGATTTTTAATTTTTTTTTTTTTTTGTCTTTAAGTGCATAAAAGGCCAACTTTAATGCTAATGGCGTCATTCTGCCCAATAAATGGTTTATTCTTTGCAGAATTATGAGGCCTCTTCAGTCCTTAATGAATGTATTTTACTGTATGCGGCCGAGATTTTTAATCTTTTTTTTTTCTTTAAAGGCATAAAAGGCCAACTTTTAATACTAATGGCTTCATTCTGCCCAATAAATTCTTTGCAGAATTATAAGGCCTATTCAATCCTTAATGAATGTGTTATACTCTAGAACAAAAGGCCAATTTAATACTAATGGCTTCATTCTGCCCAATAAATGTTTTATTCTTAGCAAAATTATAAGGCCTATTCAGTCCTTAAAGAATGTGTTCTATTCTATATCCCCAAGATTTGTTTTTTTAACCCTTCATTTGGGTGAAATTTTAAAATCGCCGATTGAAAACTAATTCCCTGCGCAGCGATCAAACCATTTGCGGTTAATGCCGGCTTATGAGGTTCCCTCGAGCGAAAAGAAAGATAAAGATAAGTGGACAGGTTTGAGGTGCAATACGGCAATTAGTCTGAGGAGCGATAGCCGAGAACACGAAGCAGGAGTATGTCTTCTTTGAACGCCATTAAAAGCATTAGATCTCTCTCTCTCTCTCTCTCTCTCTCTCTCTCTCTTTAGGAAAATGTTTGTCTAAGAAAGAGCAAGACCATGGCAGAACTGGATCAGAGATTGAAAACATTATACACATATATATATATATATATATATATAATGTATATATATATATATATATATATATACATACATGTATATAAATTTCTGACTCACATCAGGATCAGACCCAGATCTTTCAATTGAAAGACAAGCTGCTTGGCTTGGATTTGGCAGCAGTCTTGTCCTTCAATTCAAAGACCTGGAGTTTCGATCTGATGTGAAAGTCAAAAATTCTATTCTATTCTACGTGACTGTGTGTTGATTATTTCTATGACACACACACACACACACACACACATATATATATATATATATATATATATATATATATATATATATATATATATATATGCTATACAATATATATATATATATATATATATATATGCAATAGGAATGCCGTCTGAAGTGCAAGCAGTCTGGCTCGATGGGTTAATTACTTTGGAGATTTGTTGAATGTGGAGTATGGCAGAAGGTCAGAACTGGATAATTCTAAGGGTAAAAGGTTAGCATCTGGTTGAGAATAATGTGTAAGGAGTTCGTGGGATTATAAGCACTGTCATATAGTGCTGATAGTGTCACTGAAATGAGGTATGACTGGATTAAGGTAGTGTTTACAGTTAAAGAATCCTGTTGCTTTTCGTATGTTCCCAGTTTTGTAAAATCTCCACCATTTTCAGAGGCAGTTTGATCGCTACCAATAAGGTCCTACCATTCCTCTGTATTCCCTTCGGTCGATATAACGGTATGAAGTTGCAAATCTCGTCTAATTTTTCAGGACTGTATCATAGACTGCCGATCTGTAACGACAAATCGTGAGTCAGCCGATAATACTGACCTACTCAGGTTTTGATAAATCATCGCATGTTTGCATTTGTTTGTATTCTACCAGCAAATCATTGGCATACGAACGCAGCTGTCTCTCTTAGCAGAACGCTGACCCAAACGTTCTATAAAAACAAATTGTAAATTGGATAGTGGCAAGGAAAACAGATTGAATTTCTCCGGCTCTTAGCTAACGCTTAATGTCAGTTTTCTTAGATGATGTATACGATTGCCCACTTGTTGCGGGTCACTAGTTCTGGTAGTAACAGATCGTCAACATTTTTGGATTGCGATTTTCGTAGTGCTGGAGAAAACTTTTTTTTCATGATAGATAGAGATCAAGTGTCGTATTGGCTGCAGTGTACTGGCAATCTCCTCATTATCGCTGCCATCTGCGGAGCATGGATGATTTACGTGGAGCAGTCACCTGCTCAGACGCTTGGCAGTAAATTGCTGTAGATATTATTAGTTCCGTGATGGAAGGGAAGATTGTATGAAGGTACATAGGACGGTGGATAATGGTGGTTGAGAGAAATTGAGTGGGAAGAGGGGAGCAATAATGAAAATATGGGGACGAATATGAGCTTGTAACATTGGGAGTATGAGAATTTGCTCCATAAGGAAAGTAAACTGTGATTAAAAAAAGGTGGATGGTCAAATATATCTTACAGTAAAAAGTGTAAATGGAGAAACATATCTTTTCAAGAGATTGCAGTCCGGTCTAATGGAGTAAGCATTTTAAAGATTTTCCTAATGTAGAGGATCTAAGAGTGACAGGGCTGATTATAGAGAGAGTGGAATGAGTTGGTACAATTTAGAGAGTGCATATGAAAGTAACTCATTATGTAAAAGAGGCTGTTTTAAAGGGTGGAGACTGGAAAGACTGTGAAGTTGATGTGAATGCAAGTAAGATGACATAGAAGGGTTGTGAAAGTGTGATTTGAGTGGCTAACCAGAGTAAGTTTGTTTGGATTGATGGAGAATGATTTCCAGATGAATCGGTATGAGCAACACTTATTCTCTTGTTTAAAGTTGAACATGAGACAGGATATAAAAGCAGTGGAGTGTAATAATGCTTAGAATAGCATGGAAGATATATATGGAAGCAATTTAAATAGGAATGCACAATGAATGAAATAAGGACTGATAGGAGAAGAGTTGTTTGGATTTAGACAAGGAAGCGAGACTACAAAGTCTACCCCAAAAGCCAAATCAAAGTCCTTCAAAAAGAAGGCATCGTGCTTACCTCATACAAATGGGAAAAAAAGCACGTTAAAAGAAGAAGAAGACAAGGAAGAATCTGTGTGTGTGTGCTTGTATCCAGTATTCATAATGAAACAGTTCTTTAAGAAGGCTTGAGAGTATAGGGATATAGAAAAATTCATGGTAGAATTAACAGTGACGCAATATTTAGATTACTGAGGAGGTATGGTGTAAGAGATATTTGGAGATCTATTGAGGTTTTCTATTGTGAATGTTGAATATCAGAAAACATGGACGGGAAGTTGATTTGTATGGTGTGAATGTGGGTCAGAGAAAATGGGGTGTTATGTCTCATGGCTGTTAAATATCTTTGTGGGTGGGGAGATGTGAAAAATTAGAGAAAGGACATGAAAGTAGTATGATTAGAAAATGGTCTGTGAATGGGGTGGGAAATATATGTTATTTGCAGATGACTTAGTACCAGTTAGGTATGGTGAATAAAAGCTACAGAAACAAGTAAGTTTGAAAGCATTTGTGAGAAGAGAAACTTGAAAGTGAATGGGAAAAAGAGTAATATCATTGGAACCCAAAAGAGATGGAGGAATGAATTTTGAATACAATGCTGACGGATGAAAGTGATTAATGTGCATAGCTATTTAAGAGTAAATGTAATGGATGACGGTTGGAAGCAGTTAGACGGAGAAGTGAATAAGAATTGTATGGAAGTGTTTCATTCATTCCGGTATTTAGGAGTAAATGTAAATGGACGGTGGTAGGATTAGTTAGATGAAGCAAGCTTGGTTGCAGGATTTTTGCAAAGGTTTCGAAGAGAAGAGGCATGATTGTAGAAACAAAAAACTTGAGATTACAGAAGTGAAAAGATAGAACAGAGTGCTCTGGAGTGGTTTGGTCTTGTAGGGAGAATGATGGATGATAGGCTGGAAGAAAAAGGAACAGAGTACGGCTAGAGGTCTGGAAGAGGAAAACTTGAGGTGGTTTGGTCTTGTAGAGAAAATGGAGATTACATAAGTGAAAAGATAGAACAGAGTGCTCTGAGGTGGTTTGGTCTTGTACGGAGAATGATGGATGATAGGCTGGAAGAAAGAGGAACAGAATACGGGCTAGAAGTCTGGAAGAGTAAAACTTGAGGTGGTTTGGTCTTGTAGAGAAAATGGTGATTACATAAGTGAAAAGATAGAACAGAGTGCTCTGAGGTGGTTTGGTCTTGTAGGCAGAATGATGGATGATTGGCTGGAAGAAAAGGAAACAGAGTACAGGCTAAAGGTCTGGAAGAGGAAAACTTGAGATCAAATAAGTGAGAAGACAGAACATAGTGCTCTGAGATGGTTTGGTCTTGTAGGGAGAATGACGGATGATAGGCTGGAGGAAAGGGAAACAGAGTACGGGCTAGAGGTCTGAAAGAGGCATTGGAATGGAACGGTCTTGACATTCAAGAAGCACGAGATTGTTCAGAAGGTAGCGGTGAGGGGCGCAAGGTTTTGTCCCAGCGCTTCTGATGAGTCTTGATACTATGTAATATTTTGAATGAGAGCACATCCCAGATATATATATATATATATATATATATATATATATATATATATATATATATATATATATATATATATATATATATACATACATACATATACATGTTTATTTATATATCAAGAGTACAGAATGTAAGGCGTAAAAAAAAGAACCCACTTCAATTCACGTTAAACTTCTAGTTAGCGTCACTGTTTAAAATCTCGAGTCACTCCAGAAAGCAGTAATCAAAATAAAGACGTTTTATTCTTCCTCTCCTCTCACGAGTCGGCCCATTAAGATTCAGGCGTTTAATATAAGTGACTTTCTTATCTATCCAGGACATCAGAGCGGTAGAATTATTAAGCGAAGGCGATGCAGGGGATACTAAATCCTTCGGACGGAGAAATCTTCGCAGTGTGCTCGAGTGATTGTTGTGGATTTGTGGCCTCTGGTGTGAGGATGACGCTGATTGTCATAATGAAGTGGGGATGCTGCTTCGAAAATAATAAGCAAGTGTGTTTTGTATAGGTCTTTTGGACTGCTTTTAAATAAGTGGGTTTTTTAATTGTTTTTATATCGTTACGGCAGAGTTTTTGCATGGTAGGTTATATATATATATATATATATATATATATATATATATATATATATATATATATATACAGTATATATATATATATATATATATATATATATATATATATATATATATATTACACACATATATATATGTATATATAGGGGTATATATATTCATTATATATACTATATGTTGACATATATATTATTTATATTATATATATTTACACACACATATATATATATATGTTTATTTATTTATTTATATTGTAAAAAATTATCTTTGTAATAACTTTATCAGAAAAACCTGGACCAGATACGGAGAAAAGAAAATTTGAGATTTTAAGATTTAAGGAGTAAAAGATTCGTAAAAGAAAATTGTAAATGATCTTAAATTCTAATTTATTTGTTCAGTCCTAGAAGAGTTTTTCTGCTAAAAGCAAATATTTCTGTCTCATGGGGAAGTATAAAAATTTTGCCTTATATTTAAATTTTAGTTTTCTGTAAAAGAAAACTATTTTGCTGGCTCTGTCTGTCCGTCCGCACTTTTTCTGTCCGCCCTCGGGTCTTAAAAACTACTGAGGCTAGAGGGCTGCAAATTGGTATGTTGATCATCCACCTTCCAATCATTAAACATACCAAATTGCAGCCCTCTAGCCTCAGTAGTTTTTATTTTATTTTAAGGTTAATGTTATCCTGTGTTGTTGCGTGGCCAGAAGTATGATTATGGATAATTTTAACCTTAAAATAAAATAAAAACTACTGAAGCTAGAAGGCTGCAAATTGGTATGTTGATCATCCACCTTCCAATCATTAAACATACCAAATTGCAGCCCTCTAGCCCCAGTAGTTTTTATTTTACTAAAGGTTAAAGTTAGCCATAATCATACTTCTGGCAACGCAACAGCACAGGCCACCACGGCCGGCTGA
>NC_089748.1:41108597-41116097 GCF_040412425.1 Macrobrachium rosenbergii
TTTTATTTTTAATGTTTATCAAGTTTTCCATTTCATAATTTCATCCATCTTATTTTATTTTTGAATGTTTATCAAGTTTTCCTTCTCATTAATTTCATTCATCGCCATTTTATTTTTTAATGTTTATCAAGTTTTCCATCCCCTTAATTTCATTCATCGCCATTTTATTTTTTAATGTTTATCAAGTTTTAATTCTCCTTAATTTTATTCATCGCCATTTTATTTTTTAATGTTTATCAAGTTTTCCTTCTCCTTAATTTCATTCATCGCCATTTTATTTTTTAATGTTTATCAAGTTTTCCTTCTCCTTAATTTCATTCATCGCCATTTTATTTTTTAATGTTTATCAAGTTTTCCATCTCATTAATGTCATTCATCGCCATTTTATTTTTTAATGTTTATCAAGTTTTCCATCACCTGGTTTCATTCCATCTTTATTTTATTTTTTTAATGTTTATCATTTTAATTCTCCTTAATTTTATTCATCGCCATTTATTTTTAATGTTTATCGATTTTCCTTCTCCATTTCATTCATCGCCATTTATTTTTAATGTTTATCAAGTTTCCTTCTCCTAATTTCATTCATCGCCATTTTATTTTTAATGTTTATCAAGTTTTCCATCATTAATGTCATTCATCGCCATTTTATTTTTTAATGTTTATCAAGTTTTCCATCTCATTAATTTCATTCATCGCCTAGAAAATCATTTATTCTTTTACCCTTGTTAATTTGTTGGAGAAGTAAAATGACGATTTAGATGAACGATTGTGTTCATAGCATATAGATTATAAAGCATGATGCAAATACTAATTGTTGTTGTCGATTAAGGTTAAATATGCAGAGTTGGATGAAGGGAGGAAAATATATGGACACATGCGGATAGAAGAAGAACGCATGTAATTATCTTTCTATCTATACTGCCTGTGTATATATATATATATATATATATATATATATATATATATATATATATATATATATATATATATATATCTCTCTCTCTCTCATATATATGTATATCTCTATATATATATATATATATATATATATATATATATATATATATAATGTATAGATGTATATATATATATGTATGTATATGTATATATATATATATATTAATATATGTATGTATTCATGTATATATATATGTATATATATTGTATTATTTGCCTCTATGTGAGGTTCAGTTGCAAGCTTTTCTTTCTGTAGCCGTCCAGCTTTCTTGACGATTTCAACATTCTCTCTCTCTCTCTCTCTCTCTCTCTCTCTCTCTCTCTCTCTCTCTCTCTCTCTCTCTCTCTCTCTATATATATATATATATATATATATATATATATATATAACTCTATATATATATATATATATATATATCTGAAATCAACTTCATAATAATGCTTCATAGTTGCTGATGTTTCACGTGCGAGGATCAACTGTAAATAACGCTTCAAATGGTGTTATTGTTCATGTATGAGAACCAACTTCCTAAATAACGTTTCAAATGGTTTCCTAAATAACGTTTCAAATGGTGTTAATGTTCATGCATGAGAATCAACGTCATAAATAACGCTTCAAATGGTGTTGATGTTCATGCATAAGAATAAACTTCCTGAATAACGCTTCAAATAGTGTTAATGTATAAGAATAAACTTCCTAAATAACGCTGCAAATGGTGTTAATGTTCATGCATAAGAATAAACTTCCTAAATAGCGCTTCAAATAGTGTTAATGCTCATGCATGGGAATAAACTCCCTAAATAACGATTCAAACTGTGTTAATGTTCATGTATATAAGAATAAGGTCCGTAAGTAACGCTTCAAACAGTTTCACTGGCACTTCTTTCACGTAGGAGCCGTTGCCTCGTTATTTATATCAGGTGGTCATCTGATAAGCAGCCGTTTGCTGGCATAATTCTCAGCGTTACAGGTAGGCCTAACCAGCGCCGATAATAACGAGTGAAGAATGCGTGCAGAGTAGGAGCGCCTGTGTAGGCCTATGAGAGAATGATTATGTATATATGTCTCTTTTTATGATTACTTTTATTTTTTATATGAAGTGTTTGTGTCAGGGAATGTCATGTGTTCATGCCATAGATTTGTTAATGTTTTTTTTGTAGGTATTATTTTTTATACCATAGAACATTTTTTTCTATATAATTTTAATATAGTTTTCAATATGAAAATTGCAAAATGATTGTTTTTTTTTACGTTTTTATTCTGTTACTTTTTGGTTCATGTCATGGATTTGTTACTGTTTTTTATTTTTGTTAGTGTTATTTTATATACCATAGAAAATTTTATTTTATAATTTTAACATAGTTTTCAATATGAAAATTGCAAAACGATCCTTTTTTTTTTACATTTTATTTTACTTCTTTTTTTTGGGTATTTTGCGTATGCTGTTTTTTTTATTAGAGTGAAAAAAAAAACTACAAAAAAATGGAGGCTGGAAATGTGTTTTTTAGTGTTATTTTATATACCATAGAAATTTTTTTTATTTTATAATTTTAACATAGTTTTCAACATGAAAATTGCAAAATTATTTTTTTTACGTTTTATTCTCCTTTTACTTCTTGTCTTTGGGTATTTGCGTATGCCTTTTTTTTTTTTATTAGAGTAAAAAAAAAAACTACAAAAAAAAAATGGAGGCTGGAATCCCGTCCTTTGTTCGTATGGAGTATTGTAGGGGATGGTGGGAGTGAGAATGGGAGTGGGAGTGATAGTGGGAGTAAAGGGGGGGAAGGGGTAGGCGGAGTTGTATAGGGCTATGTGACTGGGGCACCTTGGGCAGGTCAGCAACCTTAAGGGATAGGCCGCTTTCTGTTGCTCTCTTAATACTCTTGACATCCGTTCCTCCTCCTCCTCCTCCTCCTCCTCCTCCTCCTCCAACTCCTCCTCCTCCTCCTCCTCCTCCTCCTCAACAAGTCTTCACCTTCCTTCATCTCCTCGTTTTATTTTCTCCTGTTCCATTTCCTATTCCATTTGTTTTCTTTCTCCTACTGTTTATTTTTCATTCCTTTCTTCCTCTCCGCCTTTTCATTTTTCTCTCTTATTCCATTTCCTATTCTTTTCGTGTTCTTTCTCCTACCGTTAATTTTTCCTCCCTTTTATTTCTCATCTCGTTCCTTCTTCCCTGTTTTACTCTCCCTCTCTACCTCCCCCCCGCCTTCTCGCACCCACACCTCTTCCAGAATTCTTCACCCTCCTTCATCTCCTCATTTTTCTTTCCTATTCCATTTCCTATTCTTTTAGTATTCTTCCTCCTAATGTTAATTTATCCTCCAGTTAATCTCTCATCTCTTACCTTATTCTGTATTTCATTCTACCCAGATTCATCGTCGTTTTCACTTCCACCTTCTTTTCTTCTTCGTCTTTTGCGCTTCTCCTTTTTCTCATTCCTGTTTTCTCTTCCTAATGTCTGTGAGTTTGTCTGTCCAGTCCTCTTTACGATCACATGTCTGTTGAATTTGTTTTTTAAAGTTTACATTTATTTTGCTGTCTTTGATGGTGAAGACTTGAAACACACACACACATAAACATATGTCACCTTTTTTCAGCAATTCTCTCATATATGAATTTACTTTCGTTTCCTCTGCTTTGGTCGTCATCCGTACTTGTCTGTCGATGGGACCTTCATGTTATTAGTTAATCCATTAATTAGTTAATTTCGTGAAGTTTTATTTCTTTTGAAATGGTACAGGTTCGCATAAATGGGGAAAGGATACGGTTATATATTGTAGTGGGTAAAAGTGTAATACTTTTGAAAGATCGAGGTTGCGCGGTCGCTTGCACCACTTCATGAGAGAGAGAGAGAGAGAGAGAGAGAGAGAGAGAGAATCTCTAGGCATGTGTCCTTTGAATTACTTTGCCAAGGTCGTATTTTGTGAATGTACATCGCCGGTCTGGAGACGTTAGGCTTAAAGGAGTTCATTAATCTCTAAAGGTAAATTGAATTCACTTAGTTATACGTTATTCTCCTGTAATATAATTATTATTAGGTATACGTTATTCTCCCGTAATATAGTTATTGTTAGTTATACGTTATTCTCATGTAATATAATTATTATTATCAGTTGCTGTAGAAATAACTCCAGTTTTTTCTTCAGAAACAAAAAAATGAGATTGACTCAGCTTAGGTTTTATCGTTTTGCAAGGAAGCGTATTAATTTGAAAGTTTAAAAAGATCATGCATTTTTTACTTATACTAAAACTGTTTTCAGTGGTAAAACTTCATGCGAATCGCTTTATTTGAATTGGACTTTCTAAAATCATTGTTTTAATCTTTGGGAAAAATAGTGCCCCTCGTGAATTACTTAACAGAAAAAAAAAGCGATGAAGAATGTCTTCGTTTTCTTAAGAAAATTTGTCTGTAGGTCTCCCGTTTATATCTCCTATTTTTTATATTTTCATCGTTATCAAATCTGCATTTATTGCTTCCACTTTGAATGAATATATTAGCATGAATGTCTATTGTGTGTGTTTGTGTGAGTGTGTGTGTGTGTGTGTGTGTGTGAGTTTGCGTGCGCTTTGGCGTGATGCGAGCTACGAATCGAAATGCAGAGAACTCCTTTATATTGCAGACTCCTATAATTATAATAATTATAATTATAATTCTTCTCGGCAGAGTTTATCATTCTTATGATTGTGTTCAACCCTTTCTGGGATTTGTTTATAGTTTTATTTTTGATAAGTGTTTTTCTGAGGAAAAAATAATGATTTAGGTAACATTTTTTTTTCTTGGGAAATATGTTTAAAGTTTCCACTTAGAAAACTGCAATGATTCCCTTTAAAAAATAAATATTATACAATTTATGGAGGTAGAAAATATTCAGACCAGAATTCGCATTGAGTACCTTTTATCAAATTACTACGTAAACGAAATGAGCAAAGGTCATTACTTTGGTGTAGTAAAATATTTGTCCGTTTTTGTGTGAATGCAGCAGTATAACTCAATAATGGATGAACGTATCTTGATCAGCGTAAGTGACAACCTTGTTTGTGCGGACGTCATTGTACAGTTAACTTGCACTTGTCGCCATGGAAATCATCTCGGCCAGTATTACTTCGGAGAGAAAACGGAGGGTTGTTAAAGAAAACGACATATATTTACTTCTTTCAGTATTTCACTTTACCTCCTCTTACTTGTTCCTCGTGAACACCGTAATATTCTTTGGAAGCTTCAATTTCAAGTCAGTGGCCCCTGTGGTGGGCTTGTTCCATATGAATAGGGCTCATCTTCTGAATAATAATAATAATAATAATAATAATAATAATAATAATAATAATAATAATATTGGAGAAACAAATCCACATTTATGTGTGGGTACGTATATTTAAAAATAAATCTCTACAGAGAGAGATTTATTTTTAAATACTCTCTTCCCATACTGCCCTAAAATAGGAAAACTGCAGTATCTGCAAAAATTTTCGAAGAATTGAGATATACCACCTGCTGGGCTCATGAAACAGTAATACACAAGTGCAGTTTCAAAATGATTCTTCAGTGCTTTACTTTAGGTCCCCCATTTGCAGTATCTGCAAAATCAGTAAAGTAAGAAGGAAAACTGCAGTATCTACCATTTTTCTCAGTTTTGTATTTTTGCAGATACTGCAGTCTTACGTTTTAGGGCAGCTTACATAACTGTGGATTTGTTTCTCCATTTCAAGACTCTTCTGCAATGAGTATTTTTTTAATAGAAATATTAATAATTATGAGACACGTCAGTGGGCAATTGATCCTTGCTTCGCGTGTCGCAGGGAAGGTGTAAGCTCTCCAATTATAGCTCTTGTTTTCTGTTGACAAAGAACCTTACGAAACTTCACTCTTGTACGGCTTTGGGACCTGGCTCTGTTCTATCCCGTTTAAGGTGGAGCTAACAGCTATCGCTTAGGGTACACGTATATATAAAACTTAACAGTTCTGTCCCAACTACGGTGGAAGTAACTGCTATCGCTTAGGGTACGGGTATATAAAAAACTTAACAGTTCTATCCCAGTTAAGGCGGAACTAACAGCTATTGCTTAGGGTACGCGTATCTATAAAACTTAACAGTTCTGTCCCAGTTAAGGTGGAACTAACACCTATCGCTTAGGGTACGCGTATATAATAAACTTAACAGTTTTGAACCAGTTAAGGTGGAGCCAACAGTATCGCTTAGGGTACGCGTACATATAAAACTTAACCGTTCTATCCCAGCTACGGTGGAACTAACAGTAATTGCTTAGGGTATGCGTATATATAAAACTTAACAGTTCTATCCCAGTTAAGGTGGAACTAACAGCTATTGCGTAGGGTACGCGTATCTATAAAACTTAACATTTCTGTCCCATCTAAGTAGAACTAACAGCTATCGCTTAGGGTATGCATATACACAAAACTTAACAGTTCTGTCCCATCTAAGTAGAACTAACAGCTATCGCTTAGGGTACGCATATCCATAAAACTTAACAGTTCTGTCACATCTAAGGTAGAACTAACAGCTATCGCTTCGGGTACGCGTATATACAAAACTTAACAGTTCGCTGAGAGGCCACGCCACGGAACGTGTTCGAATTTCTTCATGCCTTGGGAGGACCTTTTCAGTACACCGCAATCTCTTTACGACTTCCCCTAATGAAAAATTATGCAAATGCGCCGAGTATATAGGTTCTGGTAAGCTCTCGAGCATATTTGTTTGTTAGCTTTCGGCTTGACAAGATATTCTTCCTGATTAAATGTTTGTGCTGCGGGGTCCATTGTTCCCTCGTTGCGCTGGCGTTTGTTTTTGTGCGTGCTGTACTGTCTTATTTTTTGCTTGTTTTCTTTTGTTGGTGTGTTGTGAAGTGTCGCTGTGTACTCAAGATGTTTGTTTGTTTTCTTGAGACGTTACTACTTGCGTTTGTTTTTGTGCTTGTTGCACAGTCTTGTTGTTTGTTTGTTTCCTTTTATTTGTACGAATGTAAAGTGTCGTTCTGTACTCAAGATGTTTGTTTGTTTGAGATCTTACTCATTGCTGCTTTTTTTTTTTTGCATTATCATAATGTTTTTTTTTTTTCTTCGAATAACTTTGCGTTTTGCCTTCATTTATTATTCTAGCTTATGCTCCGTGTTTGGAAGGTTATTTGTCGTCTTGATAATGATTATCATAGGTATTTTGTTTTGATGTGATAAGAATCAATATGCCCTTTTTAGGGTTAATATTAAGATGATATGTTACAAATGAATAGAGGATATATATATATATATATATATATATATATATATATATATATTATATATATTATATATATTATATATATATATATATATATATATATATATATATATATATATATATATATATATATATATATATATATATATATATATATATATATATATATATATATATACAACATATATAATTTTTACAACGAATATAATACAGCTATCTAACCTTAACTAATATTATTTGAAAGGAATTATTACTATTCGTATTTAATTTGATGTTATAGAGTCAATAGGATAAGATTATATTGAT
>NC_089748.1:41126097-41138597 GCF_040412425.1 Macrobrachium rosenbergii
ACCCCTGTTTAAATAGGTCTCCTAAGATTCATATTTTATTGGAATAGATTTTATTTTAGACCTCGGTTTAAATAGGCCTCCAAGATTCATATTTTATTGAAATATGCTTCATTTAAAATTCCTGTTTAAAAATTTCCCCTAAGATTCATATTTGTTGGAATATACTTTATTTTAAATTCCTGTTTAAATAGGTCCATACGATTAATATTTTATTGAAATATACTTCATTTTAAACCCCAGTTTAAATAGTCCTCCTAAGATTCATACTTTATTGAAATATTCTTCATTTTAAGCCCCAATTTAAATAGTCCTCCCAAGGTTAACATTTTATTGAAATATATTTTATTTTAGACCACTGTTTAAATGGGTCCCCCAAGATTTATATTTTATTGAAATATACTTCATTTTAAACCCCTGTTTAATTTGGTCTCCTAAGATTCATATTTTAATGAAATATACGTCATTTTAAACCCCTGTTTATATAGGTTTCCCCAAAATCCATATTTTATTGAAATATACGTCATTTTAAACCCCTGTTTAAGTGGGTCACCTAAGATTCATATTTTATTGAAATACACTTCATTTTAAACCCCTGTTTAAATAGTCCTCTTAAGATTCATATTTTATTGAAATATACGTCAATTTAAACTCCCTGTTGAAATAGGTCTTCTAAGATTCATAATTTATTGAAATATACTTCATTTTAAACCCCTGTTTAAATAGTCCTCCTAAGATTCATCTTTTGTTGAAATATACTTCATTTTAAACCCCAGTTTAAATAGTCCTCCTAAGATTTATATTTTAATGAAATATACTTCATTTTAAACCCTGTTTAAATAGGTCCTCTAGGATTCACACTTTATTGAAATGTACTTCATCTTCAAGCGAAGTCAGCAGTAGTCCTTCGTGAAAAGAAAGGAGAAAATGCTGCGAAGACACATTCGTGAGGATAAATCAGGAACGAAAACAAAGAATCTAAGTAGAAGTGTAATTCCTTAAAGGCGAACTGTCTTTTCGTCGGCTATTGACTCTCGGAATGGGTCTCTGTTTTGAAGTTCTACTCAGGTCGGCTTTTTCTGCAGAATTCTTCTCTGGGAGTTTTGGCGTTAAATTATAGCTCACTCCATCCATGGAAGTGTGGATCGTCGGTAGGTTATGATAATTATTCCTCCCGTAGGGGACGAGGTGCACTGTAGGCGCTACTCAAGGTTCTTTGCGGCGTCCCTTCGGACCCTAGCTGCAACCCCTTTCGTTCATTTTACTTTACCTGCTTACATATTCTCTCTCTCTGCCATTTGGCTATCCATCCTCTCCTAGCTCTTGTTTCAGAGTGTAGCTGCGAGGTTTTCCTCCCGTTACACCTTTCAAGCCTTTCTACTCTCGATTTCCCTTTCAGCGCTGAATGACCTCATAGGTCCCAGTGCTTGGCCTTCGGCCTAAATTCTATATTCCACGAAATAATTATTTCCATTATCATTGTTGCTATTGGCATTCATGTGGACAGTGGAACAAGTCAGAGTGCGTTTGTATGTATATGTGTGTATGTATATATGCATGTATGGATATTTACAATGCAAAATTCAAATAATTATAGACAAATTAACGTCAAGCAGTTGGGAAAACTATCTTTAGGTCCTTAAGCTTTGGGAAACACGGCAGACGATATAATTAACCCAGCTGATTGAGTGGAGAAACCGTTGGAATTATTATTATTATTATTATTATTATTATTATTATTATTATTATTATTATTCGGTGGATGAAACCCATTCATATGGAACAAGCCCACCAAAGGGGCCATTGACTTGAAATTCAAGCTTCCTAAGAATATTATGGTGTTCATTAGGACGAAGTAAGAGGAGGTAAATAGAAATTATATTAAATTTAATTAAATCGAATTTATGATGGGGGATTCGTAGAGCAGTTCATCTTATATCCACTGCAATCGAAGGAACGCCGACCCAAGTGCTGTGTGTTATTTTAGTTTTCCTATAGTGACGACTTTGTCTGTCCGTCCGCACTTTTTCTGTCCGGCCCCAGATCGTAAAAACTACTGAGGCTAGAGGGCTGCGAATTGGTATGTTGATCATCCATCTTCCAATCATCAAACATACCAAATTGCAGCCTTCTAGCCTCAGTAGTTTTTATTTTATTTAAGGTTAAAATTAGCCTTAATCGTGCGTCTGCCAACACAGTAGGACGCGACCACCAAAAGACAGATCTGTTTTCGGTGGCCTTGATTATACGCTGTAGCGGCTACACAGAAAACTCGATTGCGCCCAAGAAACTTCGGCGCATTTTTATACTTGTTTTCCTACCGGAGCGTTTGATGGAAAGTCTAGCGGCGCAGAATAGAACGGATTTCTATTTTGATAGTGTTGGTTCAGTCACAGCCGAAGCTTTCTTCCTTTTGTTCTGCGATGGACTCTAAAGTCTGCAATGAATCTCCTCCTGCACCGTCGTGTCTGCGCGCCTGTCGTTTTTTATTTAGTCTGCAAATGGAGGGCTTTGATGAGGAAGGGGGGTTTTTGGGGGGTGGAGGTTTTAATCAGGTCATTTGATTGATGGCGGTGGAAAGTTGATTGTTATTTATTGACTTGCGTGAGTGGTCGAGTTTGGTTGATGGAAGTTGAGTGTTCGGAAAGATGTTTTTTTTTTTTTTGTTCACTGCTTGTTATGTCGTTATGCTTTAGATTAAGTTTGTTAGGTATTAGTCATTTTAAGTGATTTTCTTTTTTTTTGTCTGTTTAGAATCAGTTTCGATTTCTTCCGGGGATAAAGTCTTAATTTGTAAATGTTGAATTTTTTTTCAAGTTCATCATTAAGAGAACTGCAATTTTATTGCAGACATATATATATATATATATATATATATATATATATATATATATATATATATATATATATATATATATATTCATATCATGCGTTGATCCATAATTAAAATTAGGCAGGTTTCCTTATGTATATATATATATATGTATATATATATATACATATATGTATTCATGTATATGTTGATACCATAATTAGAATTAGGCTGTTTTCCTATATATATATATATATATATATATATATATATATATATATATATATATATATATATATATATATCTGTTTATCCTCAATATTTATGTATATGCTAGCCTCGTCTTGGCTGCCAAAGAAAAAAAAAAACAACAAAGAGTTAGGCCCATTTATCACGGTTATCGGTAAATACAGGTAATTGACGGTAGGCCTATTCCGTGACCTTAGTCATCGCGCTTATCTGTCGCTCGGTCATAGGTCTTCTTATTATGTCACCTTGTTCGTATTTGTCTCTCTGGCAGGAAGAGAGGACTAAGTGAACTGTAGGCCTAGTTTTTCAGATTACAGTTTTCCTCGTTTATTAGGCCTAAGCTCTCTTGACTTGTTATGTAGAACCTCGGTTGGGATTATGTAGAACTCTAGTTGGGTTTTTAGGTTATGAATGGCATTGATGTGCTGAAATGTACTTGTGGTTATACTTGTTTTGCTTGTGGTCGCTTGTGTTCTTGACTTGCATTGGACATCAGCTCTGTTGTTAAGTGTGAGTACACTCTGTACGTGTATTAGAAGACGTGTGGATATAGCTGTAATTATATATTATATAATATATATATATATATATATATATATATATATATATATATATATATATATATATATATATATATAAGTATATATAATAAATGTATATGTCTATGTATTTTATGTATATATATATATATATATATATATATATATATATATATATATATATATATATATATATATATATATATATATATATATATATATATGTATGTATAAGATAGCAATAATCAACACACAATCACGTGTGGAACAGAAATAAACTTCTGACTCACATCAGTGGGCAGCGGCCTTGCCTTTCAGTTGAAAGACCTGGGTTCGATCCTGGTGTGAGTCAAATTTATTTATATATATGTATATATACACATGCAGAAAAAGTGAGAGAGAGAGATTATAATGTTCTTTCCTTGATTTATTGGATCACTCCACCCATATACTAAACGAACATAGAAACAGCATATCCGTGCCTCAGACCCACTTTTACACCAAACCAGTCACTCTCCGGTCTGCATTTTTTAACATTCTCTACTTCCACAATAATAAACTCTCTATTGCTCGCAACATCTTATTTTTTATTCTATGTGGGCTCAACATCCTCCACATTGGCACTCTAAAGAATGCTTCAGAAGCTTCATGAGGCCCATATATGCCACATACTTAATTTCCCCCATGCCTTAGTTGCTTTTCTCATCTCATGCCTACTTCATGACAAGCTCTTTGTCTAAAACCTCCTCCTTTCGTGTCTAAACCCACACTGCTCTTCTCCTATCAGTCCTTCCGTCGTCTGTCTTACTCTTAATCATATTCTATTCTCACCTTCCCTTGTATTTTGGGCAACATTATGCCTTTGTCATTTCTAGTCTCCTTTTTTCACCTTTTCCATCATACTAGCTGTAAGTATTCACCTGTAAATTATAAAAAAAAGCTTATTATAATTATGATTTTTTTTAGCAACTGAAAATCTGGGACAACAAGGTTCGAATCCTATGTTAACCTGGCTCAATTATATTTCCTATTTAGAGAGATTCTTGTCGATATTTTTTTCATTAATCTGCCTTAATTATATTTTTTATTTAGATTTTTGTCGATATTTTATTTCTCTTAAAACTACCTGTGTCTTGGTAACAGTAAATAGGCTACAGTAACCTAACCTGACCCAAGCATTTACCAATGCATGCTAAGGTAAGGTTAGGTCACTGTTACCCATTAGACCAGTGGCTCAAAAACTGGGGGTAATTAGCCTGGTGGGGGTACTGAAGCCGTGTCTGGGGGGTAACGAGTCACTTTAATTCCAATTTTTAATAAAAGGAACAATGGTTTAATTGTAATTTTTTGTCAGAGGAACAATGTCGAAAACCTAAATTCTTTATTTCTTAAGACTTGAGTAAAAGTACAATTAATACCTTACATATAAAATACATTAGAAATTAAGCATTCCTTTCTATTATAAATTCACATAAGTATACCTTAGTTTAACCAGGCCACTGAGCTGATTAACAGCTCTCCTAGGGCTGGCCCGAAGGATTAAGACTTATTTTACGTGGCTAAGAACCAATTAGCTACCCAGCAACGGGACCTACAGCTTATTGTGGAATCCAAACCACATTATATCGAGAAATGAATTTCTATCGACGGAAATAAATTCCTCTAATTCTTCATTGGCCGGCCGGAGACTCGAACGCGGGCCCAGCAGAGTGCTAGCCGAGAACTACACCGACCCGTCCAACGAGGTACTATATAAATTCACATAACTGAAGAGGAATGGGATAGGGGTAACTGTGACCTATCACATCAGTGCCCCCGGTGTAGGGAACGATACCAAAAAATTTGAGGACCACTGCTTTAAAGGTTATATGGTTCTTGAGGGTAATAGAGCAGGTGCGAGTAAGCTGGGGGAATTCCTAGGCACACTTTATCACTGTGTCATGGCTTGCCCTAAGCTGAATGACTGTTAGAACCACAATCTCCCAATTCTGAAAAGGTTATTGGGAGCGGAGCGAGGAATATTAGATGTTATGAGCACCACAAAAAGAAGATACGGAGGTTGAGAGAGAGAGAGAGAGAGAGAGAGAGAGAGAGAGAGAACTCATTTCAGTAAAACATATTAACCTTGTATCATCAATGGTACTTTTGATGAAAAGCAAAGGTGAGAGAGAGAGAGAGAGAGAGAGAGAGAGAGCACATTTCAGTATTACAGATTAATTTTGTATCATCAAAAGTTACTTCTGACGAAAAGCAAGGATGTGTGTATGAGAGAGAGAGAGAGAGAGAGAGAGAGAGAGAGAGAAACACATTTCAGTATTACAGATTAACCTTGCATCATCAAAAGTTACTTTCGACGAAAAGCAAAGAGAGAGAGAACTCGTTTCAGTATTACACATTAACCTTGTATCATCAAAAGTTACTTTTGATGAAAAGCGGGGATGAGAGAGAGAGAGAGAGAGAGAGAGAGAGAGAGAGAAACACATTTCAGTATTACAGATTAACCTTGTATCAAAGTTACTTTTGACGAAAAGCAAGGATGAGAGAGAGAGAGAGACACACATATTTTAGTATTACAGATTAACCTTGTATCATCAAAAGTTACTTTTGACGAAAAGCAAAGATGAGAGAGAGGAGAGAGAGAGAGAGAGAGAGAGAGAGAGAGAGAGAGAGAGAGAGCGGAGCCCCGTATAAAGCAATAGTTCCCAGAGGTCGTTTGTAGCCATGCTTCTAGACATGAAGTTACGTTCGCATCCTTTCCCATCCAAAGGAAAGTGACGAAAAAGATAAATCACTTTAAACTAAATCTGAGTGCCTTACTTTTTGCAACCCCTTTCGTTCCTTTTACTGCACCTCCTTTCATATTCTCTTTCTTCCGACTTGCTATCCACCCTCTCCTATAACGATTCATAGTGCAGCTGCTTTGAGTTTTTCCTCCTGTTAAATCTTTCAAACCTTCTCCTGTCAATTTCCGTTTCAACGCTGAATGGACCTCAGGTCCCAATGGCAGTCTTTGGCCTAAACTCTATATTCAATTCAATTCTTACTTCTGTTGAATGAGATAGACCCACGTGTCTAAGGAAAGAAGGGGTATGAGATGAAAGTGTTGGAGAAGGGGATGATAAGATGAAAGTGTTGGAGAAGGGGATGATAAGATGAAAGTGTTGGAGAAGGGGATGGTTGGAGAAGGGGATGATAAGATGAAAGTGTTGGAGAAGGGGATTATAAGATGAAAGTGTTGGAGAGGGGGATTATAAGATGAAAGTGTTGGAGAAGGGGATTATAAGGTGAAAGTGTTGGAGAGGGGGATCACAAGATGAAAGTGTTGGAGAAGGGGATTATAAGATGAAAGTGTTGGAGAAGGGGATTATAAGATGAAAGTGGTGGAGAAGGGGATTATAAGATGAAAGTGTTGGAGAAGGGGATTATAAGATGAAAATGTTGGAGAAGGGGATAAGATGAAAGTGTTGGAGAAAGGGATTATAAGATGAAAGTGTTGGAGAAGGGGATTATAAGATGAAAGTGTTGGAGAAGGGGGTTATAAGGTGAAAGTGTTGGAGAAGGGGATTATAAGATGAAAGTGTTGGAGAAAGGGATTATAAGGTGAAAGTGTTGGAGAAGGGGATTATAAGATGAAAGTATTGGAGAAGAGGATGATGATGATGATGATGATGTTGGAGGAGGAGAGGCACCATAGGTGAGAGGGTGGTGGTGGAGGTGCCATAGAGGCGTGGGAGGGGAAAGGGGGGGAGAGATGGGGATTACTAATAAGGGTTAGTGACTTAGGAAGGGTGCGTTAAGCTTGTGTTGGAGGGTTCTAAAAGCGTACACACACACACATGAGCCTAGTTGGGGTCGTATAGGCGAGGGTGTTGTATGGGGCCTGGCATCTCTCTCTCTCTCTCTCTCTCCCTCTCTCTCTCTCTCTCTCTCTCTCTCTCTCTCTCTCTCTCTCTCTCTCTCTCTCAAAGGACACAGATAGGATGCGAGGGACTCGGCAAGGGAGTCTTGCTTGTTATTTTGCTATTCTCACCCCCACCCTGTCCATAAATTCACACAGGACATACACACACACACACACACACACACACACACATATATATATATATATATATATATATATATATATATATATATATATATATTTAAATATATATATCATATATATATATATATATATACATCACTTATGTATATACAGACATACATGTATTATTCATATATATATAATATACATATATTACATTTACATGTATGTATGTATGTGCGTGTGTATTAATGCATTCAAACTTCACAATCCGTATTCTGCTCTGAAACGAACATTTAAGGCAAGTATATCCCTTTAACGTAGATTTCTTTGATTTGGCATTTACATAACAACGTTCTATTTATTCAGTCAAAGTTACCATTCGCATGACTATTACCTCGCGTCTGAAAACCTCCTATTTATATATTTATTTATATTAATTTATTTAAAGTACGAGTTTTCGCTTGTGTATTTTCCAACCCAGTGTTTGTACACACACACACACACCTAGCCAGCTAGACTTCTTTCCCCTCTCACCACATTCTCAGCCTGTAATCTGCTGTAAGGCCTATTGCTGCTGCTGCCACCACCACTGGTGACCAGCCAAATTCTGCCTCCCAGGACCGGCCAAGAACGCACGGCAGGCCTTATAGGCCTCGGCCACGGCGCTCTGCTAAGGCTAGACTCCATACCCTCACTCTACCCTATATAGAAACGGCCCCTCCTGCTGATTTGTATGCCAGACAGCCATTTCTTCTTCGGGCAAGAAAAGGTGAAAAAGTGTAGGGGGCAAGAAAAGGTGAAAAAATGTAGGGAAGGGAACCAGCTGCTTAGGGGAGACAGATGGAGAGGTATTAATAGAGAAAAGTAGGCTTGGATTGAATGCCAGGATAATCTGCTTTGTATATTCCATGGGTATGGCCCTGAGGTGAAATAAAGAATATTATTATTATTATTATTATTATTATTATTATTATTATTATTATTATTATTATTATTATTATTATTATTTTAGGGAAGTTTCGAGCTTAAATGGTAGAAGGTGGAAAAATTGTTATTAATTGTGTAATGATTTATTTAGCGGGCATTATTCTTTTATGACAAATGCCGATAGTGTTTTTAGATTTCGTTAGTTTTCTGATACAAGTGTTTTTTAATCCGACATATCTTTTTATTTCTCATAACTTCTTTGTGTAACCAAATATTTGTTGTTCTGTGTAGAGATTTAAAAAAAATTTTCGTTGCAAATTTCTCACATTGGATGTGTCATGAACATTGATAGCATGTTGCAAATTCAGTTTTGCATAGCTGTTATGTAAAATATCCCTTTTTGCGTTTTATGAACTTTTATTATACCCTTTGAAGAAGTTACTCTGATTAAATGCTTCAAGCAGCCGATTAATTTTGCGTTTATGTCATTTTTACAATGTTTCTTCATTATCCATTACAATTTATGTTTTGTGC
Source organism: Macrobrachium rosenbergii (assembly GCF_040412425.1). NCBI lineage: Eukaryota > Metazoa > Arthropoda > Malacostraca > Decapoda > Palaemonidae > Macrobrachium > Macrobrachium rosenbergii. Next base: position 41,135,183 of record NC_089748.1, read on the forward strand.
TTTTACAATGCTGGACGTGCAAACCAGTGAATCTTACTTAGCACATAATTGAAAGCCAAAGACGGAAATAGAAGTTGGAATGAATCTGAGCCTCTTGGGAACTTTTCAGTAAACTAAACTTTGAGAGGCTTAAGTTTGACATTTCATTGTGTTTGCAGCTTTGTTCATATTATATTTTAATACAATTACCATAGTCATCTGTTTGTCATTTAAAAGAGGCAGTCTTATGGCTTATTTCACACGGTGTTCATGCGGTTTAAATTCTTGAGACCCATCTGTAAAATTTTCGAAATTGAGATATGCCACCTAATGGGCTCGTGAAACACTAATACACAAGTTACTGCAGTCTCATAATGATTCTTCAATGCTTTATTTAGCAGGTCCCATTTGCAGTATCTGCAAAATCAGTAGTGAGGCAAGGGAAAACTGCAGTATCTGCCATTTTTCTCAGTTTTGTATTTTTGCAGATACTGCAGTTTTCCATTTTAGGGCAGATATGGATATACAATTCTGACGGAGCACTGATAGCCCACTTTTGATTTTTTTTCCCCTTCTCCTGCCTCTTTCTCCCCCCGCTTCGACCAACTACTGTCGACAACAACCAGTTACTTGAATCAGTCCTTTTAGGTCAGTCGACGCCCGGTTGGTTTAAGGGGACGTATTCAGATTGTTCCTTCCCAGCTCGAGGTTCACACGTGAGAGAGAGAGAGAGAGAGAGAGAGAGAGAGAGAGAGAGAGAGAGAGAGAGAGAGAGAGATAAAATTGTATCACTGAAATATCACACAGCAAGCAGACCAGCTTTTCAGGAAAATGAGAAAGATTGAGAAACTTATATATAGAGAAAGAGATTGAGAGACAGATATAGAGAAAAAAAGATTGAGAAACATATATAAAGAGAAAAAGATTGAGAGACAGATAGAGAGAGAAAGAGATTGAGAGACAGACATAGAGAAAAAAAAGATTGAGAGACACATATATAAAGAGAAAAAGATTGAGAGACAGAGAGAGAGAGAGAGAGAGAGAGAGAGAGAAACTGCCAAGCACGAATACGCTGTCAAGTAAGTACCTAGGAGAACTGCCGCGCAACAAGCAGTTCTATCAGCAAAGAGAGAGAGAGAGAGAGAGAGAGAGAGAGAGAGAGAGAGAGGGTAGCGAAAGTGTAAAGTGAGGGGTCGAGGGTAAAAGGGAACACCAGACCAGCAGCAGCCGGTAAGAAGGAGGAGGAAGAGGAGGAGGGGGAGGGGGAGGAGGGAGGAGGGGGAAAAAAAGGAAGGGAGAAAGACGGGTCTTAGTTCACGTATTTTTAGTCCACTGTCCCCCACGTGTATGTTGCTTCTCCTGCTTCTTCCCCTCTTCCACTTCCTGTTCGCGGTTTTCTGATAATTATGTAATTGGTGAATCGAGAAAGTTGCTTGGGATTTAACTGGAGTCAGTGAATAGCTGAGAATGGATGCTGGAGAATGGCCTTGAAAAATCAGTTATGTCTCATTTGTGTATCCTTTTAGTTTTCTGTAGAAGAAAACTGTCGAGATGGCTTTGTCTGTCCGTCAGCAATTTATCTGTCCGCCCTCAGATCTTAAAAACTACTGAGGCTAGAGGACTGCAAATTGATATGTTGATCATCCACCCTCCAGTCGTCAGGCATACCAAATTGCAGCCCTCTAGCGTCAGTAGATTTTTATTTTATTTAAGGTTAAAGTTCGCCCTAATCGTGCGTCTGGCAACGCAACAACACAGGCCACCACGGCAGGCTGAAAGATTCATGGATCGCGGCTCATATAGCATTATACCGAGACCATCAAAAGATAGGTCTGTTTTCGGTGGCCTTGATTATATAACGCTGTACAGAAAATTCGATTGCATTTTTTACTTGCTTTATTATTCCCTTATCATAATTACCCAGAATCCTTCAACAGATCTTTTCAAGTTCTTCACAATACTTAAGGGGAGTATCTGTCGTGTTATAGGTTTCTTTGATATCTCACTAATTTAAATAAGCTGAATAACTGGATTGCTGATGGAATTTGTAACGTCAGTTATATTCATATTCGTGTTATTATTTTGCTCGTGCATTGGATGTGACGTGATTTAGCGGAAGCAGTTTATTTCATCATTATTGCTTTCAGTATTCCTGGCGATTCCCTTCTTCGAAGCCTCACAAGTTACGCGACTCTGAAACAGTTACTTTCTCTCTCTCTCTCTCTCTCTCTCTCTCTCTCTCTCTCTCTCTCTCTCTCTCTCTTATGTATAAAATTACACGTTTATGTCATCATTGGGTATAATCCTCGTCTCTCTCTCTCTCTCTCTTATGTATAAAATTACACTTTTATGTAATTGGGAATAATCCTCCTCTCTCTCTCTCTCTCTCTCTCTCTCTCTCTCTCTCTCTCTCTCTGTATATAAATTATACGTTTATATATGCATGCGGTTTACATACATCGTCTCTCTCTCTCTCTCTCTCTCTCTCTCTCTCTCTCTCTCTCTCTCTCTCTCTCTCTCTCTCTCTCTCTAAATATATATAAAAGTAAGATATATACATACATATATTTTATTTCTATCCTTGTCTTTCTCATACGTATAAAATTACACGTTTATACATGCGGGTTTACATAAACTCTCTCTCTCTCTCTCTCTCTCTCTCTCTCTCTCTCTCTCTCTCTCTCTCTCTCTCTCTCTCTCTCTCAATTACCTTTTCTTTAGAAAGACTGCAGATGTTCGTCTCTCATAGGCATTGTTCATTGGCTTGAATTTGATAACGACGCTGCTTTCACTGATACTCGTACAATGTTGTTCGTTTCTTGGGTTCATTTCTAAGTGGAAAGATGCTTCTGTGAAGGCAATTTGTTGAGGCAATATACATACATACATACATACATATACATATATATATATATATATATATATATATATATATATATTTATATATATATGTATGTATACATATTTGAGTTCATTTCTAAGTGGAAAGATGCTTCTATGAAGGCAATTTGTTTAGGCAATATACATACATACATACATACATACATACATACATACATACATACATACATACATACATATATGTATGTATGGATACATATTTGTGTATATATAGAAACATATACTGTATATATATAAATACATATATATATAAATATGTATATGTATGTACTGTGTATAAAATCAGCTCATAATTAGTTTATAATATCTACTTCATTCATGTCCTCAACGCTGTATCTCAGTTTCTTTGGCGATTTTGAAAGGTCGCCTTACATGATTTATAAAAATTATATTTGTTAATAAAACGACTTGAAAAGGTACAGTAAAACCTGAATTGCCGTCTCTTCAGTGTCAACAGCAAGACATAATAACTAAAGCAATGCAAAGTCCAAGCTATAGTGTATTGGACTTGAATGAAGACCTATTCCCAACAGGT
>NC_089748.1:41141097-41146097 GCF_040412425.1 Macrobrachium rosenbergii
GGCCTGTTGGTGGCTTATCCTATGTCGATGCCAGAAGCACAATTATGGCTAATTTTAACCTTAAATAAAATCAAAATTACTGAGGTTAGAGGGCTGCAATTTGGTATGTTTGATGATTGGAGGGTGGATGATCAACATACCAATTTGCAGCCCTCTAGCCTCGGTAGCTTTTAAGATCTGAGGGCGGACAGGAAAAAGTGCTTACGGACAGACAAAGCCGGTACAATAGTTTTCTTTTCAGAAAACTAAAAGTCAATTCAACTTGAGTCCAGAAATGGTAACACTGTCCTTGAAAATTATTATACTTTATTTTTGTCGCCTCAGCTAATTAAATATATAAAAATTTGGTACAATATTACACTTTCTGGGTACAAGTATATTTATTTTATTACTCAATAGTATCGGCAGGTTCAAACCACTCAGTGTCTTACTAATTTCTCCATAATTTTCAAGAAGCAAATGTTGAACGCATAGTGAGTTATCAGATAAATTTCCCTATTTTTGTCGCCCCAACTAATTAAATATATAAAAATTTGGTACAATATTACACTTTCTGGAATTTAAGTATGTTTATTTTATATTACTCAGTAGTATCGGCAGGTTCAAACCACTCCAGTGTCTTATTAATTTCTCCATAATTTTCAAGCAAATGTTTAACGCATATTGTGTTATCAGATAAATTTCCCTATTTTTGTCGCCCCAACTAATTCAATATATGAAAATTTGGTACAATATTACACTTTCTGGGTACAAGTATGTTTATTTTATATTACTCAGTAGTATCGGCAGGTTCAAACCACTCAGTGTCTTATTAATTTCTCCATAATTTTCAAGAAGCAAATGTTTAACGCATATTGAGTTATCAGATAAATCTTCCTCTCGAGTTTTCCAGCAAGAAGGGTTTAATGTATCTGTCGGATCCAAATCCCAAGTTTCCCTACGCGACTTTGTCGAATTATTCTTGTGCCTCTTCGCAACACGTGCGTACCACATGGACCGGGGCCAAAAACGCTCTCTCTCCTTTTTGTGTTGCAACATTAGATAAACTTTAGACTTTGCAACATTAAATCAATGCGAGACTCTGCCATTTGACGTATTGTGGAATGAACCCTGTGCCTCGTCATATCGCTTTTGGAGTTTGAAGAAATTATCGCCTCCATGTTTTTGTGAACGGAATTGGTACCTTTTCTCTCTCTCTCCTCTCTCTCTCTCTCTCTCTCTCTCTCTCTCTCTCTCTCTCTCTCTCTCTCTGTTACTTACACACACACACACACACATTTTGAACTGTATTCCTTTCCTTTAAATTACATTGATATTCCCAAATTTTTGAATTCTCCCCCCATAAGTAAATACAAAATTTTGAATTCTTCCCCCATAAGTAAATACAAAATTTTGAATTCTCCCCCCATAACCAAATACAAATTTTTGGAATTCTCGCCCCATTAGTATATACCGTAGGTAAGCAAAGAAATTCTATTTCTAAATCTGAAGTGTCCTTATCAGGTCCGCATCTATAGAGATATTATCTGCTTTTGACAGTCATCGAGAGCTCACTCATCTATTCCTTTTTAGGACTCCGAGAGAGTGTAAGCAAGCAGGCACATTATTCACTGGTTAGCCATTTGTCAAGTATGAATGCTCTTATTGTTTCTCTCCGGTGCTGGAGTGAAGTCATATTTTATTATCCTCGCAGTGACATCTTGCGCTGCTCATTTGGTAACAGAAAGAGAAGGCTATTAGTTGGGACCCGTAAGCATAATTGTGTGTCATGTAGGTTTAAAAGAAGGATATATGTTGGGATCTATAAACATAACTGCGTGTCATGTAGGTTTCTTATTTTGCATCGGTGAAGTCATCTGTCAATTCGAGAACGGCTTACGTAGTTCATTTCGTAGCTGAAGAACTGAAGAAAAATAGAAGAAAATGAGAAGATTAATAGGTGGAGATTATTGCCAGTAACCCCTCCACTTAAAAGAAAAAAAATATATTATATAAAATAGGAGTCATACGCGGAAGTTGTTGAGGGGAAATTCCTGGCGCACCTCTAATTACGTCGACAGGACAGGGGGATGAAGGGTTAACGGTAAGGAGAAGAAAGGAAAGCCAAGAACTCACCCTCGTCCTCCTCCTCCTCCTCCTCCTCCTCCTCCTCCACTCCTCTTTTCTTCCCTTCCTCCTATCTGCTCTCACCCTCTTTCATATGTTACAGATGCAAGCTTCTTGACATATTCCGTGTATTGGAAGGGGGACCCCTTCCCCCCCTCTCCCCCTCCCAAACACATCCCCCCCCCACCACCACCACCACCACCGCCGCCGCCGCCGCCGCCTCATGTATTACATAAGAGATATAACGCAGCTTCTGAAGCATTGATGTTGTCAGGAAGTGCTCTTGCCAAGGGTTGGGAATATGGTTCGTTTCTCCCCAGGACCAGGGGTAATACATTCGAGGTTGGGCGCCGCTGTATTTTTTTAGAGCAGTGGTTCTCAAACCTTTGGGGAGGGCGTCAGCAAATTTTCCCGAGGCGCAGCCTATAGGGAAAATTAAATTTCTCTAATTATATTCGTTACTCTCTTAGCAAGAGTGAGGAACTAAATTCTAATTATATTCGGAAGTTTAGGGAAAAAATGCAAAAGTATCGCCTTGTAACGTTGGTTTCCTATACTAGTCTAGTACTCTGGTTAGACTCGTTGGTCTTAATGTTTTGTCATTATTTACCTCCATCCCTGTCCCTCGAAACCCCTTCTCTTTCTCTTTTATTTCATTCTCCTTTAAATCTGGGAGGGAATTTTCCTCATAGATGCAAGGGGGGCCGTGGAGGGAAGGACCGACTTCTTAGAGGGGGCGTGGTAACAAAAAGGTACTGTATTTTCGGAGATCTCGGCCGTTTTAGCCTTTTCCTCCAGAATACGAAAATGACGCTCTGGTCTTGAGGGAAAGTTAATTATTCCGTCCTTTGTTTTGATGGCTTAATTTCCCGGTGTTTTGCGAGTACTCACCCTTGGCAGTAATTTCATTCTCTCTCTCTCTCTCTCTCTCTCTCTCTCTCTCTCTCTCTCTCTCTCTCTCTCTCTCTCTCTCATGCAGTCAGGTTTAAACTTGGAGGACAAGACATTAAAAGAGTTGTTGCTGTCTGGTTGTGCCTAATCTTATCGTTGTTTTTTGTTGTTGTTTTCTTGTGTTTATCTTCAGCTAAATTTTCTTTTCGATTTCCCTTTGCTCGTTTATAGATAACACTAAAAATAAAATTCACTTTACTGATGGAAAGACGATAATTACTCGCTCCCGAGTACAGAAACCTCTACTTGTTTGTTTCTGAACTCGACAAATACCTGTTATAACGCGGTTGCTAGTGACAGTCATCTTTTATTTACAGTCAGAATTAAAATAACTAATATTGTAAATGTATGACACTTCTTGTATATTTTCCCCTCCGTAATAATAGCTATACCCGTTCCCTCGTTGCTTGTTACTCGTTCTTAACCTGTCAGTTCCTTGTTTAATTCAATCTCTTTCCTTCCCGATAATTGCAGTCTCAAATGAATGTAATTTTGACGAGCAGCCCTCGTATATTCGTTGCAAATGACGGCTCGCAAACCAGTTCCCGAAAGAATTGTTTAAAGAATTGTTCCGCCTCGGCCAAAAAAAAAAAAAAAAGGGGAAACAAAGAAATTCTCACCCCTGCCCGAAAGGATTCAGGGCCCTGGGTATCTTCTTGTTGATGTTCGAGTTGCCAAATGGTTATATATGTTTTTTTTTTTCCTTGCTCTTAACCTCTTCGGTATTCAGTCATGTTGTCATTTTCATGGAGGGAGAAAGCAAGGCTAGGTGGTGTAGTGTGTGGCCGATCGGCTGCTGCAGGACGTAAGATAATAGAGAAGGGAGAAAGAGAAAAGAAAGAAGAAGGGCTAACTGATACATAATTATTGGCACAGAGCCAAAGTCTATGGCCTTTTGAGGATGTAGAACTTCCTCAAACATTTTTTTTTACTACCTGATTCGATTTCTCTTTATATTTAAGATGCGCGCAAAGTAAATGAGAGTATTTGCTGAATTGACAAGTTAGCAGAATAACCATGATATTCACGGGCGTTTGAAGTCTTGGCATTGCCCTTGTAACATGAAATGTGTCTGAATCGATTACTTTTGAGTTGATTTTCCCACAGATGGGCGTAACTTTTTCTCTCACCCATCCTCCTCCTCCTCCTCCTCCTCCTCCTCCTCCTCCTCCTCCTCCTCTTTCTTCTTCTTCTTCTTCTTCTTTTTCTTCTTCTTCTTCGAGTAGTTGTCGGGAATTCCTTTTGTTACCTTCCTCCTCCTCCTCCTCCTCCTCCTCCTCCTCCTCCTCCTCCTTCTTCTTCTTCTTCTTCTAGTAGTTATCGGGAATCCCTTTCGGTGCGTTTGCTTGTCTTTATATAAAAAAAAAATCGTGTTTTCATGGATTGTTAACTAGCCTTGTCATCGGGATAATTCATGAAAATCGTCTATTCCTAATAAGTGCTTATAGAACAATTTTTCCACTATAGACTATTAAAAACTGATTTTGTTTTAAACTGTTAATTATGTTTTTTACTTTTAATACTTATGTAGGGAATATAATGTAGCTTTGAGAATCCTCTTCTTTATTCTGAGAGTTTCATATTATTCAAAGATATATACAGGTATATATATATATATATATATATATATATATATATATATATATATATATATATATATATATATATATATATATATATATATATATATATATATATATATATATATATATATACTGTCTATATATATGTGCCACTTTTATGTGACGTACTTTATGCTTCCTTAAATGCGTTGTCAATAACCATCGGTGCAGTAACGCCAGTCAACTCAACTCTATCAATCAAGTGATCTCCCGTCGTTGATTTCAATGTTATATGGTCTCTTTTTCTCTCATTGAAACTTGTGACTCTCTCTCTCTCTCTCTCTCTCTCTCCCTCCCTCTCTCTCTCTCTCTCTCATTGAG
>NC_089748.1:41148597-41163597 GCF_040412425.1 Macrobrachium rosenbergii
TCATTCTCATACTGCGGCTCATTCACTCCTCATTGGGACCCATTTTCCTTTGGTAACTTGTTGCCATTCTTCTCTGGCTTGGGTCCCACTCATTCTTCCTTGGTGCCCTAGCCCCACTATGTACCTACGCATTCTTCTTTGTCCCTTATTTTCATTCAGTACCATCCATTTCTCATAGAGGTACCTCTGAGTGACTATCTTGCCTGGAGGTGCCATATTTCAGTCCCGCAGAATCTTCCGGTTTATGGAAAGTGAAGCTGTAGACGTCATATTAAATAGTAGCCTTCACAGAATAGTTTACCACAGTTCAGTGTAGAACGGCCGTATTTTAATTTTCTTAACTGTATATTTGAGCTTTTTTTCTGATATATAAGTTTTATAGCCTGCATTTACCCTGCAGACTTATACTGTATACAGTTCTGCCCTAAAATGGAACACTGCAGTATCTGTAAAATTTTCGAAATTGAGATATGCCATGGAAAACTGCAGTATCTGCAAAATTTTCCAGGTGAGATATGCCATGGAAAACTGCAGTATCACGCAAAATTTTCCAGGGGGTGAGATATGCCATGGAAAACTGCAGTATCTGCAAAATTTTCGAAATTGAGATATGCCATGGAAAACTGTAGTATCTGCAAAATTTTCGAAATTGAGATATGCCATGGAAAACTGCAGTATCTGCAAAATTTTCGAAATTGAAATATGCCACCTATTGGGCTCGTGAAACACCCAATACACAAGTTACTGCAGTTTCAGAATGATTCTTCATTGCTCTGTTTAGGGGGTCCCATTTGCAGTATCTGCAAAATCAGCAGTAAGCCAAGGGAAATCTGCAGTATCTACCATTTTTCTCAGTTTCGTTTTTTTTTTTGCAGATACTGCAGCCTTCCATTTTAGAGCAGAATAAAGCACCCACGTTCATATATCCTTATACATTTTCTTATTATTACATCGAAGAAGAAATGAGACGGTAACAAATCTTCATCTAGTCCTTTTAATTTTTTTCGCGCAGGGCTGAGTGAGATAAACACTCAGGAACCGGCGCCTCTATTTTTAAAGAATTCGCATAAAAAGGCGTACCATTAAAATCCTCACGGGCCATTAACTGAAAACATGTTGACGTGAGAAGTGACAAAAACATGTATTACGCTGGAGTAACACGAAGGAATCAAGAGATAGCAAATGTTAACCAGTCTGCTTCGTCTGTGTTCTAAAATCACTCTGTAAATGAAAATAACAAAATAGAAAGCTAAATAAAACTAAGCGGAATAGACTCGAGAAGCGCCGAGGAGATGAGGATTTCTTATCTTTAAAAATAATAAAAAAAAAAAGAAGAAAACTGGCCTTCTCCTTATATAGGCGCCTCCTTTATCCCTTGAGAATCGTGGTAGATAGCCCTGCACTGTGTAGATGCAACAGCCGCAGAGATTAATAGAGTGGGTTATAAGACAGATCTTATATACACTAATTTGGATATAATCATATGCTGTAGGTGGAGGTTCGCCGTTGTCGAAATGTAAGCAAATAAATCCGAAGAGTGGGTAATTATTTTTTGCCTTTAACTCTTCAACGCATTGAATTATCATTCTTTAAACTTTCCTAAATTGGAAGACAGCTAGGGATGGGTGAATTATAAGTTAGGTGTGTGTGTGTGTGTGTGTGTGTGTGTGTGTATATGTATATATATATATATATATATATATATATATATATATATATATATATATATATATATGTGTATATGTATATTTATATATACATATACATATACATACATACATGAGAGAGAGAGAGAGAGAGAGAGAGAGAGAGAGAGAGAGAGAGAGAGAGAGAGAGAGAGAGAGAGAGGTATCATATTGCCCTCGAAAACAAAAGATTTACTCATTAACACATAAAGCAAGGTTATAAAAGATAATTTAGAATAAGATGAAAGACTTTAAAATAACTTAATTTTCTTATCCCTTACGATAACCTGAACAAAATGAATTCTTTTCAATTCTTTGCAGTGGGAAGACTCGTATTTCCCGAGATCTAACGGATCCTCGAGGGAAATCGAGTCAAAATAATCTCAGATGGACTGGCTGGTTCGTACTCCCCGTTCTACCATTGTGGGTTCCTCCAGGAATCCCCTTTCAATTTCCTTTTTTAGATAACACATTCCAAGTTTCTTCCAAGTTTACTCATTCCCGTTCTCTTCCAGGAACCCGTTTTGCCGTTTCTCACCTCACCTGAATCCCACATGTTGCTGTTTACCATCACTAACCAGCAGTTACGCCCATTTCATTCCCTCCCAAGGTGTTCCATTACCATCTGTCCCACGAAGGAGTTTAGCCTCCTCCCTCCCTCCGCCCAAATCCTTCCCTGGGTACGTCACCGGTGCGAGAGTATCATCATCATCATCATCATCATCATCTGTTAGGCGATACAGCCGCGGGAGAACGTTTGGGAAATCAGCTGTTCAAACGCGGAAGCGAATCGAGCAACGTTGCGTGATCACGTTCTGCCGCAGGTCCTTCTCCTGTCGCCTCTCCCATTTGCTCTCGTTTCATTCTCGAGGGTCGTCGTGAATGAGATGCGTTTGACCGTAGTGTGTAGCTATCCAGAGATTTCGTTCAGTGTATTATTTTATCGTGTTCATAGGTAATTGAAGGGATCTTTCCGATCCCGTTCGTCTTCCAGGTTGAAGGACTGGCTCGTCCAGTGACTGGGAAATACAGGTTTAGGATGCTGCCTTGGGGGACGCCGAGCGGAGTTGCCAAGTATGGCGTTTCTCTCGTCTCCTTTTTATTGTCTATGAGACCATTTTTCTCTCTTACTTATATGTAAGACGCATTCTCCCCATGGGAATGTGGTTCTCCATACAGATACGATGTTGAATTTCGCATTTTTTAAGGGTTTAAAATGCAAGAGTACAAACAAGAGTCGAAGACTAGAAAAGTAAAACAAGCGAGTTGCCATCGTCCCTTGACCTTAACCGAGTTGATTAGGAGTCAGCAGGGACGGGCTGAGATGGAAGTATCGATGAGGTAGGATTGACAGACAGACAGACAGGAGACCCGGTAAAAGCTGACAGGCTGAGCGACAGGCAAAAAAAAAAAAAAAAAAAAGCATAATAAAGGAAGCATAAATTTGTCGATGACCGAGTTCGTTGTTCTTCTCGTATCCATGATGGATCTATTTGTTGTATCAAACGTAAATGGCGGTGTTGCGGTCGGTTCAAGGCGCGGTGAGCTCTGAGGGATTCTTTCGTATTCCTTTCACATATTCTTGTCGTGTACCTTGGTAGTATGCTCTTTTTCTTGCATGATTTTTAATACATTTCGTATTGACCTGAAGTGCTGCACGCGTATTCCCAGCCATAAGTATTGTTAAATAGAAACGTTCACTGATATATTTTATTATTTTATCCACTTAATTTTTTTTTAATTACAGATAATATCGACAGGGATCGGATGGGCCGAAGAAATTTGGTTTATTATATATATATATATATATATATATATATATATATATATATATATGTACACTATATATATATATGTATGTATATATGTGTATGTATGTGTGTGTGCATACTCACATACATACATTACCTACACACACGAGTTTATTTATGTATATGTGTATGTACACGTATTATCATTCCGAGGTCAGTACGAATGACACAACAAATTACCTCATTTAGCCCAGTGTTACAGAAAGGAAAAGAATAAAGAAAGAAAATGACATTTCAGGCCAGTCATTCCGCTGTAAGCAGTCAGGAAGAACCCTAATATTCTCACTTATATATGACGTGTCCGTCCCCATTAAAAGGAGAAATGCACCACTCGATTCGGATTACTGTCCTCGACCGGAGGTTACTGAACCGTTCGTCTATCCAGCTCGTTACATCCTTGAGTGTCCTGAAGCTCACATAAAAAAAAAAGGATCTCAAGATTCTCAAGTTCCTTGCAAATCATAGGTTACTTTGGTATGTCTTGAAGGACTCCCACCTCCTAGTGGAGGAGGAGGAGGAGTGTGAGAGAGTGAGTCAGATCCTAGGGTCAATATCTCCTGGCTGAGTTTTTTATGTCCTTGGTTGAATTTCGCTCTGATTTAGACAAGATCTTCTCTCATCTCTGTGGCTTCGCCACAGCGGCCAGCGAGGAGGATACCGTCCTGATGTCCTTGTTGAGTTCAGGGAGTCCTGGCACAAACAAGGAAAAGGATTCGACTTCTACAAAGTGCGTGGCACCTTGTTCGAAAGGCAGCGATGAGCAGGCTTGCTGACGGTTACAGAACAGAGGTCTGGCTTGTTCATTTCTTTGCCCGTGGGTCTGCCCCAGTTATGTTTCGTTGTTTCTCTTCCTGTATACAATCATGGCTGATCTCTTCTTTCTTATTATTGTTCTTTCTGCATTTCCTATTATCTTCTGTTTACTCCTTTCGAGTGAAAACAGTAATATTCACCACATTCTTTGGAAGCTTGAATTTCAAGTCAGTGGCCCTACGGTGAGCGTGTTTCATATGGATAGGGTTCGTCTTCTGAATAATAATAATAATAATAATAATAATAATAATAATAATAATAATGTATTGAAAAGGTTTCCCCCTTTCATACACGACGATGAAACAAGGTTCCTTCTGTCCCTTCCAAACTCAGGAGGACGAAGATCGAAAGAAACAAGGACATTGAATTCACGCGTCATCGACAGTCGCAAAGGTAAATAGATTCCTGCTTGGTTAGTTCGTTTGCATGGTTAGTGCATTGCACCCAGTCCCCTTAACAGGGCTGGGTATCTGGGGGGAAGGGGGGGGGAGAGAGGGAGGTATAAAGAATACCGTTACTTTAGCGAGAGTAACGCTACGACGGTGTTTTGTATCGAGCCTTTTTTTTCTTTTATTATCTATCGTTTTGATGCAGTTTCGTTCAGCCGTGAGGAGGGGCGGGGGGGTGGGGAGAGGAGGGATTGGTCAATCAGTTTTCTGACGTGGTCATATCCCTTGTTTTTTTTTATTTTTTTTCATTATCTTCTCAAATTATAATGTGCTTCAATTATAGTCCCTCTTTCTCTCCTCGTTGCATGCTAATTGTCTTCAGTTTAGCCGACTCCTGCCAAGTCTGCTTGCTGCATGTTAATCATCTCTCTCTCTCTCTCTCTCTCTCTCTCTCTCTCTCTCTCTCTCTCTCTCTCTCTCTCTCTCTCTATGACATGCTAAACATTCTTCAGCAATTTTGGCAGTGTTGTAAATCAAGTCTGACCTTTACAAACGGGGAAAATATATATGCGTTTGACCTCATCGCTTCCAGGAATAGTATCCTTTTGTGTTGGCTCGGTAACTCGACGAACTAAGTTACACATATTTAAAGGACCTTGGTTTAAGTTCGAGAGTTGATTTGTGGAAATACGGGAAATTAGTTTTGGAACTATTACCAGTATTTTATCGTTATTTTCTGTTTATTCGGAAAGGCTTCGGTACTGCGCTTGGCAAAGCAATTTCTTCGTTTTTGTGTTTCACTCTCTATCATCAGCGTTGCAGTTTCTTTTTCGAATCTCTGAAGAAGTTCTGCCCTCTCTCTCTCTCTCTCTCTCTCTCTCTCTCTCTCTCTCGGCTTCGGTACTGCGCTTGGCAAAGCAATTTCTTCGTTTTTTGTTTCACTTTGCATCATCAGCGTTGCAGTTTCCTTTTCGAATGTCTGAAGAAGTTCTGCCCTTCCTCTCTCTCTCTCTCTCTCTCTCTCTCTCTCTCTCCTCTCTCTCACTCTCTCTCTCTCTCTCTCTCTCTCTCTCCACGTCTTCAGTCTTCCATTGCAGTCCTTCCGTTGATCTAGTGGCAGGATAGACTGGTTTCACCGTTCTACCCGGCAGTCCAGATAGGGTCATTGTGTGCTTCTATCTCTCTCTCTCTCTCTCTCTCTCTCTCTCTCTCTCTCAATCTATGTATGTATGTTTTTATCCCTTTTTCTTAGTCTTCCTTGGTTCTTCTGCTTATCATTGTTTACTGAAGTTGTTTGTGATGTTTACTCACTTTTTTTTTTTTTGTGAGTCTGCGCGTAGATTTATCTTATGTCCTAATATACCCAGGCACAAATATGCCCACTCACATGCCAACTGGGTTGTTGCTACCAACGCAAAAGCAACACAGAGCCTCTGATTGTTTAGAGAGGAGTCAGGACGATGTTGTTGCTCTGATTTTTTTTTCCTCTTTTTCTTTTTTTTTGTTGCCAGGAAAACAGGTCCTTCTCCTCCGGTAAGGGTATGTGGAGCAGTTTTTTTTTTTTTTTTTTTTTTTTTGCTGGCTGGGAAACGACGGTTGCGGCCAGGAGTGAACCGCTTCACTTCCTCGATAGGGTGCAGCAGGAAGCTTTATTCTCCTGAGCAGGTTTGCTCAGCCATCACGGACAAACATGCTGCTGTCCAGCGGTGCTGTAATCTCGAACAATGGCGGGTTTCTATCGACAAGCGCGTGGCAGTATTGTTGCAGTTGGTATTATTCAACTGGAGGGTTAGCAGGTTTGCATACACATGCACAAGTACTAAGTAGTTGTAGGAGTCTTATACTAATTAGGGCAGGTTCTCACACACACACACACACACACACACACACACACACACACACACACATACACACACACAAACGAACATAATCTGTTGAATTTTTGTCAATGGGTCTTTTTTTTTTTTTTAATAACTTTCAGTATATCCCATTACCTTCTGTTGCTTATTTCGAATGAACGCCTTAATATTCTTTGGAAGCCTGAATTTCAAGGCAGACTCTCTCTCTCTCTCTCTCTCTCTCTCTCTCTCTCTCTCTCTCTCTCTCTCTCTCTCTCTCTCTCTCTCTCTGTATTTCCCATTACCTTCTGTTCCTTCTTTCGAATGAACTCCATAATATTCTTTGGAAGCTTGAATTCCAAGTCGATGGCCCCTGTAGTAGGGTTCATCTTCTGGTTAATAATAATAATAATAATAATAATAATAATAATAATAATAATAATAATAATAATAATAATAATAATAATAAGTGATCATATGAATAGGGTTCATCTTCTGAATAATAATAATAATAATAATAATAATAATAATAATAATAATAATAATAATAATAATAATAATAATAATAATAAGTGATCATTTTCAATTAGCTGACATAACTATAACATCGTCACTCCCACAAACATTTTGTTTAATGAACTATCTTCCATATGCATCCTTACATTCACATAAAGACTCTAGCTGACGTGCAATGCATGCACGACATACTAATTTTCATTATTTGGACCCCCCCACACCCCACCCCCAAACACCTGCCGTGTCCTGACTTAAACAGGTTGCTTGAATACGAATTCAGGTGTCGCTGATGAGACACAGTCGTGTTTTTCACCTGCACTTGCAAAGGTTAAAGGGTTGAAAGTTTATGCAATGGATGATAAGCCACGCATTCGGTGTAGTAGTTTATATATATAATGTATGTGTGTTTATATATATATATATATATATATATATATATATA
Organism: Macrobrachium rosenbergii; assembly: GCF_040412425.1. Classification (NCBI taxonomy): domain Eukaryota; kingdom Metazoa; phylum Arthropoda; class Malacostraca; order Decapoda; family Palaemonidae; genus Macrobrachium; species Macrobrachium rosenbergii. Next base: position 41,156,092 of record NC_089748.1, read on the forward strand.
TATATATATATATATATATATATACATATATATATTGTTTATATATAATACATATATATATTGTATATGTATATATGTATATATATATATATATATATATATATATATATATATATATATATATATGTATATATATATATATTATTTATATATAAATAATATATACAGATAGATAGAATAGATAGATAGATAGATAGGAAGAAAACGTCAAACGTAACAGGAATCATCGACTTTTATATTATGAGAGTCACTTTTTATAAGGGAAACGGCCCAATGCAATGCTTAATTGTATTTATTTATTATTATTATTATTATTATTATTAATATTATTATTATTATTATTATTATTATTATTATTATTATTATTATTATTATCGCCGCTGTAAAAAGAAAAGTCGGGAGAAGCACAGATAAAGAAATAATGATAAGTGAGAAGACAAGAATACGGAGCAAGGAAAACGTAAGCAGTGATAATGGGATAATAGATAAAAAAAAAATGTAGACGATAAATCTGCGAAAATGGCGTATAATTTAGAAGTCTTGGGAGGAAGGAGAGATAAATTGAGAAACAGGATTGGCATCGGATTGGCATGACCTTTTGGGCAAGCTTCTGTCAGGGCATGTGACCCGAAAAAGTTTTCCTTATGCTCGAAAGCCTGATGGAGAAGTTTACGAATCATCTGGATGACACAGTAAGACACTGATACAAATCCAGTACGCGGTTAGTGCATGCGGTGCACTGTAGGCGTTACTTGAGGTTCTTTGCAGCGTGCCTTCTGATAGGGCCACCTAGCTGCAAACCCCTTTCGTTCCTTTTAGTGTACCTCCTTTCATATTCTCTTAATTTCCTCAGCCCTCTCTGAACAATTGATTCATAGTGCAACTGCTTTGAGGTTTTCCTCCTGTTACACCTTTTAGATCTTTCACTGTCAGTTTCCGTTTCAGCGCTGAATGACCTCATAGGTCCCAGTGCTTGGCCTTTGGCCTAAATTCTGTATTCGATTCAAAATTCTGAAACTGAAATCGGCATCGAAGATTTAGATTTTCAGAACAGAATCGGTCCTCCACAGCAAAGTTGACCTGGCATGAGGCCACAGCTGTTAAACGAGGTAGAATTAAGCTGTAATAGCAACTTCCACCCTGCGGTGATATCTGGCTTTCGCTTATGCGGTTTAAAGGGTTTATGTCTAGGAATGACAAGAGTAAACTAGAGATGAATGATAAATGAATGTATTGGGTGGGTCAACACTGACGAACCTGCTATGTGGGAACTCTGTAGCGAAGTTTTGTTTTAATTGAAGTTTTTTGCACAGTACCAAGTAAAATATGAGTAATATATATATATATATATATATATATATATATATATATATATATATATATATATATATATATATGTAATAATATGTATGTATATATATTATATACATATGTGTGTGTAATTCTGATAGCCACATTGCCCTCTTAACTTTCTCGAATTCATCGTGCTTTTTTGGATACTTATGTCACTTACAAAGCCTTAAGATCCAAGTGCAAGAAATATAAAGAAATTCTGATGTCTGGTATAAATATATAATTTATATATATAATATATGTATAATATATATATGAATATAACATTTATATATATATAGACATTGAATATATTATATATATATATATATATATATATATATATATATATATATATATATATATATATATATATATATATATCTGTGTGTGTGTGTAAAGATCTGGTTCATAGGGTCTTATTACAAATGGTCAAAATGCACAGTAATTACCGATATCAGAAAAACAGCAACATGAAAGCCACTACTGTATCATTTCCCTCCAGCAAATAGAAACATTCCCCGAGTCTTGCCTGGACTCGGACACCCGAAAACGACTTCCATTATTGTGCTGGTGTTTTTGTTGTTACCTGTGTTATACCTTGCAGTAGTTGTTATTGTTGTTTTTTGCTGTCGTCGCCTTCTTCGTCTTACAGGAACAAAGAAAACCGAGATGTTTATGGAGATGGATCCTCGGCGTCGTCGTTAGAGTTAAATGGATTGTAAAAAAAAATATAAATGAGTAAAAATAATAAAGAATATAAATGTAAATGAATTGTAAAAAAAAAAAAAGGAAAAAGAGAGGGGGAGGGGGATCGGTGAGAGCAAACAGCCCCACTGATCCATAATGACAACGGGCGATAGAATGTGGGAAAAGCGGCCTCGGAACCGCCGCCTTCAGAATCCATTCCACGGCCTCGGAGCCAGCCTCGCCTTCAGAATCCATTCCACGAGGATATTCCGCGATTATCTCGGAACCAGTTTCGGCATAAATTTCCTTTTGTTACGGCTGTCGGGACGCTTATATGTTTTATTAGTTGTTCTGCCACGTAAAGTCCGCGGAGCCTAATTTGCCTACCTTAATAAGGCCGTCATTTGTATTTGGACCTGACTTACCGAGGACGGCAAGTGGTGGTGATGAAGACTTTGCGATAAACAGTTTTGTTTGCCATGGGATTTTTAGGTTTTTGTTTGTTTGTTTGTTTACTTTTTTCCCCACTTTATTTATTTATTTATTTTTTTTTACTTATTTGAGGTCCTTTGTGAAACACGTAATTGAAACCAGGTGGGGTATAAATTTTATCTTGTTTATATTTTCTGAGTAAGTTTTCAAGGAATGGTGATTCTGTATGAGAATGGAAATAGATAAGTGGGCAATATGTGTTTTTCCAGTTATTTTTATTTCTCTCTCTCTCTCTCTCTCTCTCTTCTCTCTCTCTCCTCTCTCTCTCTCTCCCTCTCTCTCTCTCTCATAATGTCTATGTATTTATATATGTCTGTGATATATATATATATATATATATGTATATATATATATATATATATATGTATATATATATTTTTATATATATATATGTAATATATATATATATATATATATATATATATATATATATATATATATATATAGAAGAGAGGAGAGAGAGAAAAAAAAAGAAGCTAGAATGAGATTAAGACATAAATTTGGACATCATTTTTTATGGAGCATTATTGCTGCACGGAAACACCCTACCACCAACGTCCGTCAAATTGCCAATTATATTGTGATTTTAACTGCAAATTTGATTACATTGCAGGTTTGTCAAATATATTTTTTGTCATCTCTTCCCACTGTAATTTTCTTCGTGGACTGGATAGTTTCATTTCGAGACCGTGGCGTTCTGATTTGCTTTACATATAGTCTGTCTTCTTCCTCCATTCTACAGTTTTGCTTTTTAGTTTTCTGTTGAAGAAAACTGTTGTGCCGGCTTTGTTTGTCCGTCCGCACTTTATTCTGTCCGCACTTTTTCTGTCCGCCCTCAGATCTTAAAAACTACTGAGGCCAGAGGGCTGCAAAGTGGTATGTTGATCATCCACCCTCCAGTCATCAAACATACCAAATTGCAGCACTCCAACCTCTGTAGATTTTTATTTTATTTAAGGATAAAGTTAGCCATAATCGTGCTTCTGGCAACGGTATAGAGTATGGCAACTGTATAGAATAGGCCACCAGCGGGCCGTGGCTAAAGTTTGATGGGTCGCGGCTCATTCCTCATAATACCGAGACCACCGAAAGATAGATCTATTTTCGGTGGCCTTGATTATACGCTGTAGCGGCTGTACAGAAAACTCGATTCCGCCGAGGAACCTTCGGCGCATTTTTTACTTGTTAATCTTTGTGGAGAATTTACGTTTTTGTTAGTGGTAATGTAATAAAATATGTCATCACCGTGGCTTGTATGTATGGCTACCACAATGAAATCACATTTTATTTTTTCGTAGTTTGCTAACAGAGGAAATGATTTATAAATGGCAGCTAGAATGATTCTGTCATACACAGTAATCATATTTTCAATTATCAGAACCGAATTGTAATCTTGAGGACAATATGAACAATCCTTCGTGATTCAAGCTTAATTACAGCCATGTAATATTCATTTGTAATCAGCTTTATTCATTCCTTTCATTATTCTTCAGTCCTCTTAACACATTGTCGCTTGAACTCCCTTTATAAGCCGTTTTACTCTCTTTTGCCTTAATTTCCAATTATCAGAATTGCTTTGTAATTTTCAGTGCAGTATATTTAATCCTTCGTGTGTAAGCTTAATTACAGCTTTGTAATATTCAGTTGAAATTAGGTGTGAGCTTGCGTTTCATTCGTACGCATGCGCCGTAGCGTTTACGTTCTATATTCACCAATAACGACTCTTCTTCGCTGTGATTCAGGGGGTCACGATCGCTTCTTCTTCTTCTTCTTCTTCTTCTTCTTCTTCTTCTTCTTCTTCTTCTTATTATTATTATTATTATTATTATTATTATTATTATTATTATTATTATTGTCAGCTTCTTCTACTATGTCACTTGACGCCCGAATTTTGATAGAGTTGTTATTATTATTATTATTATTATTATTATTATTATTATTATTATTATCGCTTCTTCTTCTACGTCACTCGACGCGAATTTTTGATAGTTATTATTATTATTATTATTATTATTATTATCGCTCTTTCTTCTTCTTCTTCTTCTTCTTCTTCTTCTTCTTCTTCTTATTATTATTATTATTATTATTATTATTATTATTATTATTATTATTGTGTGTGTTACTGAGTGGAATGGAAACCCTGGCACATGGAACAAGCCCACTTCCTCTAAAGGGGCCATTGACTTGAAATTCTTCAAGCATTTGAGGCCACTTGGCCCTAAACGTTATTTTCACCGTTACCTCGAAATTTTCTCTCCTCTTATTTATTGGATCGGCGTCTCCCAACGCCGTTAATCTCCGGGAAACGTCAACCGTGACGCGATGTTGGCGACGTTTGCGAAAAGTCACTTTGGCGATGTTTGTTTGTGTGTGTGTGTGTCATTTTCGTCGCAGTCATCCGAAGGAAAAAAAAAATAAAAGGGAGGTGATGTTGTTGTTTTTTTTTATTTTCTATTATTGTTATTATTATTTTTTTTGGAATTGGCGATTGTTTTGTCGTCAGGTAAGTGTCTTGTTTTGGGTGATTATTTGTAAAGTGTATATTTTTACGGTTATTCTTGCGTTCATGGTTTAAGCCGGCGATAGGCGTCGTTTGGAAAAATGTGCAATGTGTGTGGTTTTCTCTACATTATATATATATATATATATATATATATATATATATATATATATATATATATATATATATATATACATATATATATATATATATATACATATATACACATACACACACACACACACACACACACACACACATATATATATATATATATATATATATATATATATATATATATATATATATATATATATATATATGAATATTGCAAACTCATACGCGTATAGTTTTCGTTGCAGGTTTTTTTTTTTTTTGGGGTGGCAAGGTTTTTGCTCGTTGTAGAGTTGTTGAATGTGACGTATCTTTACGGCAGAGAATTGTTTTTTTTTTCTGTGTTGACAGAATTTCTTTAATTTGTTTATTTTATTGTTGCGAGTAATCTTTCTGAAAAAAAGATCTCTTTGGCGTACAAGTCCTTAATGACCATTTTGCCTGGTGCACGATCTCTTCTTTATAAGAACCGTTTTGTCATGTTTTTAGTTTTCTGTAAAAGAAAACTATTGTGCCGGCTTTGTCTGTCCCTCCGCACCTTTTTCTGTCCGCCCTTAGATCTTAAAAACCACTAAGGCTAGAGGGCTGCAAATGGGTATGTTGATCATCCACCCTCCAATTATCAAACATACGAAATTGCAGCCCTCTAGCCTCAGTAGTTTTTATTTTATTTAAGATTAAAGTTAGCCATAATCGTGCGTCTGGCAACTATATAGGATAGGCCACCACTGGGCCGTGGTTAAAGTTTCATGAGCTGCGGTTTACACAGCATTATACCGAGACCACCGAAAGATAGATCCATTTTTAGGTAGCCTTGATTATACGCTGTAGCGGCTGTACAGAAAACTCGTTTGCGCCGAAGAAACTTCGGCGCATTTTTCCCTTGTTTGTTTATAGGAATCATCTCTTCTAACTCCCGTCGTTTACGCTCTTCAAATCGACTGCGAGCGAGCGGCGCCTTTGTAACGTCATCTACCCGGCGCAAAGGAGCCCTTTCATACCCAGGGCCCTTGTGATTCCGTGCTTGGGCACCCGTGTGATCGGATGAAACCCGAAACTGGTTTAAGTTGGACCACCGTGATAAGAACTGCAACGCTGCTTCTGCTTGCTTGCTGGATGGGTGATGTCACTAACTGGGTTATATAGATTGTAGGTGGGGGCCTGGTTTCGCCTCTTGAATTTGGTCGTTTTTCGAATTTTTAGCCTTCGACGCGAAGTCGATTATGACTCGCTGTTGTCGAATCTCGTACACTAGTTTGCTAGGTGTGTGTGTGTTAGTGTGTATTTGTCCGTGTGTGTGTGTGTTACTGTGTAAATTGACAAATTTGTAATTTTTTGAGCACATAAGATGTTTCATCCAACAGACATTGGCTCCAGAGAAGACCAACGCAGTGGTGGTCCGTGCCAACATATGTATTCTCTATCTGCTGAATAGCGGATGAACCTCGTGTGCTGCAAACTTCCAAAATACTTGATAACCTTACATAGAAGTCCCGTCAGTTGTATCAGTAATGCGGGGAACCCATATCTACTGAATAATGGATGAACTTCGTGTGCTGCAAACTTCCAAAATACTTGATAACCTTTCATAGAAGTCCCGTCAGTCATATCAGTAATGCGGGAACCTCTACACACGCTGCTGTGTTCAACCCTATTTTGCAGCAACACCTTTCCTGTGCTATACATTTTATCTTTCCATCTATCCATTATTTTTCAGTTTATCAGGTGTTTCTTTCCTCCTCTCACCTAACAGTTTCGAAGTATAAACCCGTATCACCAACCTGTCAACCTCTCTCTCCGCATGACCAAACCATCTCAGAACACTTTTTCCTTCCTCTTATTTACACTATGACCTGTGTGGTTCAGTTGGCAGTGCCCTTGCCTTTCAATTGAAAGACCTGGGTTCGATCCCGCTGTGAGGCTCTTGCTTACACAAACCATTTTACCTTTTCTCACTTTTACAATTCTCGTGGACGATATTCACTTTGCGACGAATTGAACTCAACCTTCAAGGAGAATGAACTAATCTCCCCTTTCATAATTCTTTCTTCGCTTTCCGTAGATATCTTAAGTCTCTTTTCAATCTATTACACACACATTGCATATTTCCTATTTTTTATTATCTATTCCGTGACTCTTCTTTTCTCTCTCCTTCTGCCGGCATCCATTATGTTCACTCTCAGATACCTGTGTGAATCAGCCACTTTCTCCTTAGTTTTATAACATCTTTCAGGTATCTCAGACGAAGGCATGCTATAGGCCAGCCTTTTCTTCTTCACACAGTACATTTCACTTTTGGCAGATTAAGTGGCAATATATATATATATATATATATATATATATATATATATATATATATATATATATATATATATATG
>NC_089748.1:41171097-41181097 GCF_040412425.1 Macrobrachium rosenbergii
TGCTATCAACGTCCGCCTTCGCCTGTTTGTTTTTGGGTAAAGCTGTCGGGGCGTCCTTGTGAACTGACTTTTTCCTAAGGGTGTTTGGGGTTTCAAACGATTCTCCGGCACGCATGTGTGTTCTCAAAACTGTTCGCTCATGACTGTTGTTGGATTGCGGTTGGTTGTCCTCGTTTTGTGTAACAGTTGGGATACAACTATGATTTTTTTTTCTAAGTTTTTATTTTGTGGATATGGAAGTGTCACGTCCATGAAAGTTATCTATTTATTATGATGTAGAATTGTAGACCTTTATCGTTTTAATAGATGTGGAAGTATTATGTCCTTGAAAGTCATATATTATATATATATATATATATATATATATATATATATATATATATATATATATATATATATCTTTATGATGTAGATTCTTACTGCATTTATGTTACATTCTACCAGTCTTGTATGAGAAATTTATCAACTTTAAGTATGACATTTCTCGCTTGTTTTGCTTTTTAATGCCTCTCTCTCTCTCTCTCTCTCTCTCTCTCTCTCTCTCTCTCTCTCTCTCTCTCTCTCTCTCTCTCTCTCACTGGGTGACCAGGGTTTGTAAAGTATGTCTGGATGAGAGAAGGCTCCCGAGAAAATGGTGATAAAGGAGATTATAATTATAGGCGAATAACACTGCTTAGTGTACCCAGAAAGGTATACGGTAGGATTCTGATAAAGAAACACATTACAGAAGATTGATAGAGGAAGAACAGTGTGTGTTTAGATGAAGGATAGGGTGTCGATCAAGGGTGTTTTCTGAAACTTTTATGCGAGAAGTTTGGAAGTAGCGTGAAAAAGTTGTATGTGGCTTACATGCTAGAAAAAAATTTTGACAATCTATAGAAACGAAGTATGGAGGGTATTTAAGCTGCATCTATGGAAGTTAAGTTACTGAGAGCAATAAGAAATTTATGGTATAAAAGTGGTAAGTGTGAGAATATTTATGCGGGAGAGTGGCTGGTTTGGGGTAAAAATATACTATAAAATCATTTCGGATATATTTCCACTTATAAAACATTGCTGCGTTCGGATTCTTTTGTTCCTACTGTAATTTTATCGTTCTTCTTTCTATAGTCAATGTTTTTGCCGCTATATGTGCGATCGTTTTTATTTCAGTTAAGTTTGTTCTTTGTCAGTATATTTTTTAAATATATATATATATATATATATATATATATATATATATATATATATATATATATATATATAAGTATATATATGTATGTGTGTATAATATATATATATATATATATATATATATATATATATATATATATATATGTGTGTGTGTGTGTGTGTGTGTGTGTGTGTGTGTGTATGTGTGTGTGTGCATTGGCTGTTTAGTCTAGCGGTTAACACGCAAGCCTCGCTAGAAAAAGATTATGATGTCGAGACCTAGACGAGAATGGAAAGGATGAAGGAATTTTCATTTGAAAAAGTGGAGCCTCCGATAAACGACCCAGTTCATTATGTACCTCGTAGTTAGTAATTTTCAGTGGGTTGCAGCCATAGCGGAGAATGGCCTGAGAATATTAGTCTTATCCCACAGTCATGAATAGATGAGATACGGATCAGTAGAACTATCTCTGGAGCCACCCCTTCAAAGAAGAATATGCATGTAAGACATAGTATGCATGCACACGCTGTTATGTATGTATATACAGTATGTGTATATATATATATATATATATATATATATATATATATATATATATATATATAAATATTTATATACAGTATATATATATATGCACATACATATATGAATATGTATATAATTATATATTATATTTATAGATAGATAGATTGGTAAATAGATAGATAGATAGACTAATTGTTGTATGAATGATAGGTATATATATATATATATATATATATATATATATATATATATATATATATATATATATATATATATTTTGATGAAGTGCAAAAGTTTTCCTACTTCATTGCAAGTAGCAGGAAGCATTTTGACTTTGAATTGTGTTTTATTTTTCTTTCCCATACCTTAGGATCGTGGTACAAGAAGGATGCGGGTCACGTTTCAGGAAGGTTCCCAAGTATAAAATAGGCAGTTACTTTTATTTTATGAAATGGATCGAGAGACTGTTCTTTGAGGTTTTAAAGAAAGTTAGACAGACATATATATACTTATATATATATATACTTATATAAATGGATGAAAGTTTTCATTTGTTTCTATTGATAACTGAACTTAAATTGTTTCCTTGAATAGTGTCACATATCTCATGGACGCGTATAGCCAGACATTGTCGTGAAAAATCTAGGTTTTAGATCATTAAATCTCTCTCAGTAAAATCCAGTGTATCGTCGAATGTTCAGATACTGAGAGGACAAATAAAAAAAACCTATTTTAAATCTCTCTCAGTAAAATCCCGTGTATCGTCGAATGTTCAGATACTGAGAGGACAAAATAAAAAAAAACTATTTTAAATTAATCTCTCTTAATAAAATCCTGTGTATCGTCCAATGTTCAGATACCGAGAGGAGAAAATAAAAAAAAACTATTTTAAATTAAATCTCTCTTAATAAAATACAGTGTATCGTTGAATGTTCAGATACTGAGAGGACAAAATAAAAAAAAAAAAAACTAAATTAAATCTCTCTCATTGAAATCCAGTGTATCGTCGAATGTTCAGATACTGAGAGGACAAAATAAAAAAAAACTATTATAAATTAAATCTCTCTCATTGAAATCCAGTGTATCGTCGAATGTTCAGATACTGAGAGGCCAAAAAAAAAACTATTTTACTTCAGAATAAGAAGGGGCGATTATGTAAAATAAAGGTCAGTAAAGAGATGAAAAGACAACTTAATTGGGGGGAAAAAATTAAGCATCCCCACTTTTAAAAAAAATCTCAGGTCTTCGGTAGCTAGCTAGCTTTGAAAAGGACCCGGTTACGCGAAAATCCTTTTTGAATAAATGGCTGCTTCTCCTCCTCCTCCTGACTCGATTTCACCAAGATTCTATGCCTAGTCAGTGCATATAATTCCCGATGCAGTTTTACCTGTCATGTTCGTGGGGCCCACCTCCTAATTTACTGCAATTACGGGTTATTGTTCTTTTAAGAGTCTGCCGTATTTTCAGCAAGAGATGAACTTCCATGGGATGGGCTGAATGAGAGAGAGAGAGAGAGAGAGAGAGAGAGAGAGAGAGAGAGAGAGAGAGAGAGAGAGAGAGCGGTTAAAATCTTGTTGGGAAATGTTTCATATTCTATTTTTGGGATACTGATGTTTTCATTATCTTTTTGAGAGAGAGAGAGAGAGAGAGAGAGAGAGAGAGAGAGAGAGAGAGAGAGAGAGAGAGAGACTGTAGCACAGGATTTTGAGGAAATCACGTTGAGAAATGGTTCCTTTTCCTTCTTTTGGGATATTGATGTTTTCATTATCTTTTTATGAGAGAGAGAGAGAGAGAGAGAGAGAGAGAGAGAGAGAGAGAGAGAGAGAGAGAGAGAGAGAGAGAGAGTTATGGCAGGGTGCATAGGTTTTTGGGGAAATCATGTTGAGAAATGGTTCCTTTTCCTTCATTTGGGATATTGATGTTTTCATTCTTTTTATGAGAGAGAGAGAGAGAGAGAGAGAGAGAGAGAGAGAGAGAGAGAGAGAGAGAGAGAGAGAGAGAGAGGTTATAGGGTGCAAAGGTTTTTTTTTTAGGAAATCTGGTTGAGCAATACTTCCTTTTCCCCGTTTCGTCTATTAATGTTTTCATTCACTTTTTTTGACTTTGAAGGATTTGCGAAGAAGGGAACTTGGTAAACATAATGCATATTCATTTTTTAAAAGGCAAATTTCCACATTATATTTTTTTTCCTTGGATAATAAGACTAATTTTCTTCTATTTTTTTTCAAGTTGAAGAGACTAATTTTGATAATCTTTTCGTTCATTTCAGAGTTGGTACAAAATCATTAGCGAGGTATTTAGTGTTAATATCTCTTATAGAGCCCCCGTATGGGGGGTAGAGCCGTCAGTGCACCTCATGCAGTGCACTGTAGGCATTACTTAAGGTTCTTTGCAGCGTCCCTTCGGTCCCTAGCTGCAGCCCTTTCATTCCTTTTACTGTACCTCCGTTCATATTCTCTCTCTTCCATCTTACTTTCCACCCTCTCCTAACACCTGTTACACCTTTCAGACCTTTTACTGTCAGTTACCGCTTCTGCGCTGAATGACCTCACAGGTCCCAGTGCGTGGCCTCTGATCTAAATTCTATATTCAGTTCAACACCATTTGGCGAACCCCTTCTCAAAGAGTGAAATAACGGCAAGAAACATGAAAAAATAACGTCTGAGTATTTGTTCAAATATACCCAGTCACAGATTTGAGACAGAAACCAGTCGAGAGAATTAGTATTAACTTTTACCGAAACGTGTTTTGAATAAATCGCTTTCATTGTGGCATATAACGTTCTGTCTTCATAATGTTGGATTATATAAGATGGAAAAAAAATTGAGAAGATCGAGAATATTTTTTTTTATTATTAATATCAAAGCTTCATCCTTCTGATTCCTTCATGCACGTTTCTTCATGAATTGTTTCCTCAGCCTTTCGTCCCCACTGGGGGTTAGGGCCTTCAGTGTACCTCATGTGGTGCACTGTAAGCATTACTTAAGGTTCTTTGCAGCGTGCCTTCTCCCCTTAGCGGCAACCCCTTTCGTTCCTTTTACTGTACCTCCTTTCATATTCTTTTTAATCCGTCTTACTTTCTGCCTTCTGCTAACAGTTGATTCATAATGCAACTGCTTTGAGGTTTTCCTCCTGTTACACCTTTCAAACCTTTTAATGTCAGTTTCCGTTTCAGCGTTGAATGACCTCATAAGTCCCATTCAATTCAGTTCAACTTAACCTTTCATCTACATCATTCCACGAGTTTGTTGTAACACGTGAAATTCGTACTCATAAATAGCTGAAACCTGCTTACAGGAAGCGATTTTAATAACTAGGTAAAGAGAGAGAGAGAGAGAGAGAGAATCGAGGGAAGAGCTATCATATGTTTAACTGTAAGCGCGCGCGCGCGAGAGAGAGAGAGAGAGAGAGAGAGAGAGAGAGTCGGTCCCCCTGAGTAAACGGATTGAAGAAAAATAACAGAGTGAAAGTGTGCACCCGCATTTAGTGTATGAGAGAGAGAGAGAGAGAGAGAGAGAGAGAGAGAGAGAGAGAGAGAGAGAGAGAGAGGAGGGTGGACCATATTTAGAAATGTATGAGGGTAAGACGACACTCAGGAGAGAGAGAGAGAGAGAGAGAGAGAGAGAGAGAGAGAGAGAGAGAGAGAGAGAGAGCAGGGTCGCCGGGGAAGGGGAGAATCTTCCGCACACCCAAACACACACACGCACACACACTTTCCCCTACAAGGCTAAATATACAATGTCATGCTTCCGACCTCTGGCTGTCCGTTTTGGGCGAGCGTTTTGCGGGATAGAACCATTCTTAAATTTCCAGGGTTATCGTTTCCATTGATTCCTCTCTCTCTCTCTCTCTCTCTCTCTCTCTCTCTCTCTCTCTCTCTCTGTATATATATATATATATATATATATATATATATATATATATATATATATATATATATATATATATATATATATATATTATAAATTATGTATTCAGTGAATGAACATGCATGTTGAGTTTGCATACTATACGTGCGTATAATTTTGCTTGCAAGCACCGCTTGTTATTAGGGTATATGGTGTAACCGGTGTATCCATACTGCATATTTAGGAAGAGACCCAAGATTCCCGAAAGCTCTCTTGAGATATATAGAAAAGGGGAATCGAACAGATTCCCAGAAAGCTCTCTGAGACTGAAAAAGGGGGAATCGGACAGATTCCCGAAGGCTCTCTGAGATTGAAAACGGGAATCGAGCAGATTCCCTGAAAGCTCTCTGTAGAGATTTATCTTTAAGTTTATATATATATATACAGTATATATATATATATATATATATATATATATATATATATATATATATATATATATATATATATATATATATATATATATATATATATATATATATATATATATATATATATATATACATATATAAAACTGTGGATTTGTTTCTCCATTACCTTCCGTATCTATGAATTATTTGTACGTTTCTGTGTAATGCAGGATTTATATAGTTTCTGGATAGAATCCCTTGATAAAAAAAAGAATTCTTAAATGTTCTCAAAATATGAGCGATGTTCGGTAATTGAAAGTCGGTGAGCACAGTCTAACAAAAAAAAAATAATTAAAACTGTCTAAAATGAATGGTCTATTGGGTGGCTTCACTGATAAGGCATCGGGATTATATGTGCACCCTATGACTTTCGATTTTAATCGCCTACAGCCAGGTTAAAATAAAAAAAAGAAAGGTGAAAGTGGGTCTGAACTTTCATAACCTATTTTTCACCTTAGATTAAGGGTGTCATTGAGGTAGCTGTCAGGTTGCGCTTAATAATGTCGGTAATTTGTATGGTCTAGATAAGAGAGTTTCATTACTGCTCAGAGTTTAAGTTTTCTGTAAAAGAAAACTGTTGTGCCGGCTTTGTCTGTCCGTCCGCACTCTTTCCTGTCCGCACTTTTTCTGTCCGTCCTCAGATCTTAAAAACTACTGAGGCTAGAGTCCTACAAATTGGTATGTTGGTCATCCACCCTCCAATCATCGAACACACCAAATTGCAGACCTCTAGCCTCAGTAGCTTTTATTTTATTTAAGGTTAAAGTTAACCATAATCGTGCTTCAAGTCGGCGTGTGTGCGCTTGCTTGCTTGCGCACGTAAGATTACGTACTGTTATCACGATTAAAGGAACGGTGATTCGTTATCGTTTAAGTAATCTGTTTATGGAAGTTTGAAAGGTAAAGAAGCTATTTGCTCCCCTTAGTGCGAGATAAGTGCATTTATTCGCGCATGCGCTGACGGACCCCTGAGTAATTTCAAATACAGTAAATATTCAAAATACATTAAATATTCACCTTCAAGAAAATATTCTTTCAGTTACACTCCGGAAGAAAGTGGGAGGTTTTCCCTACCAAGATATTCACTGACAAAAACGCCTGGCTGCAACATGTAGCCAGGAATTTTATGAAAAGAATCATTACATTGTAATTTAATGGAAAGTTAGAGGTTTTCTTACCAGAATATTCACTGGCAACAGCGACTGACTGCAATAAGTAACCAGGAATTTTATGAAAAGAATAATGACATTGTAATTTAATGGAAAGTTAGAGGTTTTCTTACCAGAATATTCACTGGCAACAGCGACTGACTGCAATAAGTAACCAGTAATATTATGAAAAGAATCATTGCAATGTAATCTAATGGATTTCAGCTTATAAAATAAATAAATAATCATATGGCGTAAGAGACCTGCACGCCTCGAATCTCTGATAGCAAATCTGGTATGAATCTCATTTTTATTACCGAATTTGCACCCCACAGGTTTTTGGCACCTGGAGGTAATTACTTAATGACACCACCTGCCAGAGTCATTAGGGAGCTAGTTACCCTTATAAAATCGGAAATCAGGGCAGATGGAAGTTTGATAACCTGCGCATGCGTCGATATCGATCACGGTATAGAGAGAGAGAGAGAGAGAGAGAGAGAGAGATTTACTAAGAATACAATACGATAAGTCATTTTTTATGTGTATAAAAATTTCAGTTACAGTTTGCTGGATTTGACAAAGGTTACATTCCCATAATTAGAATTCCATTAAGGGTATCATAGTACGTTTAATTACTTAAATATTATTTAATCTTATTGTAAGATTGATCAGATGAATTACATAAATATCTTCGTAGTTCAGATTGATGCCACTTCATTTTGAATGAACGACGCAATGGCATTTTGTCTATGTCTTAAATATCTTGACTGGGGTAAGTGCTGTCAGTGCACCTCATGCGGTGCACCGTAGGCATTACTTAAGGTTTTTGCAGCGTCCCTTCGACCCCTAGCTGCAACCCCTTTCTTTCTTTTTACTGTACCTCCTTTCATATTCTCTTTCTTCCATCTTGTTTTCCACTCTTTCTTAACAGTTGATTCATAGTGCAATTGCTGGGTTTTCCTTCTGTTACACCTTTCAAACCGTTTATTGTCAATTTCTGTTTCTTTGCTGAATGACCTCATAGGTCCCAGTGCTTGGCCTTTGGCCTAAATTCTACATTCAGCTCAACTCAACTAAGTAATGAATAATTTACATGAGAAATTATTAACACAAAGGGAAAGAATTCCACTTTACAGTAATGAGAGACAAAAAAATACAAGTGAACATTAGAAGGTCCATAATCCTGTAATGTAGATAAAACGTCATATTTTATTTATAATCCCGTCACATTGGCCACATTCTTTGCTCCTTGTAGTGCTGAAAAAAGACAAGTAGCTCCGCCGTGATTTAAACCCGACAGAGACCAGCGTCATTTGCATTTTCTCTCTGCTTTTACGAGTGAAGTAAGTTTCAGCTAAACTTCGGAAAGCTGTTAGTGTTCACTGTTAGTGTCACTGGATTGCCGTCACAAACCCAGGACGCTTCGCCAAATAAGGGAGCGATTGTGTTCTCGATGCGGTTGGTGGTTCACAAACACACCTTTTATTTTTGCGATGTCGAAGTGACGAGAATAATATGACCGTCTTGTCTTCCTCTTCTTCTTCTTCTTCTTCTTCTCTTTGTGGAACAAACACAGGTTGGTCTTTTTTTTTTTTATTTAAATTTCAAGGCGTTCTTTAATGTTTTGATAGGGACATAATTGTGAACTTATGGTTTGATAGTGACTTATTTGCACTTTTGTTTTGATAGTGTCTTATTTGCAAACTCATGTTTTGATAGTGACATTTGCAGACTTATGTTTGATGGTGGCTTATTTGCAAACTTTTGTTTTGATAGTGACTTGTTTGCAGAATAATGTTTTTGATGGTGACTTATATGCAAACATATTTTGATAGTGACTATTTGCAGAATTATGTTTTGATAGTGTCTTATTTGCAGATTTGTTTGATAGGGAATTATTTGTAAACTTATGTTTTGATAGTGACTTGTTTGCAGACTTTTGTTTTGATAGTGTCTTATTTGCAGACTTGTGTTTTGATAGTGACTTATTTGCAGACTTATGATTTTGATAGTGACCTATTTGCAGACTTATGTTTTGATAGTGACTTATTTGCAAACATATATTTTGATTGTGACGTATTTGCAAACTTATATTTTGATAGTGACTTATTTGTAAACATATATTTTGATATTGACTTACTTGCAAACATATATTTTGATAGTGACTTATGTGCAAACATTTATTTTGATATTGACTTATCTGCAAACATATATTTTGATAGTGACTTATTTGCAAACTTATATTTTAAAGCATGTATGGGAAGAGGGAGGACATTCGAAGATTTTGTTTATTTGCTTTTTATTTGTTAATTGATCTGTTTATCTAATAACTAATCTCTTCCTGTATTGTGTCGAATGACCACCATATTCTGTGGAAGCTTGAATTTCAAGTCAATGGCCCCTTTGGTGGGCTTGTTCCATATGAATAGGGTTCATCTTCTGAATAATAATAATAATAATAATAATAATAATAATAATAATAATAATAATAATAATAATAATAATTTTTGTTAAGACTGACAAGCTATAAACCCAAGAGGGCTCAAAAGGTCAACTCAACCTGCAGAGAGGGACGAGTTATAGGAAAAATGAGTCTGAATATAATCTTTGTGGATATGGGGAATATGAGGGTGGTATTGCTGGGTGACGTAAATGCAAAGAGATAACTTTGTTTCAGTAGAGTCCACTCCTTAAATTATGGCCATACCTGCTATCCGAAAAGAGGTGCGTCGCTAGTTGTAGGAAACAAAGGAAAACAGAGAATGACTTATTCTGATGTGATTGGTATCAAGGAATCACCAAACTGACCTTCAGTTTGCCAATCTTAGGTATTACCAGCGAGATTTATGTCGCTGT
>NC_089748.1:41186097-41188597 GCF_040412425.1 Macrobrachium rosenbergii
TTCACGAGCCCAATAGGTGGCATATCTCAATTTCGAAAATTTTGCAGATACTGCAGTTTTCCATTTTAGGACTGAATAGTCTCCTGCGGGCGTGCCTCTACTTAGCCATACCCACGGGTTCCCGATTTTGGGATACGGGTCCTCATTGGTTTACGCGAAGAGCTTTTTCGAGGGATACATGACTGGATAAAAATTTTCATTTTTATTTTGTTTACAGCTCTGTACCGAAGTTGAGAGTCTTATTTCCGTTCAGTAATTATATATATATATATATATATATATATATATATATATATATATACATATATATATATATATTTTTTTTTTTGTGACAGTAATGACGGCTGTCACTTTCATTATTGCCTAATTTTATTTAAGAGAACACTGGAAAATGTTATAATAATTGTAATTTTTCTAAGAACTATACTGCTAAACTTGAAATGTAATGATATAATAGAAAAAATTATTCAACATGCATTTCATTTCATTTGATCAAATGTAGAATTTTTTACCCAACTAGCTAGCTAGCAAGAGAGAGAGAGAGAGAGAGAGAGAGAGAGAGAGAGAGAGAGAGAGAGAGAGAGAGAGAGAGCATACATCATGATTGTATTGATTATCTGGATAATGAAATCATTAAAATTAACACGGACCAGCCATTAAGTTCAGTGTCCTATTAGCAACGGGAAGGGGCGAGGATTTTGAAGCTCCTTTGGGGCATTTGGTGGGGCATAAGGTTTGATAATAAGCCCTGCAACTTATACCTGTCAGCCGGAGGCGTTTTCATCTAAATTTAGTCATAATTCAAAAGACTGGGAGCAATGGCTCTTAACCAGGGGTGCTCGCCCCCTAGGAGATGCGAGGATGCCTATGAATAATTAAAGAAAAATATATATTTTTATATATATGCATGTTATTTTTTTCTGCAAAAAATAAAAGCAAAATAAAATACATTTTAATAATAATAATAATAATAATAATAATAATAATAATAATAATAATGATAATTATTATTATTATTATTATTATTATTATTATTATTATTATTATTATTATTATTATTATTATTATTATTATTATTATTATTCAGGGTGTGCGAGAAGTTGCTGAAGTTGTCTGCGTAACTTTAAACGGAGAATAATTCTCTGTGCTTTTTGTGATTAGCAGAAACTGAGTGTAAGTGACAAATAACAGAGGACTGTTGAAAATAAAACAGTCAGTTAAGTAGGTGGACCAACTTTTATTGCAGTTATTCGCTAGTCCTGGGCATATCATGAAGACGTTTGCTTTACAGGTATCTAGAGAGAAACATAGAGTAGATTGGACGACTGACTAGCCAATCTTATATAAAGCTTCCAGTCCGTCTTCGGCACTTCGTAACAGCGTACGTAGGAACTTTGAATTTTGAGTTCCGAACATTATATAAAAATACCTTTAAAATCATGATTTTTTTTTTGGTAGGCCATTGAATTTACGGCCGGTTGAAGAGCAAGAGCCCGTGCCAGCACCCGGCTGGGTTCATCTAGATAGATAGACTTTGGATCTTGGATAGCACCGTGACTACATATCTGTTAAGTTCTCACATCACGCGTTAGATCTGTCGTTTAGCCATTTTCGGAATCCCGGTCACCCGTCCAGATACCAGCAGCCTTGTCTTAAGCATTCGTCCATGCTACTGGCTTGAGACAGTTCCATCATCCACAATCAAGGTGCCACAGTCACGCTGATGAATACTAGAGGTCTCTCTCTCTCTCTCTCTCTCTCTCTCTCTCTCTCTCTCTCTCTCTCTCTCTCTCTCTCTCTCTCTCTCTCTATGCCTGGTGAATACTGATGCTCGTTTGAGGAAGCTGCGATTCTGCGTTTATTTACCTGTATATATTTCTCAACTACAGTTTATTGATTTGTATTTATCTGCGTTTATTGATTTGTTTATGTTTTCGTTGTTTACATTTGGTATTTTATGGGTTTTTCTGATTTTCCTCATCCAGCTGTTAGGCATTCTGTTTTTTTTTTTTTTTTTTTTTTTAAGAGGTTTGTTGGTTCTTGGTCTACTTTACGTTGCTTCATGTCAATGCGTGCGCAGTAATAATAATAATAATAATAATAATAATAATAATAATAATAATAATAATAATAATAATAATAATAATGTTTACAAGGAAACGTTTATTTAAAAATGCTATGTACACATGCAAAAGCAGCCAGTTTTGGTATATTTTCTGTTTATAAAAGATTCTTTAATACAGTGATGCCTGCAGCCGCCGATCTTAATTGGTTTTCTGCTTTTATGAATTATGTTTATGTGTGTGTTTGTGTGAAATGGGATGTTTATTCGTATGGGTAGAATTTACGCAATTGGTCGTTTTTATGACTTTGAAACGAAAGTGGTTCGAGACACGAAAGCCAATCTCGTTTGCATAATGAAGATGGTGTAACTAACTTTTTAGTTTTCTGTAAAAGAAAACTATTGTGCCGGCTTTGTCTGTCCGTCCGCACTTTACTC
>NC_089748.1:41193597-41208597 GCF_040412425.1 Macrobrachium rosenbergii
TTGATCGAAATGGTACTTTGACACAGTGTACAAGACACCTCCCGCTAATTTTTGGTAATGTAATGCATTGTCAAATGATTTCAGTCAAGGCGTTTACTCTTGACTTTTAAAGGCAAAGTCGCATGAGTCAGCTGGACTAATCTACGCAATCGAACGTCTGCTATCCCCTATAGACAGGAAAGGGGGCGGAGATGGGGAGGCCAGGAAAGTGGGTTGAGGGGAGGGATGAGGAGGGGAAGGGAGAGGGAGGGATGGGATGGGGATAAAGAACGTTCGAATGCATAGTTTGGCGACGCTTGGCAACACCATGTATGTAAGTCAAGAGTATACGCCTTAACTAAAACATTTGACAATGCAGTATATCACCAAACATTACCGGGAGGTGTCTTGTACACTGTGTCAAAGGACCATTTCGATCAAATAATTAGTCTGAAAGATATTTAAGAAAAACACTGACTCGCGGTCTTTGAAATGGATAGCAGTCATCTAGCTTATCGAGTACCTGTAAGCAACTGGCATACATGATATGCTATGTGGTTGCAGGTACGGACTGATAGCAGGTTATGTGAGATAATTGCAGTGCATGGCGACTGATTGCCCTGCGTGAGGTGACTGCAATATATGGGAGTGATTACCAGTGTATGGTTCGAATGAAATTAAGGGGATGACTTTAGTGTATGGGTATTGCAGTGAGCTATATGTAATACATGAGATGCATGTAATAGATGACCCTTTTACAATATGTAGAGTGATTGCCATTCATGAATATTTACATTGCATTGGGTTATTGCAATATGTGGGGAGATTTATACCTGTTTCGTGATTGATAGATGAAATTTAAAGAGTAATTGAAGTGTATGGTGATTGCACTTAGATGTATGTAATACATGACCATTTTACAGTATGTACAGTGGTTGCCATGTATTAATATTTACATTGCATGGGATTATTGCAATATTTTGTAGTGATTTCTGCCTGTGTCGTGATTGACAGATGTGACCTGTCTACAGTGACAAGGGAAGGCTTTGTTTACAGTGAGTAGGGATGTCATTATGCTAATATGAATCATTATAAGTTTATTTTGATTTATTTTGATATACTGGATAATTGCAGTGGACAAGGGAAGGCTTTGTTTACAGTGAAAAGGAAATTCATTTTATGGATCATTATAAGAATATTTTGATGTATTGGATAATTGCAGTGGAAGGGTTGTGGGTTAACCTTAGCGTTATTGTGCACAGGGTGATAGCAATAAATGGGATGGTTGTAATTTATGGGACGGTTACGATAATGAATGGTTGCAGTGTATGGGTGAAGTGTTTACTGTTTTGTATTTATCCCCTGACAAAGAAAGGTGACAGGTCAAAGCAGTCTAGACTATTATGATAACCAGGGGGAAAAATAAATCATCGTCTTGTTAGTACAGTGGTCAAGTAGGATTTTCCCTTAAGTCGTATTTATCAAACTTTTATATCTAAATTATGGTTTATTTTAATTTTTATATTTATCGAACGTTTTTAAATTTCTAAAATTTGGTTTATTTCAATTACTTTTATACTTCAAGTATTTTTAATGATCAAACTTTTTATAATTCTAAATTTTTAGATTATTTCAATTTTTTTTATTTATCAAATGTTTTCGGAATTATAAATTTTAGCTTATGTCAAGGTTTTTTATTTATCAAACGTTTCTTAATTCTAAATCTTATTTTATTTCAAGTATTTTTGTTTGTCAAACGTTTTTATAATTCTGAATCTTAGTTTATTAAATGTTTTTGTATTAAGAAATTGCTTTCATTTGGCAAATTCCTTTTCCTCAATTTTAATCCTTTTCCCTTTTTTATTTTCCTGTTCCTTCCCGTAACACTTGTTTCTTTTCCTCTCCCTTCACGTAGCACCTGATTCTTTTCCCCTTCCATTCCGTAACACCTGATTCTTTTCCTCCTCGTTCACGTAGCATCTGATTCTTTTCCCCCCTTCCATCACGTAGCACCTGATTCTTTCGCCCTTCCATCACGTAACACCTGTTTCTTTTTCCATCACGTAACACCTGTTTCTTTTCCCCTTCCATCACGTAACACCTGATTCTTTTCCCCTTCCACCCCGTAACAACTGCCGAGTGAAACGCCTTTTTAGAATTTGGAAGCAAACGCAAACAGAATTTTTTCCCCCCCGAGGAATGCATGATACGCCCCACAAGGCAGCCCAGACCTGCTATTGCTGTTTCAAAAGCCACTCATTTCTCGGGATTTAACGTTGGGCGTACAGCCGATATTTTGCCTTCTGGCTCGAACTTGAGAAATTTCAAAGGGTCCTGTCCTATAAAGTGCGTCAAAAACTGGTTCTATAAATTAAGAGTCAAAGGGGAAAAAAGAGAAGAGAAGAGAGAGAGAGAGAGAGAGAGAGAGAGAGAGAGAGAGAGAGAGAGAGAGAGAGAGAGAGAGAGAGAGATAAAATACAGCGAATAAGAGTTTTTGTACATTCAAAGTCAAAGGGACAAAAGAAAAGAGAGAAGAGAGAGAGAGAGAGAGAGAGAGAGAGAGAGAGAGAGAGAAAGAGAGAGAGAGAGAATACTGTGAATAAGCGTTTTTGTAAATTAAAGTCAAAAGGAAAAAAGAGGAGAGAGAGAGAGAGAGAGATAAGATACAGCGAATAAGAGTTTTTGTAAATTTGAAGTCAAAGGGACAGGAGAGAGAGAGAGAGAGAGAGAGAGAGAGAGAGAGAGAGAGAGAGAGAGAGAGAGAGAGAGAATACAGTGAATAAGCATTTTTGTAAATTAAAGTCAGAGACAAAAAAAAAGGGAGAGAGGAAGAGAGAGATAAAATACAATGAATAAGAGTTTTTGTAAATTGAAGTAAAAAAGAAAAATAAAAGAAAGGAGAGAGAGAGAGAGAGAGAGAGAGAGAGAGAGAGAGAGAGAGAGATTCTTGTTAAT
This sequence comes from Macrobrachium rosenbergii, assembly GCF_040412425.1. Lineage (NCBI taxonomy): Eukaryota > Metazoa > Arthropoda > Malacostraca > Decapoda > Palaemonidae > Macrobrachium > Macrobrachium rosenbergii. The sequence continues at coordinate 41,196,532 of NC_089748.1, forward strand.
GACAGTACTGAGAGATTCCTATGTATGAAATACAGTTTTAAGAGATCTTGTAAATAAAGAGAGACAGACAGACAGACAAACAGAAATAAAAACGGGCAACGAAGGATTATATAGTATTGTAGATGGGAGAAAAATTTGAAATAAGAAAATGAGGAAAATTTGAAACAAGACAAGGTAAATGAGGAAAACTTGAAATAAGACAAGGTAAATGAGGAAAATTTGAAACAAGACAAGGTAAATGAGGAAAACTTGAAATAAGACAAGGTAAATGAGGAAAATTTGGATAAGACCAGGTAAATGAGGAAAATTTGAATAAGAAAAGGTAAATGAGAACATTTTGAAATAAGAAAAGGTAAATGAGAAAATTTTGGAAAAATAAAAGGTAAATGAGAAAAATTTGAAACAAGAAAAGGTAAATGAGTCTCAGGGACTATATGTGTTTTTGTCTATTCTTTCCTGCCATAATTATTTTTCTGAACAGTAGGGTATTTTGGCATCTTTCAAAATGATAAAGGTTCACATATAAAAAGAAATCAAAGAATAAGTTTTTGGTTTTTCTTGGAGCACTCTTTTTTATGCATTTTATGTGAATCTCTCTCTCTCTCTCTCTCTCTCTCTCTCTCTCTCTCTCTCTCTCTCTCTCTCTCTCTCTCTCTCTCTCACACACACACACAAATACCAGTAACTTGGTTGATGACTCACATGGGCATTACATAACCTTGGGAGACTTCAAGGGCTTTACAAAACCTTGGGAGACTTCAGGGGCATTACATAACCTTTGGAGACTTCATGGGCACTACATAACTTTGGGAGACTTTAGGGACATTACATAACCTTGGGAGACTTGAGGGGCATTACAAAACCTTGGGAGACTTCTTGGGCATTGCATAACCTTGGGAGACTTCATGGGCATTACATAACCTTGGGAGACTTCATGGGCCTTACATAAACTTGGGAGACTTCATGGGCATTACATAACCTTGGGAGACTTCATGGGCATTACATAATCTTGGGAGACTTCATGGGCATTACATAACCTTGGGAGACTTCATGGGCATTACATAACCTTGGGAGACTTCATGTGAATTACAATTATTATTCTCAAGAAATTCGCAATATTCTGATAAGCTTATGTAATAAAAATCGACAATTATATAAATATAAATTGTATGTTAGCATGGTAAAGATATTAATGCAATTTATTTGTATAATTGTGGACTTTTATTATTATTATTATTATTATTATTATTATTATTATTATTATTATTATTATTATTATTCATAAATATCTCATATTAGCATGAGTCACTAAAATGTTGGAGAAATCCACAGTGGTGTAAGTGTAAATATATATTAGAAATATATTCACAAACGAGAGCTTTTGAGAACTTGCTCGATTCTCCTTCTCAAGAGAAGGAAAATCTAGCAGATTCTCAAAAGCTCTCGTTTGTATGTATATATTTATATATATTTAAACTTACACCACTGTGGATTTCTTCAACATCATCATTATTATTATTATTATTATTATTATTATTATTATTATTATTATTATTATTATTATTATTATTATTGTTGCTGCTGCATTTGGAGAAACAACTAGACACCTTTGACTGCTTTCTCACACACGTGCTGATAAAGCATCTCTCACTTGGGAGCAAGGTGCAGAATACTGCATAAACGCTTTATCGCTTCCATCCCATTCATTACTCCCAGCATGCCATGCAGCGAGTGGCTTCTCTGACTCACTGGCCAGTCCTGCAAGATTCTGCGAGAAGAAGAAGAAGAAGAATCAGAAGAAGATGGAAACTCTTTTGACTGGAGGAGGAAGAGGAGGCTTTGATCTCGTATTGCATCGGAATAAGATCCGTGTATAACCCAGCGGGAGGCTATTTGAATAATGCATAGGGGAGCTGGATTGGTACTGGTAGCGGTTTAGTAAGGGATGAAAGGAAAAAACAAAAGTGGATGGTGCTTTTGGAGCTTATCTCTTGAACCTTACTTAAGCTGGAGATGGGTTGCAACGGTTGATAGAGTCGGAATTAGTTGCAGTGAATCAAAATTCGGTTGATGTATTAATCGACTTCAGTGGAGAGTGACTTTAGAAGGCTTCCTCTGACGCCTTGTTCGTCAGTTTTCTCTTTATTTCCTTTTTTAGTTTTCTGTAAAGGAAAACTACTGTGCCGGCTTTGTCTGTCCGCCCTCAGATCTTAAATCCTACTGAGGCTACAGTGCTGCAAATTGGTATGTTGATCATCCACCCTCCAGTCATCAAACATACGAAATTGCATCCCTCTAGCCTTAGTAGTTTTTATATTATTTAAGGTTTAAGTTAGTCGTAATCGTGCTTCTGGCAACGCAACAGCACAGGCCACCACGGCCGGCTGAGGGTTTCATGGGCCGCGGCTTATACAGCATTATACCGAGACCACTTAAAGATAGAGCTATTTTCGGTGGCCTTGATTAGCCCATATGCTGTACGGAAAACTCGACTGCGCCGAAGAAACTTCGGCTTTTTTTTTTTTGTTTTTTTTTTTTTGTTATCTCATTGTTGACTTCGTTGTCTTTCGTATCTTGGCAAAGGACTTTGTTAATGTGAAGTAATGTGGAGAGGAATTCTTTTATCCTAGGCTGTCGGTGAGGGAATGCATTTGGAATGCAAATGCAACGCAGGGGAAAAAAAATTCAAGAACATGAAAATGTTGCTTGAGAAATTATGCTTCTCTTGAGATGGTGCGAAAGTTATTGGGACTGACGGGGGAGAATTTTTTTTTTTTAAATATATCTATATAAGGTGTTGTTATTGCATTATTTATGTTATTTAAATTATTGCTGTTTAGAATTTTCATAACCGTTATGCACTTCTCATTAGTGAATGCTAGTATTTTCCCCTTTGTTGTTATTGTGTGAGACAAGTTTTTTAACATACTTTACGTTGCAAAATTTCATACGTTATCATATCATTCGTCTTCATTATTAATATTAAGTTTTTTTCGCTTTTATCATTTATTATTATTATTATTATTATTATTATTATTATTATTATTATTATTATTATTATTATAAGTGCTGTTTTCTAGCAAATTTTTCATAATATTTGCTGTATTTAAAACGCGATCTGGTCATTTTATTCCGGAAACACTACAAAATTATCAGGAAGGAAAGATTCTTCTATACAGGATACTTGTTTCTTTAAGAAACAAGTAAAAAATGCGCCGAAGTTTCTTCGGCACAATCGAGTTTTCTGTACAGCCGCTACAGAGCATAATCAAGGCCAACGAAAAATAGATCTAACTCTCGTTGGTCTCTGTATAATGCTGTATGAGCCGCGGCCCATGAAACTTTAACCACGGTCCGGTGGTGGAATATCCTATATCGTTGCCGGAAGCACGATTATGGCTAACTTTAACCATAAATAAAATAAAACTACTGAGGCTAGAGGGCTGCAATTTGGTATGTTTGATGATTGGAGGGTGGATGATCAACATACCAATTTGCAGCCCTCTAGCCTCAGTAGTTTTTATTTTATTTAAGGTTAAAGTTAGCCATAATCGCGCTTCTGGCACGATATAGGAAAGGCCACCACAGTGCCGTGGTTAAAGTTTCCTGGGCCGCGGCTCATACAGCATTATACCGAGACCACCGAAAGATAGATCAATTTTCGGTGGCCTTGATTATACGGTGTAGCGGCTGTACAGAAAACTCGATTGCGCCGAAGAAACTTGGGTGTATTTTTTGCTTGTTGTTTTTATGAAGATTTAATTTTAATCAGATTTGACTAAGACAATTTTTTTTGTTCTTTTTTTTCAGGTAAGTCACTTTGGGCCACTTCATTCACCTGTTGGATAATTGAGTTCTTGTTCAGGTAAGCCTAGACAATCAATCCCGACTTCCTTCAAAAATGAAAATCTTACTTAATTTATTTTTTAGGAATATTCCGGGTCTTATTCGTAGTCTTTATTCAAATAATCAGCCGAGATTTTGAAGATATTTACTTACCCACGCAGAACTTAAATGATATATCACTAACAGTGTGCACACTACACATTAACGCTTATATGTGTGTGTTTTTTTTTTTAATTCCGTGGTATCATTATAAGTTCAGTCCATCCGATTTTCTTGTCCTAAAAACAAGTTTCCTCTCAGCAACACCATTTTAATTTTACTCTATCTATGGTGAGTTTCATAAGTGTCCTCTGTATATTCATATAAGAATTCCGATATCTCCCATTGATTTCTGAGACGTTAAATCGCTTACAAGTTGCTTAATTAATCAGTTTAAGTCGTTAGAGAATATTTTTTGGTCAGCCAAAGGTAATTTTTCTATAAAGGTGTATTTTATCTATGAAGGCGTGGAGCTTCCGTGGCATCGTTATAAGTTCAGTAGCTTAGAATGGCTCATAACTTTATGTAAATGTGTAACAGTTTTTATAATGTAATCTGTAGCAAAATATTTTAACTGTAAACTGGTTCGCGAGCGTGTCATTCTTATGCATGCCTGTTTGTGTTTATTTTTGAAATGTAATTTGTAATTTTAAACCAGATTTAATCTGTAATTTTGAACATGATGTAATTTGTAATTTTAAACAAAATGTAATTTGTAATTTTAAACCAAGTGTAATTTGTAATTTTAAACCAAATGTAATTTGTAATTTTAAACAAAATTTAATTTGTAATTATAACACAATTTAATTTGCAATTAAAAAAAATTATTTCGTAATTTTAAACCAAATTTAATTTTTAATTTGAAACCAAAATGTAGTTTGTAATTTTAAACCAAATTTGATTTGTAATTTTAAACAAAATTTATTTTGTAATTTTAAACAAAATATATTTTGTAATTTTAAATAAAATGTAATTTATAATTTAAAACCAAATGTAATTCGTAATTTTGAACAAAATTTAATTTGTAATTTTAAACCAAATGTAATTTGTAATTTTAAACAAAATATAATTTGTAATTTTAAACAAAATTTAATGTATAACTTTAAACAAAATGTAATTTGTAATTTTGAGTAACATCTATTTTGTAATTTGAAACCAAATTTAATTTGTAATTTTAAACAAAATATAATTTGTAATTTTGAACAAATTGTAATTTGAAAATTTTAAACAAAAGGAATTTTCCCCGCTAACCGTTAGGACATTCACTAGAGTAAGAAAGTGATAAAGAATAAAAAAAAAAAAAAAAGAGAGAATCCGTTACATAGATAATGGCTTATAGGAGCCGTCGATGCACGTGATGGGATCTCGGAAGAAAATTCCCAACATCGTCCCGAAATATTTCCTAGATAAAGTCTCGTCAGAGATAAATTTTACCATAAGCAGCCGAAATGCAAATCCGCAATCGATAAGCCCTTCGGACACTGAATCCATAAGGTCGGCGATCGTATATTTAAGTGCGGGAGAATCGCCTCTATGGCCGAGGCGTTTCGATGGGTTCTGCCAAGGGAAAGAGCTGTGTGAAATTTGTATATCTTAATTATTATATTTTTGGGCGATTAAGATGCGCTTGATATAGCCGGATGGTAATCACTGTCATTTGCCCCCGGGGGGCGTCGTGCATGAGGTGGTTTATATATATATTTTTTTTATCCTTTTTTTTCTATGCGTTTTTTTTTTGTTCCATATATGACATGGTTTTTATTTTTCATGTTTTTTTTTCCATATATGACATGGTTGTTATTTTCCCTGTGCGTATATGGTCGTATGAAATACTTTTTATCTTTTTCTTTGTATATATATATATATATATATATATATATATATATATATATATATATATATATATATATATACATATGAATGTCTTTTACTGTATACCACAGTATAATATAAATATAAAAAGGCCCATAAAACACCATTTGAACGTTGCAACCATATATTTCGAGCACTTCCTTCTGTGCCCCTGTTCACTGGTAAAATATGGCTCAAATAGTGTTTTTATGGGCCTTTTTATCTTCATATATATATATATATATATATATATATATATATATATATATATATATATATATATATATATATATATATATATATATATATATATATATATATATATATATATATATATATATATATATGGTCTCATGATTTTTCTGGTCCAGACATGACATGATTATTTTTCTCCAGTACGTATATGGTCTTGTAATTTTTTTTTATTTCATTTTTTCCTTTGTTTTGGGGGGCTGTTCCATACATAAAACGATTATTTTTTCTCCTGTACGTATATGGTCTTATGAAATTTTTTTTTAATCCATATATGGTTTATTGATGCAGTTATTCTCAGCTCTCTTATTTTATTCTAATTTCTCTTTATATGAAATATATTCTTTTGTTTGAATTGTTAAGGATTATTACCGCTGTTATTTAACACGAAGCTAAAATTCACGATATATATTTGGCAGTGCGGATTCATATGAAAGGTATTTTCTGTCACATGCATTGTGACATTGTTACACGTACAGTGAATTAGATGCTGATGCATGGCAAAAAGAGTAACGAGCACTAATTCTAGAAAGTAGTATGCAATGAAAAAAAAAATCTTTATTGAAATATAAGGAAGCAGCCAAAAAAATATCTTTAGTCAGTTAGCAAAATCATAGGTAACATTTTTGTGAAAGAGGTAACCACCATTTCGAGCAATATTACCTTGCAAGAAAAGGTGGGGAGGGGGAACTTTGACTGACTTTCAATAACCTAGCAATTTTATAAGTAAAAGACCTGAAGCCATCTTTACGCAGAAATAGAAAGCTCTCAGAATAATTCTACAGAAAGCTTTCAGAATAATTCTACGAAGAAAGACTGAGGGTGAATTTCAACTCCCAGTGCATTATTGCCAAAATATTTAGAGTAGTCATATTTAGAGTTCCTGTGCACAGTAAGTGTCTAATCAGTAGTCTTTATTTTGCTGGAGTTCAGTCTGATAAGTAACTCACCATATGAGTAGAAGTTTCGTAGACTACTGACCACATCAGTAAGAAGTCTTATAGATTACTGACCACATCAGTAAGAAGTCTTATAGATTACTGACTAAATCAGTAAGAAGTCTTACAGACTACTGACTAAATCAGTAGGAAGTCTCATACTCTACTAATTACTTCAGTAAAGAAGTCACATAGACTACTAACTAAACCAATAAGAAGTCACACAGACTACTAACTAAACCAATAAGAAGTCACTTAGACTACTAACTAAACCAATAAGAAGTCACACAGACTACTAACTAAACCAATAAGAAGTCACACAGACTACTAACTAAACCAATAAGAAGTCACATAGACTACTAACTAAATCAATAAGAAGCCACACAGACTACTAACTACCTCAGTAAGAAGTCTGATAGATTCCTGACTACACCACTGACTGATCCACACCACTTCCTGGTCGATTCTCCTTCACGATGAGTTACAAACAAAACAGCACCGTTCATTTATGAATGACCAGATACGACACCATTCGTCTTGTCTCGTGTGATGATTGAGATTGAAGACAGAAGTTAAACCTTTCATTTTAAGATAAGGACGACAGGGCCATCTGGACGAACCAGCATCTCTGCGTCGTTTTATTGCTTCTGGTAACCGATAAACCAAGAAGTATATATTTCATTTTTATTAGAGCAGTGTATAAAGTATATATAAACAGGTTCCTATGTACGAGAGGCAGCAGTCTAACTCACTCTCTTGGCACGCATTCCTAGGCCTATTGCCAGGAAGGGTGACAAATGCGACCGGCTGAGTAATACAAGTACAGAACACACAAACACACACACACACGTGTGTGTATACAGTATGTCCTCTCCTGGCTGAGTTGCCAAATAGTTTTTTATAACCGATCCCAGCTCGCATTGCCAACACGACGGCAGCGTGTTTCTACCAACAAACGCCACGGTATACTATGCCCGGATGCCCAGCTTGGGGCTTGCACACACGTGGGTATACAGCATTCACAAGACCTAGATCACGTGAATAATGGAAGAAGCTATTCCGGACTTATTTATTTGTTGTATATTCGTCGTGAATTATATGTGTGTGTGTATATATATATATATATATATATATATATATATATATATATATATATATATATATGTATATGTATATATATATATATATATATATATATATATATTTGTATATATATTTATATATTTGAGTGTATATGTATATATATATGTATACATATATATTATATATACAGTATATATATATATATATATATATATATATATAGAGAGAGAGAGAGAGAGAGAGAGAGAGAGAGAGAGAGAGAGAGAGAGAGAGAGAGAGAGAGGGGGGGGAGAGAGAGAGAGAGAGATTCCGCTGGTCCCTTTTTACCAAATACACACATAATTGTAACAAATAAAATGCCTTAACTTCTATCATTCCTCATACTTTTTGGATACTTTTTCACTACAAAGTCTGAGATCCAAATGCAAGCATATGACGAAATTCTGAAGATCAGCTTTATGCCAAATACTCCCACACACACACACACACACACACACACACACACACACACACACACACACACACACACTGTGCCACTCACCTCTTATTTGCACGGGTTCTCATACTTCCAGACTGTTAAGGCCCTGTACCTCTCCTTGTTCCTTCTAAAGCACCGAATTTCATTTCACCGTCCTGCGTTTTAGATTTGCTTCGATATTTCAATTAAAACGACGAGTAGAAAGATTTAACTGATTTTGTCAATGACTGATATCTATTTTCACGATCTGAAATTCTTAGCCGAATCTTTTTCTCTGTAAAGTGGCTTCTCTCTCTCTCTCTCTCTCTCTCTCTCTCTCTCTCTCTCTCTCTCTCTCTCTCTCTCTCTCTCTCTCATGGGGTTTAGATTGGTTGGACAGTTCCACTCTTGCGATCAAAAAATATTTTATAGTGCAGCTGCGAGGTTTTCCTTCTGTCACGCCTTTCAGACCTTTTACTATCAATTTCCGTTTCAGCGCTGAATGGCCTCATTGCTCCCAGTGCTTGGCCTCTGGCCTAAATTCTCTATTCAGTTCAGCTCAAAAATATTAGAAATATGTATAGATATAAATGTGTGAACGAATGATTGTATGCAAAAGTTTTCGTTTACGGGAATAATGCAGATATACCACTTAGAATTTTCAATGGTATTTTAGAAAGAAAAGTTTATGTCTATGGCAGCTAGTTAGTTTTCTGTAAAAGAAATCTATTGTGCCGGCTTTGTCTGTCCGTCCGCATTTTTTTCTGTCTGCATTTTTTTCTGTCCGCCCTCAGATCTTAAAAACTACCGAGGCTAGAAGGCTGTAAATTGGTATGGTGATCATCCACCCTCCAGTCATCAGACGTACCAAATTGCAGCCCTCTAGCCTCATCAGTAGTTATTATTTCATTTGCTTTTAAAGTTAGCCATAATTGCGCTTCTGGCAACTGTATAGGACAGGCCAACATCGGGCCGTGGTTGAAGTTCCATGAAGTGAATAAGATGCTAATATATCTCATTTTATTATATGAAGTGGATAAGATGCTAATATATCTCATTTTATTAAATGAAGTGAATAAGATGTGATAATAATATTTCTCCTTTTATTACATAAAGTGGACCACAAACCATTGATTACCATCGTGGTGGGTAAAGCCCGAGTTGTTTTTTGAAAACGCGAATAAATCCGAAGCTCATTTGGAAGCTTATGAATATTATTTAATTGGTTATTTCCTCCGTTTGTCGGTGATTTATTGTGAGAGAGTTCAGCCGTCGAAACCACTGTGGCTAATTTGGTGTTATTCCGATGCTGATATAAATTTGTGGTTTCGTTTGAATTTTATGTTTTTTTGTGTGCTTATTTTAGTTTTCTGTAAAAGAAAACTATTGTGCCGGCTTTGTCTGTCCGTCCGCTCTTTATTCTCTCCGCGCTTTTTCTGTCCGCCCTCAGATCTTAAAAGCTACTGAGGCTAGAGGGCTGCAAATTGGTATGTTTATCATCCATCCTCCAGTCATCAAACATACCAAATTGCAGTCCTCTAGCCTCAGTAGTTTTCATTTAAGGTTAAAGTTAGCCATAATCGTGCTTCTAGTGACGATATAGGACAGGCCACCAGCGGGGCGTGGTTAAAGTTTCATGGGCCGCGGCTCATACAGCACTATACCGAGACCACCGTAAGATAGATCTATTTTCGATGGCCTTGATTATACGCTGTACAGATCTGAGGGCGGACAGAAAAAGTGCGGACAGAAAAAAGCGCGGACGGACAGACAAAGACATCTCATAGTTTTCTTTTACAGAAAACTAAAAACTGGAGGTATAGTTTTAGATCTTTACCTAAATTTTTTTTGCTAACGAGAAAGTATTTTTTTAATTAGAATGTTTTTCATAAGAATTTATCCATCTGACAGAGAGGCAGAAAAATCATCATCGACTAAATATCATGAACTAAATTGTTTTAGTTATGTTACTGAGTATTGACTGAACGGCCCAAAATATTAAATATTTTGTCATTTTCAATCATCAGACCGATTTTCAGAAAAATGTTATCAAATATAATAAAAGTTGTACAGATTTGAGAAATATTTCCATTGAAGTTTTAATTTTCAATCATCAAACCCATTTCCAGAAGAATGATATCAAATTTGATAACAAAAGTTGTACAGATTTGAAAAATATTTCCATTGAAATTTTAGTTTTCAATCGTCAAACCGATTTTCAGAAAAATCATATCAGATATAATACCAAAAGTTTTACAGATTTGAAAAATATTTCCATTGAAATTTTAATTTTCAATCATCAAACCTATTTTCAGAAAAATCATATCAAATCTTCTTCTTTTACTTTTAACGTGCTTTTATTCCCATTTTTGTATGGGGTAAGCACGATGCCTTCTTTTGAAGGACTTTTTGATTTGGCTTTGGGGTAGACCTGTGGTCTCGATATAATAACGAAAATTTTAGATTTGAGAAATATTATCCCCATTGAGATTTAATTTCGTTATGCAGGTTAAGATACTCGTCTTATTCTTGAGGACCATTAAAACACTTTTTTTCTTTTGACCTTTTTTTTTTCCTTTGACCTTTTCGCCTGGGAAAGGCAAGGTTCTTACCTGTGGCATATCCATTATATAACCGGGTCTTAGATTTAAAATAAAAAAGTTTGAAATTCTTCTCTAAGTTTAGTATGGTGTCATGATGCGTAAAACGTTTTCATGAGAAGAATTCGTATTTTTCCGTTTACCAAAATATAGTAGTGCCGTCAGTCCACCTCATGCGGTGCACTGTAGGCATTCCTTGAGGTTCTTTGCAGCGTGCCTTCCTTAGGCCCCTAGCTGCAACCCCTTTCGTTCCTTTTACTGTACCTCATTTCATATTCTCTTTCTTCCATCCTACTTTCCACCCGCTCCTAACAGCTGATTCATAGTGCAACTGCTTTGAGGTTTTCCTCCTGTTACACCTTTCAAACTTTTACGGTCAGTATCCGTTTCAGCGCTGAATGACCTCATTGGTCCTAGTGCTTGGTCTTTGGCCTAAATTCTGTTATTCAATTCAATTCAAAATATACAGTAAAGATTATAGTAAAACGTTTCTATTAAAACTGTTACTGCATTACAGTTGACTAAAATACACGGTAAAGATTTAAATACAATTTCGGAACTGTGTTTTTAATGTCACCTTTTAGAAAATTTTTAAAATAATACATTTGAAGAAGAGGACGTTGATCTTACCGGGCGAAATTCCAAGGAAATCGTTTTGACTGTTTTATCTTCCGGCTCGCTAATGGATGCATTAATATTAGAAGGTCGAAGGAATGCGCTTGCTGGCTTCGAGAAGAATAAGAATTATTGGTGAAGGAAACAGGGAAGGAGTTGATGTACGTAGGAAGCGTTGGACTTGCTTTTTAATGAAGGTTAAATCATAGGCTCACTGGGGGAACGAGAGGAATAGAGAATTAGAGTTTGGTTCTAAACAATTCGTGTGGAGCCTCTATTTCTAAGAGAGAGAGAGAAGAATATATATATATATATATATATATATATATATATATATATATATATATATATATATATATATATATATATATATATATATATATAT
>NC_089748.1:41211097-41213597 GCF_040412425.1 Macrobrachium rosenbergii
TCTGCCTCTCCCCGTCCGTGTTAGATTATTTCCGGGTCATCTCTCTCTCTTTGCTTTGCCTTTTAACTCGTGGTTTCTTTGCTTTGCTCGAACATTTACCAGTTTTTTGTTTGTTTGTTTGTTTCGATTTTGCATCATCACGTTCTTCTGTTTCGGAGTAGCAGTTGTTTTCTTGTTTCGTAAGCCTTACTTTTTTTTTTCTTTGTCTCGTTAGGTTTCTTTTGGGTGTATTATTTTATGAGTTCGTATCTAAATTCAATTTGTTTTTAGATGCTTTTATTGTAGTGGTATGATTTTTGAGTTTTTAATTTGGGGGGGGGACCTTTGTGTCATGGACATTTCACAAAACCGTTTAATTGTTGTGAAATTTTTCTTTTTTATACAAACTTATGCCACTTTTATCAAAGAATTTCGATTATTTAGGCAAATTTCATTTCATTATATATATTTTACATTTTAGGGCTGTGTTCTCGGCTGCGTTTTTATATAAACTTTCTGTATGCTGAATCAAAATTGGTAAAGAAAGGAAATTAGAAGAATTATAGTAAATCTCTCCAGTAAATGTTTTATTAGAAAATTACCTAAGTTTTATATAGACACTGAAGACAACTCACCTTACAGCAATGCTCGTGCGTGAGTTTTTAACATTACAGTACTTTGTTTGTGTACTTAGTTTCTCTACGGTACTTCGTTTGTGTACTCAGTTTCGTCTGAGTACTTCGTTTGTGTACTGAGTTTCTTTACAGTACTTTGTGTATATACTTAGTTTCTTTACAGTACTTTGTTTGTGTACTCAGTTTCTTTTCTGTACTTTGTTTGTGTACTTAGTTTCTTTTCTGTACTTTGTTTTTTGTACTCAGTTTCTTTTCAGTACTTTGTTTGTGTACTTAGTTTCTTTTCTGTACTTTGTTTTTTGTACTCAGTTTCTTTTCAGTACTTTGTTTGTGTACTCAGTTTCTTTTCTGTACTTTGTTTGTGTACTCAGTTTCTTTTCAGTACTTTGTTTGTGTACTTAGTTTCTTTTCTGTACTTTGTTTTTTGTACTCAGTTTCTTTTCAGTACTTTGTTTGTGTACTTAGTTTCTTTTCTGTACTTTGTTTTTTGTACTCAGTTTCTTTTCAGTACTTTGTTTGTGTACTCAGTTTCTTTTCTGTACTTTGTTTGTGTACTCAGTTTCTTTTCAGTACTTTGTTTGTGTACTTAGTTTCTTTTCTGTACTTTGTTTTTTGTACTCAGTTTCTTTTCAGTACTTTGTTTGTGTACTCAGTTTCTTTTCTGTACTTTGTTTGTGTACTCAGTTTCGTCAGAGTACTTCGTTTGTGTACTGAGTTTCTTTACAGCACTTTGTGTATATACATAGTTTCTTTACAGTACTTTGTTTGTGTACCCAGTTTCTTTTCACTACTTTGTTTGTGTACTCAGTTTCTTTACAGTACTTTGTTTGTGTACTTGGTTTCTTTACAGTACTTTGTTTGTGTACTCAGTTTCTTTTCACTACTTTGTTTACGTACTCAATTTCTTTTCAGTGCTTTGTTTGTGTACTCAGTTTCTTTTCGGTACTTTGTTTGTGTACTCAGTTTCTTTTCACTACTTTGTTTACGTACTCAATTTCTTTTCAGTGCTTTGTTTGTGTACTCAGTTTCTTTTCAGTACTTTGTTTGTGTACTCAGTTTCTTTTCAGTACTTTGTGTACTCAGTTTCTTTTCAGTACTTTGTTTGTGTACTCAGTTTCTTTTCAGTACTTTGTTTACGTACTCAATTTCTTTTCAGTGTTTTGTTTACGTACTCAGTTTCTTTTCACTACTTTGTTTACGTACTCAGTTTCTTTTCACTACTTTGTTTACGTACTCAGTTTCTTTTCACTACTTTGTTTACGTACTCAATTTCTTTTCAGTGCTTTGTTTGTGTACTTAGTTTCTTTACAGTACTCTGTCTGTGTACTTAGTTTACAAACAATAGTCAGTTATAAACTTCAGAAGGCATTGCAATTGTAATGCTTCTTAGTTCTCAAATCATATATGTGTATGCCGCCCGAAAATGGAAGCCTGCAGTATCTGCAAAAACACAAAACTGACAAAAATGGTAGACACTCCCTTGCCTTACTACTGATTTTGCAGATACTGCAAATGGGACCTCTTAAAATTTCCTAAATACTCGTGGAAAGCATTGAAGAATCATTCAGTAACTGCAGTAACTTGTGTATTTAGTGTTTCACGAGCCCAGTAGGTGGCATATCTCGAAAATTTTGTAGATATTGCAGTTTTCCAATTTAGGGGAGTTTGCCTTCTAAATTGTAACCTCGAACTTGCAGCTCATTGCTACCCTAAAACAATTTTTGTTCTTGTACTTTTAATCATTAACGTTTTTTTGTTTTTTATTTGTTTATTCGGTAATTTTATCTTAAGTTTCTAACTGATAGTCTCTTCTTTGTGTATTTCGTGTTATTTTCTTTAATGTTTTTGAAATGGACACCATAATATTCTCTGGAAGCTTTGGAGTT
>NC_089748.1:41218597-41228597 GCF_040412425.1 Macrobrachium rosenbergii
TATTATTATTATTATTATTATTATTATTATTATTATTATTATTATTATTATTATTATTATTATGAACATCGGCCAGTTTTTAGAAGATATACGCCTTGAAGAAAAGAGATCAGTAAGAAAAATTGTAAAGACTTTGTATATTATTATTATTATCATTATTATTATTACTACTACTACTGCTCAGTAATGGTAATAGTAATTATTAATGAATATTAAAATTCATATGGCTTTTTTTTAGAACCTGGTTAGCTTTCATAGATAATAAGAATTGAGTAGGCTCTCGAAAACTCTCTTGTATAATATTAATATATTCTCAAACGAAATACTGTTGTGGATTTAAACCTTCATCGCTGTTACTATGATATTTTTAAAAGTTGGAGTCATCATTACTGCTTAGATTTTCAGGATTTTGCAGTGTTCGTTGATACTGTTATGCTCTTGCAATATTGATCAAATAGATTTGTTATCAATGTGTGTTAGCAGATCAGGTATATGTCCATATCGATTTCAGATGACCCTTTTTTTTTATTCAACCACTTCCTGCTTTTATTAATTCACTTCTGTGTTGGTTTGCATCATTATTACTGTGTTTCTTATATTTTTATTACTGTTAATACCATACAGTAATGTTGACAAGACGTAACATACTGGAACACAGTTTTCTCCCTAGTGAAAGTGCAGTATTCTTGAATTTTTTTTTTTTTTTTGCCAAATGACACAAAAAGCCAGAATATTTTCCTCAAGTGTAGTGCAGAATTCTCGAATAGTTTTTGCTAAATGTCATAGAAAGGACAGAATATCCTTCTCAAATATAGTACAGTATTCTTGAATTTTTCTTGGTAGATAAAAAATATTCAAAATATATTTCTCAAGTGTAGTACAGTATTCTTGTATGTTTCTTGGTGAATGACATAAAAGGCAGAATATATATCTCGGATGTAGTACAGTATTCTTGAGTATTTCTTGCCAAATGACAAAAACGGCAGAATATGTTTCTCAGATGTAGTAAAGTATTCTTGAATTTTTCTTGCCAAATTACAAAAAAGACAGAATATGTTTCTCAAGTGTAGTACAGTATTCTTGAATATTTTTGCAAAATGACAAAAAAGTCATATTTCTCAAATTTAGTACAGTATATTCTTGAATGTTTCTTGCCAAATGACAAAAAAAGGCAGAATATATTTCTCTAATGCATTACAGTTTATTCTTGGGTTTTTTTTTTTTGCAAATGACAAACAAGGCAGAATATATTTCTCATATTTAGTACAGTATTCTTGAATGTCACTTGCTAAATGACAAAAAAAGGCAGAATATATTACCCCGTTTACATAATTCGCAAATGTCAGAATAACAAATCCTCGATATTTTTATTCATTTTTCATTAGCTTCTCACGGCTTCAGAAAACTACCCTGTCCCCTCCGTTGGCACACCAGCGGGTTACATAATGCCCAGCGTACTCACTACAGTGACTCAACAGGGGCCCTTTGGCACTTATTCTTGCCAACAGATGGATACCCACTTCCTAATAAGTGACGCTTCTTGGCATACATTGCTTCTTAACATCAGCTCTACTACTACGCTGGGCACGTCATAACCCCGCCCCCTTTTTCCTGCCTCCACCCATACCCTGTGCCCATCCACTTACCCTTAACCCCCCCCCCCCTTGTCCACCCCAGCCCCACCCCGCCTTGCCGTATCATGGGCATTTTCTCAGGCAGCCACTCAGGAGCTCTTTCCGGGTTGCTTCTTATGCGGGTATTTGTTGTTTATACCCGCGCCGGTTTGATCATTTGTGGGGTCGTCCCCGTGGGTGGGTAGTGCCAGTGCCGTCAGTGCACCTCACGGGATGCGCTGTAGGTATTACTAAAGGTTCTTTGCGGCGTGCCTTCGGCCCCTAGCTGAAACCCCTTTCATTCCTTTCTTCCATCTTGTTATCCCCTCTTTCCTAAATAATTATTTCGTAGTTCAAGTGCTTTGAGATTTTCCTCCTGTTACACCTTTCAAACCTACTCAATTTCCTTTCCAGCGCTGAATGACCTTATGGGTCCCAGTGCTTGGCCTTTGGCCTACACGCGATACTCCATTCTATGTGATAGCTTCGCTACATAGCAGCAGTAGTAATAGCAAGAGTAACTGCTGTTAATGTTATTGTTGGAAACGCCCAAAATAATGAATCTTGTGTAATAAGAAAAGGAAGTAATACCAATTTTAACTTAAAATTTATTCTTCCTGCCCCCCCCCCCTTTTTTTTTAACTCCTTCATCAAGTGATTATTATTTTTCGTGGCTCTGTTTTGTAATCGTGAACCATCTCAGCTCTCTCCCTTTTATAACTGAGATTACCTGAGATTTCCTCAGATTAGTTTGATGAACGCTAAACCCTAGTAATTGAACGTCACCTGCGCGAACCTTATTTAGCCGTATCTTGCCCTACATAATTTATTCCATGATGAAGTAGGGCCCTGTGCCCTGTTTTAGAGCCCGGCAAAGTACCCTCTCTCTCTCTCTCTCTCTCTCTCTCTCTCTCTCTCTCTCTCTCTCTCTCTCTCAAATTCGTTGTATATAGTGATGTATTATTTTATGTATCTGGTGGATACCCCTTCGTATAACCTCTCTCTCTCTCTCTCTCTCTCTCTCTCTCTCTCTCTCTCTCTCTCTCTCTCTCTCTCTCTCTCTCTCTGAAATTCGTTGTATATAATGATGTATTTTATGTTTATGTATGTTGTGGATACCCTGTCGTGTAAACCGCCCCCTCTCTCTCTCTCTCTCTCTCTCTCTCTCTCTCTCTCTCTCTCTCTCTCTCTCTCTCTCTCTCTCAAATTCGTTGTGTATAATGATGTATTTTATGTTTATGTATCTGGTGGATACCCCGCCGTGTAATCCCTCGTGCTCATGCGTATGCATTGTATGTCTTTATGTATTTATGTATGTATGAAGTCGTCATATGCGTTTCTCTCCTTTGAATAACTTTTTTTTTTTTTTTAAGCCAAGTAAAGTTGTAAGAACACTTTGAAAAGTCCGCATATGGCGTTAAGTATAGAGGGGAAATATGTATTAAGTAATTGCAGATGGCTGGGAGTATCAACGTTAAAAAATTATATTTCGTCTAGTTCTGAGTTTTTTTTTGGGGTGGGGGGGAGGGGGGCGGGAGGACGTACAGCTCCAGGTTTATCAGAATGTATTCTTGAGGTTATTTGTTTGTTTGTAACTGTTTGTATCTTTTAATGGAGATTCAGAGCTTACGTTATGTTCCGCCCATCAGATGACTGTTCTTCATGGCTTCATTATCGACAGTTAACAGTTGATAATAGTGATCCTCGGATACTCCAGTGTTGAAGAGTTGCAGATGACTCTTTTATTTTAGAAAGTTCTCTTGAGAGTATCCATAGCAATTGTTTTACAAGGCAAGTCTTCTAGAATACGAAGTTTTCCACGTCCCGGCGTTTGTAGAATGCTTGAATGTCGGATATCTCTGCCTAGAACTTAGAGAAAGCATTCTAGGACCTAGAGAAAGCATCCTAGAACTTAGAGAAAGCATTCTAGAACTTAGAGGAAGCATTCTAGAACTTAAAGAAAGAATTATTTAGAGAAAGTATTCTAGAACTCTAAGAAAGCATCACTTAGAGAAAGCATTCTAGAACTTAAAGAAAGCATTCTAGAATTTAGAGAAAAAGTCCTAGAACTTAGAGAAAGCATTCTAGAACTTAGAGAAAGCATCGTAGAACATAAAGAAAGCATCACTTAGAGAAAGCGTTCTAGAACTTAGAGAAAGTATCTTAGAACTTAGAGAAAGCATCCTAGAACTTAGAGAAAGCATCCTAGATCTTGGAGAAAGCATCTTACAACTTAGTGAAAGCATCACTTAGAGAAAGCATCCTTGAACTTAGAGAAAGCTCATGCCCAATTGTCCCATTGCTCAGGCAACCTATTTTTAGAATATCCCCACCGTTTATGGTCCTTCTAATGCTTGGCTCTTGAAGCATAGCTTCCTTGGCAGATGCTTGGTATCCATTTAATTCCTTTTATTAAGTATTCAAAGCATTTTTTGCTCTTAATTCATAGCTTCCTTGGTAGATACTTGATATCCGTGTGATACCTTTTATTAACTGTTTAAAGCAGTTTTTCTGATTACAATCTCCAGTTCGCCAACTTCTCGAGATTTATTGGCAGCGATGATTTACTACAGAATTAACATCAGCCTTTTTTTATGGTCAGAATCCACAGGATGCCTCTCGCCAGTCAAGACTGCTTACTTACACTGTGTGGCTCCCTGCTGTGACAGTCTGCTGGGTAGTTTTTTGTAGTTGTTCCAGTTATTGGGGGTTCACATTATTGAGAGGTTCAAGGTTCGTGGGATCCAAATAGGTTTCTGTAGTGGAAAATATTTATTCATATATTGTTGTTAAAATATTTGTTTATTTTGTTACTAATGGGTGTAGTATTTGTAGCTTCAGAAATTCTCAGCATGTACATTAATATGAAGTAAAACGCATTACAGACATTGCTGGAAAAACTGATAGCAAAATGGAAATAAATTTTTAAAAAATATATACATCATAAACAGTGCATGGGAAGTGCAAAATAAGTAAGAAAATATTGCAAGGTACTTTAAATTAAAAGTAAGATTTCAGCTTCTGTTACCTTAATTAAAGTAAGATTTCAGCATCTTACCTTAATTAAAGTAAGATTTCAGCATCTGTTACCTTAATTAAAGTAAGATTTCAGCCTCTGTTATCTTAATTAAAGTAAGATTTCAGCTTCTGTTACCTTAATTAAAGTAAGATTTCAGCCTCTGTTACCTTAATGAAAGTGAGATTTCAGCCTCTGTTATCTTAATTAAAGTAAAATTTCAGCCTCTATTACCTTAATTAAAATAAAATTTCAGCCTCTGTTATCTTAATTAAAGTAAGATTTCAGCTTCTGTTACCTTAATTAAAGTAAGATTTCAGCCTCTGTTACCTTAATGAAAGTGAGATTTCAGCCTCTGTTACCTTAATTAATGTAAGATTTCAGCCTCTGTTACCTTCGTAAGCACCAGCGTCTATAACACTGCCAGGAGGAGAAATGAATGATATGAACCTGATAGAACGTGGAATCAGAAGCGATGCAAAACGAGTAGCACGCACCAGTTCCAGAGGAACCGACTACTAAAGCGATCGCTAAATCGTTCCACTAAAGTACAAGTTGGCTAAACGGGGACATCCTACAAGTTTAAATGTTGTATATTTGCAAAGTTTGCAGACTTCAGCATCTCTGATGTTGTTCAGTTGCTCAGAGAGAGTTACAGTTTATTTACCCTTGTTCGTGAGTCTCCTCCAATTTTAGAGGGTGTAGTATAGTGAGAGTCCTCCAGTTTTAGAGTGTAGTATAGTGAGTCTCCTCCAATTTTAGAGTGTGTAGTATAGTGAGAGTCTTCCAGTTTTAGAGTGTAGTATAGTGAGTCTCCTCCAATTTTAGAGAGTGTGGTATAATGAGTCTCCTCCAATTTTAAGGAGTGTAGTATAGTGAGTCTGCTCCAGTTTTAGAGAGTGTAGTATAGTGAGTCTCCTCCAATTTTAGAGAGTGTAGTATAGTGAGTCTCCTCCAATGTTAGAGAGTGTGGATACTATTCTTTTGCATTTTAATACATTTTTATCTATTTATATATTTATTAAATTTTCTTTTAATAAGTGAGATCTTCTCTTTCTGTATTTCCCTTTACTTCCTCTTACTTCTTCCTAATGAACCCCATAATATTCTCTGGAATCTTGAATTTCGAGACAGTGGCCCCTTTGGTGGGCTTGTTCCATATGAGTGGGTTTCATCTACTGAATAATAATAATTATTATTATTTTTCACGGTATAGGGAAGGAAACCCGTACTTGAGATGCTATTGTGTGTAAAAAGTTTGAGAAAATCGACGAGGTGAGAGATTATTGTGGCTATACGTATATCTACATTATGAATACATGTGGTTTTGTGTGGACTTATGTCTTTATGTATTTTCATGTATACGTATTCCTCCCAGGATGCTTTCTAATTAAATCAGGGTAATAATTTACGAACTCATTGATGGTTAGGACCAAGAATAATTGAAAACCCGACGTGGGGCCTCACGCTCTGAACTTTTTTTTTTCTTTTTCTTCTTCTTTTTGTTTTCTATACCTTTCACGACGAAAGCGTCAGCTAGCGAATCGTAATTGACGTTAAAAGTGTAACGCGGATAATGACGAAAATGATCCCAGCAGTGGTGACCCTTTTGACTCTCTCTCTCTCTCTCTCTCTCTCTCTCTCTCTCTCTCTCTCTCTCTCTCTCTCTCTCTCTCTCTCTCAGCATAGACATACAAGGAACAAGGAAATTAGAAACTAAAGTTTGCCGCCATAAACTAAATACGAGTAAATATATATTAGTATTTGCTATTCAATCTCTCTCTCTCTCTCTCTCTCTCTCTCTCTCTCTCTCTCTCTCTCTCTCTCTCTCTCTCTCTCTCTGTTGTCGGCATAGACATACAAGGAACAAGGAAATTAGAAACTAAAGTTTGCCGCAATAAACTAAATACGAGTAAATACATATTAGTATTTGCTATTCTCTCTCTCTCTCTCTCTCTCTCTCTCTCTCTCTCTCTCTCTCTCTCTCTCTCTCTCTGTGTCGTCTTATTAACAATGAAACTCCTTTCCCTGGCGTCTCGGTGCCAACATCCATCACATCACATCACTCTCAGTCATCATCCACTGGGGATGTTGAAACCCCTTCTTTGGCGACCCCCCCCTACCCCCATTCCACTTCTCTAATATTCCCCCCTTGTCACCCATCCACTCCGCCTTCCTCCTATTTCCTAGCAATGACTACTCACTACTCTTGGTGGGGTCGGGGTGGGGTGTGGGGGAAATCAAGGAATTGTGTGGGTGGGGGTTTGGGTGGGGTTGGGCTGATTGAGAGAGGAAGGGTGGGGGGGGGGGGGAGGGAGAGCTGTGAGTTGCTCTAGATTGCCTGAGGTCATTGACACCCCCTAACCCGCCCCCCCTCTCTTCCGCCGTCTCTCCCCCTTTTTTTTCCCACTCTCTCTCTCTCTCTCTCTCTCTCTCTCTCTCTCTCTCTCTCTCTCTACCCACACACATACATGCTCATACATGGATGGGTACGTCCGCTCACTCTCACACAGTTGTAGCAGATGAGAATGGGCATCTACTCCTAATTTCCTCTTTCCGTGTTTGTGTATGCCGAGAGAGAGAGAGAGAGAGAGAGAGAGAGAGAGAGAGAGAATGGCTGATACTTCTATATTTACTCATAGTAGCCTTTCGTATGCAGCCGTGATTATGAATAACAGCAATGTCACGCTGTAGAGAGAGTCTTAGCTGAAGGTCTAAATTTATTTATTTATTTTTTATTTTTAAGAAATATGATTGTTTATAAAGAGTTAACAATAACAATTGATTTTTTGTATATAAATTTATATATATATATATATATATATATATATATATATATATATATATATATATATATATATATATACTTTCAGCAATCCTTTTCTCATATATTTTTAGTTTTTTAACGTCTTGACCATAGACATCTATACTTGACATTTCTTTGTGGTTTTGTAATTTTGCTTTCTTTTTCTAGTTTTTCATATTATACAATTTTTTGTTGTTCTGTTCTTATTCTATATTTTCGCTATTTTACATTTTCTATTTTTTATCTTACTTTGTCCTCTTTCAATTCACGAATGCATTCTATATTTTCGCTATTTTACATTTCTTTTTTTATCTTACTTTGCCCTCTTTCAATTCACGAGTGCATTCTATATTTTCGCTGTTTTACACTTTCTATTTTTATATTAGTTTGTCCTCTTTCAATTCACGAATGCATTCTATATTTTCGCTATTTTACATTTCCTTTTTCCTTCTTAGTTTGTCCTCTTTCAATTCACGAATGCATTCTGTATTATTGCTATTTTACATTTTCTTTTTTTATCTTCGTTTGTCCTCTTTCAATTCGCAAATGAATTCTATATTTTCGCTGTTTTACATTTTCTATTTTTATCTTAGTTTGTCCTCTTTCAATTCACGAATGCATTCTATATTTTCGCTGTTTTACACTTTCTTTATTCATCTTCGTTTGTCCTCTTTCTTCACTTCACGAATGCATTCTATATTTACGCTATTTTACATTTTATTTTTTTTTTTATCTTAGTTTGTCCTCTTTCAATTCACGAATGCATTCTATATTTTCACTATTTTACATTTTCTTTTGTTTATCTTCGTTTGTCCTCTTTCAGTTCACGAATGCATTCTATATTTTCGCTATTTTACATTTTCCTTTTTTATCTTCGTTTGTCCTCTCTCTTCAATTCACGAATGTATTCTATATTTTCGCTATTTTACATTTTCTATTATTATCTTCGTTTATCCTCTTTCAATTCACGAATGCATTCTATATTTTCGCTATTTTACATTTTCTTTTTTCATCTTACTTTGCCCTATATTTCGCAATTTTACTTTTTCTTTTTTCATCTTATTTTGTCCTCTTTCAAATCACGAATGCGTTCTATATTTTCGCTATTTTACATTTGCTTTTTTCATCTTCGTTTATCCTCTTTCAATTCACGAATGCATTCTATGTTTTCGCTATTTTACATTATCTTTTTTTTCATCTTCTTTTGTTCACGAATACATTCTATATTTTTCGCTATTTTACATCATCTTTATTTTTTCTTAGTTTGTCCTCTTTCAATCCACGAATGCATTCTATATTTTCGCTATTTTACATTTTCTTTTTTCATCTTCGTTTTATCCTCTTTCAGTTCACGAATGCATTCACATTCCCATTCAGACACAGCCGTTCTTATAGTCTTATTGAGACAGGATTGAGACAGGATTTATGTTCGACACAGCTTCCCCCTTAGCCGCGTCCAGACTTGATTGAGCCTTCACTCGCGTCCAGGATTCTCACAGCTTGTTAAATAAAGTCTTCCGCTAATGAACATCGTGTTTTAGCCTTTCGTTTCACACGGGGGCGACTGTCCCTGGCGCTATTAATAGGATCTGATGGAAAAGTATCATAACGGTTCTTTGTACATTCTTGAATGGAGCTTTGTTGAGCTTTGTTCGGCCCCCGATAACGAAGCCTCTTATGATGGTCCTTCCTGCTGCCACTGTTTTTTTTTTTTTTTTTTAAGTTCTTAAATTAGTTTAAGCGCTCCTGAATAAGCGGTGATGTTTTCCTCGAGGTATATGCATCGTTTGCTCAATCTTTACATCTGTTTTATGTTTACTGTTTGCTGACGTGTTGTTTTCTATTTGTTGTTTTTTGTGTAGGTTGTTTCATCGTTTATCTCAGTTGGATGTCTGTTATGCGTTTCATTTTAATCTTTTTATTTGTTATTTCTATTTCTTTGTTGTTTTTGTGTAGCTTGTTTCTTTGTTTATTTCAGTTAGATATCTGTTTTCTATTTCCCTTTTTATTTTTTTTTATTTCGATTTTTTTTTTTTTTTTTTTTTTTTTTAACTTGCCCCTTCTTATAAGTGTGTTCCATGGCTGAGTGGTACAGCGGGCACCACTTTTACAAAGTTCCGTGGTTCTTTCCCGGCTTACTTCCCATTACCAGTCCACCCAGTTGTAACTGGTTACCAGTGTCTGGTCGAGTAAAAAAAAATAAAAATCAAAATGGGGGTATTCCTGGGACCAACAGTTGTTTTCGGATTTTACCCCAAAATTTAAACTTACTGGGTAACAGGAAGTCTGTAACCTTTCTGGGGCCATACCAATTTAAAGCGGATAAATGGTTTTAGTGAATTACATATATATATATATATATATATATATATATATATATATATATATATATATATATATATATATATATATATATATATATGGGGAACTGTAACAGGTAAACAATCATTTCTAGATTGGCTCTTACAGACAAGCATCACACGAATGGACAGAAAATAAAGAAATGTAGTTTCCACAAAAGCCCCTTCTTACTCAGTCGACCAACTGGCTCTGTTTTGTCTGGAA
>NC_089748.1:41233597-41251097 GCF_040412425.1 Macrobrachium rosenbergii
CCTCTCCTCTCAAATTAGAGTATGGTCTCTCTCTCTCTTCTTGTTGTTACGGTATTTTATAAATAAGCATATATATATATATATATATATATATATATATATATATATATATTATATATTTGACATAATTATTTTCTTCTCATGATGAATTATAGTAATCTCTCTTCTCTCTCTTCTTGCTGGTTACGGTATTTTGGCCAATAAGTGTCTGTGTATGTGTATATGTATGTATATTATTATTATTAGTATATATATATATTATATATATATATATTTTTTTTTATTATTATATATATTCTTTCTTCTTCTTCTCTTTCTTTCTTTTTATTATTATTATTATTATTATTATTATTATTATTATTATTATTATTATTATTATTATTCAGAAGATGAACTCTATTCATATGGAATAAGCCTACCAAAGGACACTGATCTGAAATTCAAGCTTTCCAAAGAATATTAAGGTGTTCATTAGAAGAAGTAAAGAGGAAGTAAAATGAAATACTTAAAGAAGAGTTCCCACTCATTAAAAAGAAAAAAATATACATTAATAAATAGATAAATAGATATTAATGCATTTAAATGCGTGTAGAGCAGTATTAGGGTAATAATGCATTGCATCTTCGCTTGAACTTCTGAAGTTCCAACTGCACGGCATTCTCTGGGAGGCAGTTCCACAGTCCAACGGTGTGAGGAATAAAGGACCTCTGGAACTTTGGAGAAGTTCGACAGTGAGGCACATTTACTGCACACTGGTGCTTCTGCTGTTCAGCGAATGTGGTTTCTGCAGATAAAGGAAATCAGGGATCAGCTGTGGCTGTGAAAGATCTCTGTTGAAACACAGCTCACAGCTTACGAAAGAGCGACAAACAAGAGACCATCCGTCGATGGTCCAATTCATAACTGCTACCATTAGGAAACAGAAACCTACCACCACGAACCACTCCATCTAAAAGAGATTAGACAAATACAGTGGCGCTGATATATTGATAACAGTCGTACTTATGTGAAATATAGCACTTTCATGTTCTTCCGTGTTATCGTTCAAGTCGTACGATTACTCAAAACTTTTTACGAGGCTTTGTGTCTGGCGTGAGTGGGGAGTCATGTTAGTTTTGGTAACCTGGATTCCGGCCAAACATGGAGGTAATTGAACCCCTGGGTGATTGTGGGTGATTACCTTTAATGTCATTCGCGATTAGGAGCATGAAGTAGGTCCCGCGGGTGATCTCGGCGCCTCCTTCCTGTTCCTCTTTCAGAGATAATAATTTTCTCACGCAGAGTTTTCCAGCCGTAATTTTTCATGTTTTCTTTACCCTGTAGGCGGGGGTAGGGCCGTCAGTGCACCTCACGGGCGGTGCACTGTAGGCATTGCTTAAAGTTCTTTGCAGCGTCCCGTTAGCTCCTAGCTGCAACCCTTTTCATTCCTTTTACTGTTCCTTTTTTCATAGTCTCTACCTGCAACTGAGAGGTCTTCCTCCTGTTACACCTTTCAAACCTTTCTATTCTCAGTTTTCCTTTCAGCGCTGAATGACCTTATAGGTCCCAGCGCTTGGCCTTTGGCCTAAATTCTATATTCTATTCCATTCTATATTTTCTTCATTTTCTCTCCTTTTTCCAGTTTGACTCTTTGTCGTTTGTCAAAGTGACTCGGCTTCGTCTCATTCAAATTTATAACTGAGGTAGACTTAACTTATGACTTATATAACTCACCTGATGCTAATAAGGAAAGAACGCTTGTGCTCTTAACAATAATTTAAATACTGGTATGTATACTGCCCTAAAATGGAAGACTGCATTATCTGCAGAAATACAAAACAGAAAAATGGTAGATATTCCCTTGCCTTACTACTGATTTTGCAGAGACTGCAAATGGGACCCCCCTAAATACTCGTGGAAAGCATCGAAGAATCATTCTGAAACTGCAGTAACTTGTGTATTAGTGTTTCACGAGCCCAGTAGGTGGCATATATCTCAATTTCGAAAATTCTTCAGATACTGTATAGTTTTCCATTTTAGGGCGTCTCGATAACTTAAGCTTTCTTACATATTGCAATCCTATTGGAGAAGCGGCTTAGATATATATTTAGCAGCAGGCAATATGCCACCTTTATAAGTGCTCATCTTTAAATGGCAATCTAGATTTAAAGGCCAGTGACATCACGATGAACACTTGGCAGACGTAAAGTCAGCTCCCTCGATGGGGTATTTGGATGCTACAGCAATATGATGTATGAAATTGATTACAGAATGACACTGACTGATGACACAGGATTTATCTGGCTTCTATAGTTTTTTTTTTTTAAGTGATTGAAATTCTTTTAGAGGAAGGTTCTTAAAACTACTGTTAATAATCCACGAGGTGCATTGCAGAGTTATAAACGTAAGCATGAATCTTCTGCGCCGGTAGGCTTTCCATCAAATGCTCCGGTAGGAAAACTAAGTAAAATATGCACCGAAGTTTCTTCGGCGCATTCAGGGTTTTCTGTACACCGAAAATAGATCTATCTTTCGGTGATCTCGGTATAATGTTGTGTGAGTCGCGGCCCGTGAAACTTTAACCACGGGCCGGTGGTGGCTAGCCTTTATCGTTGCCAGACGCACGATTATGGTTAACTTCAGCCTTAAGTAAAATAAAAACTATTGAAGATAGAGGGCTGCAATTTGGTATGTTTAATGTTTGAAGGGTGGATGATCAATATACCAATTTGCAGCCCTCTAGCCTCAGTAGTTTTTAAGTTCAGAGGGCGGACAGAAAAAAGTGCGGACGGACAGACAAAGCCGGCACAATAGTTTTCTTTTACAGAAAACTAAAAAAAAGAGAAAAAGGGGGTTGGGGAGGAAAATTTGACAGCTAATTGAAAAAGAGAAAAAGGGGGTTGGAGTTTTGGGGTTTGGCGGGGGGTGGGGGGAATTTGACAGCTAACTGAAGACGACAAACTTTGTCGTAGACACGACAAACAGCAGACGCAGCGAGACCCCAGACGCACAACAGACGCAAGCGTGAGACTTACAGTTGGGACTTTTACACCTTGGGGATTCATTTTCTGTGCGGATTGGGGGGGGAAAAAGGGGAAAGGGGCTGGCGCCCCCCTCCCCCCCCCACCTCCGAAACTATTATTGCACTTCTGTCGATAACCTTTCGACGATCAATGTTGCCTTTCTCTTTTGGTCGTAGCTGGAAGTGTCACATCCATCGATATCCGATACTTTGATGTGAAAGCGTTTATGATGGAAATCGGGTGGGTGTGCCGATGGTCCTGCTGCTGCTGCTGAGGGGGGTGGGGAGAGAGACGCTCTCATTCGATTACCCGGGCCTTCTGTTGTTGTTGTTATTATTGTTATTATTGATGTTGTTGTTGTTGTTGTTGTTGTTAATATTATTATTATATTTCTGTAGTTGTCATTGGTGTCGGTTTTAGCTTTTATTATTGTTATGATTATTATTATTATTATTATTATTATTATTATTATAATTTTTCTTGTTGTTATTGGTGTCGTTTTTAGCTTTTGTTATTATTATTATTATTATTATTATTATTATTATTATTATTATTATTATTAGTTATTATTATCATCATTATTATTATTTGGACCAAATACTGGCTTTCCACTCCAAATGCCAAAAAATATTATTATTATTATTATTATTATTATTATTATTATTATTATTATTATTATTATTATTATTATTATTTCTCTTCTTATTATTGTTGTCGTTTGCAACATATTATTATTATTATTATATATTATTATTATTATTATTATTATTATTATTATTATTATTATTATTATTATTTCTATAGATATAACTATTGCCGTTTGTAGCTATTATTATTATTATTATTATTATTATTAGTAGTAGTAGTAGTAGTAGTAGTAGTAGTAGTAGTAGTAGTAGTAGTAGTAGTAGTAGTAGTATTTCTACAGTTATTATTGCTGTCGTTTTCAGCTATAATTATATATTATAGAATAATAATAATTATTATTATTGTTGTTGTCGCTGTAGCTATTATTATTATTATTATTATTATTATTATTATTATTATTATTATTATTATTATTATTATTATTATTATTATTATTTCTGATGTTTCTATCCCGATTATGAACCGCAGCAGAATTTCAAAGGCAAATAGATCGTATGAAAAACTGAAATATCAGTAATCTGAAAGTTGTTTATCCAATTGTTTTTATACATATACATTTTATACTTCACTGTATCGCTCGAGTTACGTCATAATAAGATGTTGGAGTAATAAGAACACTGTAATCAGAGTGGTATGTGGGGAGTTAATGTATGCATAATGCAGTGTTAGATATCCTACCACTTATCTCAGACGTTACAGTGTCGTATGAGATTTAATCTAAACTTGGTTTCAGTGTTTTGCAAATTTATTCAATTCTTCTCTTCTTCTTCCTTATTCTTCTCCCTCTCTCTCTTCTCTCTCTCTCTCTCTCTCTCTCTCTCTCTCTCTCTCTCTCTCTCCTAAACATGGATTCAAAGTGTTTTAGAAATTTATTAAATTCTCTTCTTCTTTCTTTTCTTCTTCTTCTTCTTCTTCTTTCTTCTTCTTTCTTCTTCTTTCTTTCTCTCTCTCTCTCTCTCTCTCTCTCTATTTATATATATATATATATATATATATATATATATATATATATATATATATATATATATATATATATATATGTGTGTGTGTGTAACCTTTCCTTAATTTATCCTTTTCCCCGCCCAACAACTAAAAATATACGAATATTATAAAGACAAGTAAAACCTTTAAAAAAAAAAAATCGCCAACCACAACCTCCAAAGCTTTGGATAGTCATCAGCTCAATGCATATATTAACGAACGAATTAAAATGAATGAAAGAACACCGCCGACAGGATAATTAGTGTTTTGACGGATTGCCTTTTCATCTCTCCCCAACGATCGTGTGCTAATTGATACGAGGATGCGATTGTCTTAATGATCTCTCTCTCTCTCTCTCTCTCTCTCTCTCTCTCTCTCTCTCTCTCTCTCTCTCTTTATATTTAATCGGTTGTATGGTTTGTATATTCAGTCTCCTCTCCTTGATAAGTTTTGTTGGGTGGTCGCGAGGCAGATAAGGATTTGGTAGGATAATTTTGCGGTAAGAATTGTTGTGTGTATTATATATATGTGTGTGTATTTATGTATGTAAAATATATATATATATATATATATATATATATATATATATATATATATATATATATATATATATATGTATGTGTGCATATATATGTGTATATATATATATATATATATATATATATATATATATATAATTCATATTTTTGTATATTATAGAACACATACATACATGCATATTAGGTTATAATATACACATACCCTCCAATACCAATTTGTAATATTTCATTCACTTCTCCTAGCGAGTAACGGACAGTTCGATATTAAGGGATATTTTTGGCTTAGTACAGTAATTGCAATCGTAAAAAAGTAATGTGTATATAATATATATTTATTGTATATATTTAAGTATGTATATATATATATGTGTGTGTGTGTGTGTGTATAAAGTAGATAGATAGATAGATAGATAGATAGGGGCAACTCACACCGCGGCCAGTGCTTCGCTGCGCCGCGTCCGGGAGGAAAAATATTATAAGAATCATATTTTATTTTCCCTCGAGGCCGAAAAGGAAAAGTCACGCATTTTACAACACACCGTAACATTATTAGCAACGACTGGTTCGGGAATGAACCGTTTTTCATTTCCATTTTTCTTTCCCCCCTTCCTCATTTTTAAGTCTTTTTTTTTTTTTTTTTTTTTTTTTTTTTTTGTTTAAATCAAGCAAGCAGGAAAGCAACCTGAGAGCGGGCAAGCACACGCGAGTTGCTTCTTTTCAATTCCTTCTCTCTCTCTCTCTCTCTCTCTCTCTCTCTCTCTCTCTCTCTCTGTGAGTTTCCCTCCTTCAAAAACTTCTAATGAAAAAGCTTTTGGGGTTGAGGGCGGGGGCTATGTCTTATGGGGGTGGGGGAGAAGGGGGTATGCCAGGTGGGTGTGGTTAAGGAAGGCTTTTAGGGTGTCTGAGTTTGAGGGAAGAAGGAGAAGAAGAAGAAGAAGAAGAAAAAGAGTGGAGGAGTAGGAAGAGGAAGAGGAGGAGGAAGAAGAAGAATAGGAGGAGAAATAAGAGGAGGAGGAGGAAGTGGGGAGAAGAAGAAGAAGAAAAGGATGAAGAAGAGGAGAGGAGGAGGAGGTGGAGGAGTATGATGAGGAAGAGGAGGAGGAGGAAGAAGAAGAGTAGGAGGAGGAGGAGAAGGAATAGTAGGAGGAGGAGGAGGAGGAAGAATAGTAGGAGGAGGAGGAAGAAGAAGAGTAGGAGGAGAAGGAGAAGGAGGAGGAGGAGGAGGAGGAGGAAGTAGCGTGAAGGAGGAATAGGAGGAGGAATTGGAAGTAAACGTAACTCTTAGTATAAAGAAGAAAAAAGTGACATTTAACTCCCGGTCATTGACGCCAGGTGATGATGATGATAATGGTGATGATGGTGATGTTGGTGGTGCTGAGGTGGTGATGATTTGACGGAGGGGGAGGGGGGGGAGGAAGCAAGGAATCTAAAAGGGTGACGGAGGTGGGTGCTGAATTATGTAGCTGTAAGAAGACGTATTAACGGTCGCGGCAGTTCTTCCTTCGCTCACTCCGTTTCCTCTCCCCAGGTAATAATGCCTTCTTAATTCCCCGAGTGTCTTCTCTTTTTCTTTTTTTTTCTTCTTTTTTTTTTTAATCCCGTTCGAATTCCGCTACTGTGATATTATGCTGTCTCTCTCTCTCTCTCTGTCTGTCTTTCTTTCTCTCTCAGCAACATTATTCTCTCTCTCTCTCTCTCTCTCAATAACAATCTCTCTCTCAGTAACAGCTGATATCTCTCTTTCAATAACATTCTCCTGCTCGCTTTCAATGATATCTTCTCTCAATAACATTCTTTCTCTCTTTCAATGATATTAAGTCTCTCGAGTTGTGATTCAATTCGCTAAAGTCTTGTATTTACATTTGTCATTTTCTCCCGCGAATAGTGGATTATGGCCAGACCAACATTCTTCCTAAAAATATCCCTCGCAATTCTATAACTGTTCCGAGAACGGGAACAGATTATAATGCGACAAAAAAAAAAAATGTAATTTTGAGACAAAGTTAAGAGATAAACACCTTAATTTTCGTACCTACCTTTATTCTCTCACTCTTATGAGAGTGACAGTATAATATATATTTTTTTTTGGTTATTCATGTTAGTTGTGACGCGTTAGCCGGAACAACTTTTATAAAAGAATATATTCTTTTTTTACTCATGGATTTTCTTCCGTCGTAGAATGAAATCAGATGTGTGAAAGCCACTTTTCGTGGATTATTGCTTACTTGCAAGATTATGTAAAGGTATGGTTATAAATGTGTGTGTTTGTATATATATATATATACGAGTATATATACATGTATATAATATATATAAAATATTATATATATATATATATATATATATATATATATATATATATATATATATAATATAATGTACATACATACGTACAGAGAGAGAGAGAGAGAGAGAGAGAGAGAGAGAGAGAGAGAGAGAGATAGGAATGCCAGTACTAGTAGCAGAAGGAGTGAAGGGTCGGGTCAGTACCTGGCTTATATAAGCAGTTTTTTTTTTTTTTTTTTTTTTTTTGCCTTCAGCCCGTTTTATTTGCATTTCTCCTCTCCCCTTCTTTATTGCACTTGTATCTTTCGGAGAGTCATCGTCAGCCTCAGAACCGGGACACCCCCCCCCCCGCCCCGCCCCGCCCTGGCGACCCCCCCGATAATAATAAATTGGGCTCCTTGTTATTATAACATCGTGAAATTCGCGAATCGTAAAATGACTGGAAAGACGTCGTATCCCTTTTTTTTTTCTCTCTCTCTCTCTCTCGGCTTTTTCCGTCCCCACACGATTCGTGACCCTCTCATTTCTTGTTTTTTTTTTTTCTTTGGCCGTTTTCACATTTCGAGAGTTTTTAAGTCATATTTTTACTTTTTTTTTTTTTTTTTTTTTGGGACGTTGCTTTCTTCGGATGGTCGCCACACGTTCCCTGCTTCTCGTTGGTTTTTCTTTTTGTGGGATTTTATTTCTTATTTTTATGTTATGTAATTCTGTTTCCATTAATTTGATTTCAGTCCTGAATCCTAAGTGAGGATCATTTTGATATTGTTAATATTTATTTTTTAATATTTCTCTTTGTGGGTTTTTTTTTATACTCAATTCTTCTTTTTCGTATTGAGGGAGGGTTTTCGATTTTGGCTTCCATCTAATTTGATTTCAGTCATTAATTTGATTTCAGTCCAGAATCCTACGTGAGGATTATTTTGGGTTTTATAATATCTATTTTTTAATATTTCTCTTTGTGGATTTTTTTTATATTTAATCCTTCTTTTTCGTAATGACAGAGGATTTTCGATTTTGTCTTCCGTCTAATTTGATTTCAGTCCTGAATCCTACGTGAGGATTATTTTGGGTTTTGTAATATCTATTTTTTAATATTTTTGTTGTGATTTTATATTTAATTTAATCCTTCTTTTTCGTAGTGACAGAGGATTTTGATTTTGGCTTCCTCTAATTCTGATTTTCAGTCCTGAACTTGCATGAGGATTATTTTTTTGTTTAATATTTATTTTTTTTAATATTTCTTTTTTGTGTGAGTTCATGTAAACTCTGTATATATCATTTTCGTAGTGGGAGAGGATTTTCGTTTTTGGCTTTCCACCTGATTTGATTTCAGTCCTGAATCCTACGTGAGGATCATTTTGTTTTTTTTAATATTTCTTTTTTGTGTGAGTTCTTTTATATTCTTTATTTCTGTATCGTATGAGAGAGGACTTTCGATTTTGGCTTTCCTTTAATTTGATTTCAATACTGAATACTACGCGAGGATCATTTTCTTTTTTAATATTTATTTTTTTAATATTTCTTTTAGTGGATTTTTTTTATATGTGTCACTCTTCTGTTTTGTAGTGAGAGAGGATTTTCGAATTTGGCATCCCATTAATTTGATTTCAATCCTGAATCCTACGTGAGGATTATTTTGGGTTTTTTAATATTTATTTTTTTTTAACATTTCCTTTTGTGGGAATTTTTTATATTGTGCAATTGTTCTGTTTCGTAGTGAGAGAGGATTTTCGAATTTGGCATCCCATTAATTTGGTTTCAATACTGAATCCTGCGTGAGTATTATTTTGGGTTTTTTTAATATTAATTTTTTTAATAATTCTTTTTTGTGTGAGTTCTTTTATATTCTTTATTTCTGTATCATAGTGAGAGAGGATTTGGCGTCCCGTTAATTTGATATCAGTCCTGAATCCTACGTGAAGATCATTTTGGTATTTTTAATATTAATTTTTTTTATATTTCTTTTTTTTTATTTTTATTATATTCTGTATTTCCGTATTGTAACTAAAGAGGATTTTCCTTTTCGGTTTCACATTTAATTTTATTTCAATCCTGAATCCTACGTGAGGATTAGTTTGTGTTTTTTTTATATTTATTTTTTTTTTATATTTCTTTTTTTTATTTTTATTATATTCTGTATTTCCGTAATCTTAACTAAAGAGGATTTTCGATTTTGGTTTCACATTTAATTTTATTTCAATCCTGAATCCTACGTGAAGATTATTTTGTGTTTTTTTTTATATTTATTTTTTTAATATTTCTTTTTTTTTTGTATTTTATTATATTCTGTATTTCTGTATCGTAACTGAAAAGGATTTTCGTTTTTGGTTTCACATTTAACTTGATTTCAATCCTGAATCCTACGTGAGGATTATTTTGTGTTTTTTGTATTTATTTTTTTAAATATTTATTTTCTTGTATTTCTTCTGTATCGTAACTAAAGAGGATTTTCGATTTTGGTTTCACATTTAACTTGATTTCAGTCGTGAATTCCCCTGAGGATCATTGTGGGTGTTTATTACCTTTAAATATTAATTTCTGTTATATTTTTTTTTTTTATATTCTGTATTTTATTTTTTCGTATTGAAAGAAGATTTTCGATTTTGGTTCCCCCCTTCAATTCGGTTTTAGTCCTCAATCCTACTCGAGGGTCATTTTAGTGTTTTTAATATTACTTTTTTAAAAATTTAAAAATTTTTTTTAGAATCTTTTATTACTTTCTCTATTTTTATTTCGTAATAAAAGAGGATTTTCGTTTTTAACTCTCCCTTACTTTGATTTCAGTCCTTAATCATACGTGTTTTCAATATTACCTTTTTTTAGCATCACCTCTTAATTATTTCTAAGAAAAATTGAAATTAAATTATTCTTCTTTTTTTCTCTCTCTTTCATTTGTAGTTTTAGGTAAAAGAAAACTATTGTGCCGGCTTTGTCTGTCCGTCCGCACTTTTTCTGTCCGCCCGCAGATCTTAAAAACTACTTAGGCTAGAGGGCTGCAAATTGGTATGTTGATCATCCACCCTCCAATCATCAAGCATACCAAATTGCAGCCCTCTAGCCTCAATAGTTTTTACTTTATTTAATGTTAAAGTTAGCCATGATCGCGCTTCTGGCACTGCAAATGGGACCCTCCTAAATAAAGCATTAAAGAATCATTCTGAAACTCCAGTAACTTATGTATTAGTGTTTCAAGAGCCCGATTGGTGACATACCTCAATTTCGAAAATTTTGCAGATACTGCAGTTTTCCAATTTGGGCCAGTATTATACTAAATTGTTATTGGACGAAGTGGTTGATTTTTTTTTATTCGCATTAAAGGCTTTTCAATCTCGTTGACGTAGTCGGATTAATATACTTAAGTGTCTTAAAATGATCCCATTTGGAGGATGGCGGATGGATTTGCAATACTTAACCGGGATTTAATTCGTGTAACTACAAACTCCCGATGGGACGATGACGCCGAATAACCAGGTAATTACCGCCGACTGGAAAGGACGTCTGTCACCAATTGCGGCGTAATTACCGGGTAGTTACTTTTACCGGAATGTGTTTTAACCACGCGGGGTTTTTCATGGGTGCTGCAATTACTCTTTAGCTTTGATTACCAGGTTTTAGGATGTTCCATAAAATAGGTGATTTGAGACCCCGATATAATGTTATTGCAGAGAACAAATTCATCATCAAATGACTCAGCCTCTTAGAGAGGTATTGCCGTCAGTGCACCCCACGGGGTGCACTGTAGGCATTACGAAAGGTTCTTTGCAGCGTCCCTTCGACCCCTAGCTGCAACCCCTTTCATTCCTTTTACTGTACCTCCATTCCTATCTTTCGTCCATCTTGCTGTCCACCCTTTCTTAACTATTATTTCATAGTGCAACTGCTTTGAGGTTTTCCTCCTGTTACACCTGTCAAACCTACCTGCTCTCAGTTTCATTTCCAGCGCTGAATGACCTCATAGATCCCAGTGCTTAGCCTTTGGCCTAAACTCTATATTCCATTCCATTCAGATGTTTCAGGTATCGTTTAAAGATATTTCATGATGGAAATTGTATCAAAATAACGTTAAAATTAATATGGAAAGAGTAAAGGAGAGAAAAAAGTTAAAATCTGATAGATGAATTTATTTAGTGAATACAGGAAGGTTTCTGTTCGGCAGATTGGTAAATGTACCTTGAAGACTCTAAGAAACGGATAATTGATGTGATGTATTCATCTATTATTCTGAGTGAAATCCGGTTTAGCTTTCTTCCCGGAATTGGGGAAGATTTTGGAATAAGGAGAAAAAGAATATTCACATACACACACACACACTGTAATCCAAATGAGACCTTTATTTTCCACAATTTGTGCGTTTCTGTGGACTCCATTATATTTGATGGAATTCTGTTTCAACAGAAAATATTTCACAGTCATATATGTATATATAAATTATATATATATATATATATATATATATATATATATATATATATATATATATATATATATATATATATATAATCTTTACTTAAAAGGGTAGCTGTTCAACTCTAGGTGTTACCTACCTCTGACAGTTTATTATTATTATTATTATTATTATTATTATTATTATTATTATTATTATTATTATTATTATTATTATTATTATTATATGTGTGTGCGTGTGCGTGTGTGTGTCTGTACACCTTTTGCAGACATTAAGCCTCGTTAACGAAACGTTCTTTCTTTCATTCTCATTCTCGGTCCGCAAAACCATGTTAACCTACCTCAGTCTATGGTTTTTATCTGCCGATGCAGACCCGAAATTTGAAAGGTTGCACGGTAAGCCCATCACGGCAACAGGGCGATAAGCCTCGTTGCCATAGAGAGAGAGAGAGAAAGAAAGAGAGAGAGAGGCACAGAACAAGAGAAAGAGATTTGAACTCGGGACACGGAAAGAGAGAGAGAGAGAGAGCAAGAGAGATAGTTTTTCGTGAACTCCGCAATGGAGACGTCAGTGTAAGGAGATGGACTCGATAGGACTCGACAATAGGCCGATGAGTTCGGCTTACATCAGGAAGGAGTTGGAGGAGGTCTAAAGGGTCGGAGAGTTCCTTCGGGGATCCTGAAACTCTCCACCTACGCCGAGAGAGAGAGAGAGAGAGAGAGAGAGAGAGAGAGAGAGAGAGAGAGAGAGAGAGTCAGTCAGGCCTTCGACGGCAGATATCATTCAAAGAATAACGGAAGGGAAGGATGAGAATCGTGACTTACCTCCGGGATGTCTATGGAAGGGCAAGGCCCTTTTGGCCTATAACTCCCTCCCTCCCTCCCTCCCTTCCTCCC
Organism: Macrobrachium rosenbergii; assembly: GCF_040412425.1. Classification (NCBI taxonomy): domain Eukaryota; kingdom Metazoa; phylum Arthropoda; class Malacostraca; order Decapoda; family Palaemonidae; genus Macrobrachium; species Macrobrachium rosenbergii. The sequence continues at coordinate 41,246,355 of NC_089748.1, forward strand.
TGCCTCCCTCATTCCCTCACAACCTCTACTTTTTTTTTTTTTTTTTTTTTGCCCTCGGTGCCCTCCTGTCCTTTTCTCCATTCTCTGCCCATGCCCATAGCCATTCCCTTCTTCTGTCTCCATACCCACCAACCCCCTTTCAGTACTCCGTTCATTAGCAAAAATTGGAAAGGGTAATAGCAGGAAATAAGCCATGTTAGCTTCTCTTGGATTATCTCTTTTTTTTCCTCTGCATCTTTAATCTGATTTTTAAGAAGAAGAAGAATAAAAAAAAAAATAGTCAGTCAGACTTCCTTTGTCATTGGTCGACGGATTCTCTCTCGTTCCGTGCGTGTTTGCAGTTAATCCCGGATTTGTGAGTGACTTGTTTTGCACCAAAGCTCATTCCGGGTAACCCAGAAACGATAAATAAAGGGATAAGCGAACGTAAGAGGATAACAAAAAAAAAAGAGGAAGGTTTAATGCGTTGCTGAAAGGTTGAAGATGGAAGACGAATGAAAATGAAGAAGGCTAGTCCTTTGTAAATAGATTTTAAAGTTTTTTTTTAAGTTTTGTTTTTACAAGCTTTAAGCTTTACGTAAAACAGTTTTATTTGTTTTTAAGAGCTTTTGGCGTAGCTGAGACCTGTACTCGCTCGCTTGACTGATTGGGTAAATAAGCTGGCGTCACGAGTGGTTGAACAAAGAAAGAAGGGTTACGAATACCCAGCAGATTTGCGAAAGGGTGTGGAAGGAAAAAAAAATTGTGACATTATTTAGAAAGTGTGATTCTTTCCTGCTATGTTGATTAATATAATTTGCGCTGGACTGGCAAGTTCATAAACAGCTTTGTCATTTCATTTTTGATCAATTGATAACTAATTCATTGATTTATTTATTTTTATGACTTGATAGAAACAAGGTTCTTTGGGCGTTGTATAGAAGATCACTCTTTCTGCTGGTATTGTTACTGTTTGTTCTCGAGTCGTTATTTGAAAACTAAATATGATTATTTACTGGACAGAGAGCGAAGTGATGATGATTGTTACCGAGTTGTTCCTCGTTGGACGAGTCGGTAGAGTTCTCGGATAGCACTCTGCTTGGCCCGAGTTCGAGTCTCCGGCCGGCCAATGAAGAATTAGAGGGATTTATTTCTGGTTATAGAAATTCATTTCTCGCTATAATGTGGTTCGGATTCCACAATAAGCTGTAGTTCCCGTTGCTAGGTAACCATAAAGTTCTTAGCCTCGTAAAATAAGTCTAATCCTTCCGGCCAGCCCTAGGAGAGCTGTTAATCTGCTCAGTGGTCTGGTTAAACTAAGGTATACTTTGCTTAACTTTGGGCTTTCGGTTTAGCAGATATGCAAAAAGTGATTCCTAGAGCGCGTTCATTTAGGTTTGTTTACTTCCAAGGCTGGTAGGAGATAGGTGGTTAAATGAGTGGCTACAGTAAAAAAATATTTATATACTTTGCCAGTGACCTTTAGTATATCTTTATAGAAGATATACTAGAATGGGTTTGCAGGAAATAGGTGATTAAATAGGTGACCATAGTGTAAAAAAATATTTATATACTTTGCCAATGACCTTTAGTATATCTTTATAGATATACTAGAATGAGGTTTCAGGAAGTAGGTGATTAAATAGGTGACTATAGTGAAAAAAATGTATATACTTTGCCAATGACCTTTAGTATATCTTTGTAGAAGATATACTAGAATGAGGTTGCAGGAAATAGGTGACTATAGTGAAAAAAAAAATTTATATACTTTGTCAATGACCCCATATAAAAATGGGAACAAGCTGGGAAGAAGTCAATGACCTTTGATGCCGTGAGTAAAAAAAAATATTGATTTACTTTGTCACTTTGTCAGTGACCTTTGATAACGTGACGCCAGTTTTTTTCGACACTCAGTCAACCGTTTCTTGAAATTAGAAGTTTCCTGACGTTTGCGACCCGAATATCAGTGCGGCGTCAGTAACCTAGATGCTGCGACGCCAGTTTTGGCGACTGTCAGTCAATCAATCAATCTGAATGTCAATGCAGAGAGATAGTTCAGAATGCTAATTACACCCGGCTTTGTGGGTCGACCGTCCCGCCCTACGGTTCCTCATTGGACGGGTTGGTATCGTTCTCAACTAGCACACTGCTGGACCCGCGTGCGATTCCCCGACCGGCCAGTGAAGAATTAGAGGAATTTATTTCTGGTGATAGAAATTCATTTCTCGTTCTAATGTGTTCGGATTCCACAATAAGCTGTAGGTCCCGTTGCTAGGTAACCAATTGGTTCTTAGCCACTTAAAATAAATCTAATCCTTCGGGCTAGCCCTAGGAGAGCTGTTAATCATCTCAGTGGTCTGGTTAAACTAAGGTATACTTAACTGAACCTAAGGATGAATACTGTAGGCCTTTGAGATATATATGTATATATAAATAAAGATAAAATCCACGAAGGAAACGGAAACACTGGAGTGCTGCGAGGCCTTTCGACGCTAGTCCTTTACTTAGCAGACTCTCACAGCACTCCAGTGTTTCCGTTTCCTTCGTGGATTTTATCTTTATTTATATATTCATCACGTTCCATATTTTCGTGATTCAGTTATACATATGTATATATGTGTATGTATGTATATATATGTATATTATATATATATATATATATATATATATATATATATATATATATATATATATATATATATATATATATATATATATATATATATATATATATATATATATATATATATATATATATATATCTTTTATTGTTGGCTGTTTGTCTTATTTTCAAAGTTCGATTTCTTTGGGGTCCGTCACGTTTAAAAGATAATTTTTTAAAAAATCATTTCTCTGCTTCCATTATTTTTTAATCAAAATACTCTTGAACTCTTATGCTTATTCCTCTTATCTTTGGGTTTCTTATTTGCTTTGCAGAATTTGATTTTGAATTTGACTTTTATTTTAATTTTGAAATTGATTTTGGCAACCTGACCCCGTCTCAGAGTGTATTTCACAAACAATGAATAATCTCAAGGCGATGGATACTATAATAAGTAGTTTTCCATAAAAGAAAACTATTGTGCCGGCTTTGTCTGTCCGTCTTCCCTCAGATCTTAAAAACTACTGAGGCTAGAGGGCTGCAAATTGGTATGTAGATCACCCACCTTCCAGCCATCAAGCATACCAAATTGCAGCCCTGTAGCCTCAGTAGTTTTCATTTTATTTAAAGTTAAAGTTAGCCATAATCGTGCATCTGGGAACGATATAGGACAGGTCACCACTGGGCCTTGGTTAATGTTTCATGGGCCGCGGGTCATACAGCCTTATTCCGAGACCATCGAAAGACAGATCTATTTTCGGTGGCCTTGATTATACACTGTAGCGGCGCAATCTTTACTTGTTTTCTGCTAGCAACAAAAGGTTCCCAATTTAGTAAGGTGCCAATCTAAGTCGGATATGAACCAGGTGGTCAGAAGCCTGTTGCTGGACGTAGCCACCGAACCCGGAGACCAAAAATAACAGGATTAGAATTCTGGAAAGATTAAAAGTCTCACGGAAAAGACCAATGAACGCCGAAGGTAAATGATTAGCAACGAACCCACACCGTAAGAGGGAAATTTCTCCGGAGAAGACCCAGAAGAGTTGGGTTGGTGGTGAGTCTTTTGTCGGGGGTGCGGCGGGGTTAGGTAGGTGAGTCTTTTGTGGGGAGGGGGGGTGTATGTGTGTTCGCGGATGAAGGGACTGAAAGTCTCAGTGAGAAATGGGGTGTCATAAGGGCGTGGGCGTGGGTGTTTTTTTCGATGACGAGGACGTGTCCGGTGCACCCTTGTGAGAGAAGGGAGGGGAGGAGGGTCTTCCGAGCAGAACAAGATACAAAAAGCGAGACTCTTAAAAGGATTCGGGAAGAGAGAGAGGCGGGGGAAGAGAGAGGGAGGGGAGGAAAGATAGAGAGAGAGAAAGAGAGAGAGAGGGGGGAAAGAGACAGAGAGAGAGAGAGAGAAAAGAAAGAGAGAGAGGGGGAAAGAGAGAGAGAGAGAGAGAGAGAGAGAGAGAGAGAGAGAGAGTGGAGGAACTAGAGAGAGGGGGGGCGAGGAAAGAGAGAGAGAGAGGGAGAGGGAGGAAAGAGAGAGAGAGAGAGAGAGAGAGAGAGAGAAAGAAAGGGAGAGAGAGAGATTCGTAAATTTGTGGGGAGAGAATTTAGAAGTTAAACTCCATTTACCAAGAGACTAGCGGTGAGAGAGAGAGAGAGGGGGTGGGTGGGGGGGGGGGAGAGAGAGAGAGAATGTTTTATTAAGTATCTGAATTCCTGGTTTAAAGAGGAATTAGGATGCTAAATGCTATGCTTTGAGAGAAAGATTGAGAGATTCATGTTCTCAGTATCAGTAACTACTTGAGAGAGAGAGAGAGAGAGAGAGAGAGAGAGAGAGAGAGAGATTGGGTTTTGTTATATCTGGACAATTGTGTTCCAGAGGTCATACGACAGTCATCTTTATCGTTTGACTTTCGGCCCTCGAGATTTTTATTTTCATAAGTTTTTCAGCCTCCTTAGTTATTTCCTCTTTCCTTTTCAGAAATTAAAATGAGTCATGGTCAGTACAATGGTGTTAAAATCCATCGAAATTGTAAGCTGGACGCGAAATGACTGAAATTTTCGTCTCTGATTTTCTTTTGCACAGTAATAATTTTTCTTTTGTACAGTAATATTTATGCCTCGGGAAGGAAGTGAAATTTTTCAAATGTGGTTTATATCGAAGTAATTTG
>NC_089748.1:41256097-41263597 GCF_040412425.1 Macrobrachium rosenbergii
GTCTCCCAAAGGGAAGGAACTGTAATGATAATAATAATAATAATGACGACTCCCAAAAGGCTTCCTCCCCTTCAGTGATTTGCTGATGCGAAAAGCGTTCGGTTTTACGCCTTGTTAGATATCGGTGTTTTCTTCCTTATTACTCGCAATGACGAGTTTTGCTGGGTTTATTTGTCTCCTTTCCTCCCTCCTTCTTCTTCTTCTTCTTCTTCTTCTTCTTCTTCTTCTTCTTCTTCTTCTTCTTCTTCTTCTTCGTCCAGTTGGTTTTGGTCGAGATCTCCAGGGAGCGAGCAGCACACTTTGTACTGTTTATGTTCGGGTGAATACGTTTTAAGAAAGTGTTTTGTGTGGATGTTGCGTGCTAATGGAAGGGAGTAGGTTAGAGAGTATATATATACTATATATATATATGTATGTATATATATATATATATATATATATATATATATATATATATATATATATATATATATATATATATATATATATCTATATTTACATTTATATATATGTGTGTGTGTGTATCTACAAATATTAAGCCATAAATATCCTTCAATATTTCCACTTCCTTATACATTAAGAATAACTTACACCCAAGGGGAATTATAACTGATAAGTGCTTAGCCACCTTTGGGATTCGAATCCCACTAGTGACGAAGCACTCATCAATTATAATTCCCGAGGTGTGGTGAATTCGATATTAAACGACATTTGTGAATATAAAAAAAAATGTCACTGTTATTGAGCTGATGGGTATGAAAGTGAATAAAGGAGATTGAATAGATGATTTTATCGACCTCAAAGAGATGAACAGGAAAGCAATATCCGGGGGGAGTTGATTGAATCCTTGTACATTCCTAGATGATCAGAGTATATTAAGTGGCAACTTAGATTTATTCTTGCGTTGGTGTTGGAAAATATTATATGACGTACATGAGTGTGTAATGTGAGATGACTGTAATTAAGGTATATTAGATATCATTAATCTTTCAAAGCTGAGAAGTATCGGACAAATGCATAAGAAACCAAATTAGGTTATAGATCTCAAGGAATGTTATGCATAATGAACGAATAGATAAAACTCGTAAAAAATGCGCAGTCGAGTTTTCTGTACAAAGTGTAATGCTGTATAAAACTGTCAGGTACGACCGGCCAGCCAATTGCCACTCATTCACTCCCCAGATGCGGTCGAGTAAAGGTGTGTCGATCGCCGCCTCCGGATAGCGCTGTCAGACGAACGATCCACGGCTAACCTTAACTTTAAATAAAATAAAAACTACTGAGGCTAGAGGGTTGCAATTTGGTATGTATGATGATTGGAGGTTGGATGATCAACATACCAATTTGCAGCCCTCTAGCCTCAGTAGTTTTTAAGATCTGAGGGCGGACAGGAAAAGTGCAGACGGACAGACAAAGCCGTCACAATAGTTTTCATTTACAGGAAACTCAAAAGCTAAAATCTCTTTAAAAATAAGCTCCAAAGGTACTTTTGACCATCTTTTTATATTTAAAATATCTTCCCTTCACTGTCAGAGTTTACATCTGAAACGAAACCTGGAAAATACAAAGGCTTTGTAAAATCTCTCCTTATTTTCCTTTCCTTGAATCGGCATGCACACAGCGTCGTGATGACATTAGGTTTATCCTGGAATGACAACGAGACGAAAGTTCATGAGGAATGCGTTTCTGAATGCAGTTCATGCGCCGGCCAAAAATTGGATAGGTCGTCGATGATTGTGAATTCAGTAGGCTGGCGTAACCCCAATGGCAGTGTGTGTTTGTGTTTGTATATATATATATATATATATATATATATATATATATATATATATATATATATATATATATATATATATATATATATATATATATATATATATATATATATATATATATATATAGATCTGTGAAACAGAGAGATTTCACGAAATCCCTGAAATTATCAGGGAATTCGTTAAATCACCAATTCACTTTTGGGACATTCGATCCCCAAGGGGCTAGTACTGAGCACGGCGAAACACATTTGATCCCCGGGGCTAGTACTCATAAACACGGCGAAACAGTGTAGACGAATCACTGTTTCGCTGTGTTTAGTACTAACCCCTGGGGTGGGGCCCAAAATGTCCCTAAGTGCATTTCGCTATCTGCCTGAAATTATACATATATATATATATATATATATATATATATATATATATATATATATATATATATATATATATATATATATACATATATACAGTGTGCGTGTTTGTGTGTATATATGCATGCGCGCGCGCGCTTGCGTATAAAGCTGTTCGAGCTCAGATGGCAATATCCTCAGTGGCTACACATAATGAGAAAGTGGTATTCCCGTCTTGTCAGTTGTACAGGAACTGTGCATAATTTTTCCTCTTTTCCTACTGCGAGACCACTTGTCCGCCATCTCTCTCTCTCTCTCTCTCTCTCTCTCTCTCTCTCTCTCTCTCTCTCTCTCTCTCTCTCTCTCTCTCTCTTGATGTGAAGATTAGGGGTGTTTATTTTTTTCCTTTGAAAAGGTATTTGCAATTTGCTTGGCAGCTTTCAGGATGTTAAAAAGCTGCGAAAAATGATTTTTATTTTCAGTTTTGATTTACCAGGTATAATATTATGCAGTTGCCAGCCTTCCATTGTTCTTGCTTGTGGCATTTGCATTTGAAAGACACACTTGAATGCAGTTGATATCCGTGCGTAATTTTTTTTTTTCTCTCTCTCTCTCTCTCTCTCTCTCTCTCTCTCTCTCTCTCTCTCTCTCTCTCTGCTTTGTACATTTGAAATGTATTTGACTTTTCAGTAATAACGTCCTGATTATGTGATTTAACTCTCTCTCTCTCTCTCTCACTCTCTCTCTCTCTCTCTCTCTCTGTTTCGTTCATTTGAAATGTGTTTGACTTTTCAGTAATAACGTCCTGATTATGTGATTTAACTCTCTCTCTCTCTCTCTCTCTCTCTCTCTCTCTCTCTCTGTTTTGTTCATTTGAAATGTGCTTTACTCCCCAATAATAACGTCCTGATTATGTGACTTAACTCTCTCTCTCTCTCTCTCTCTCTCTCTCTCTCTCTCTCTCTCTCTCTCTCTCTCTCTCTCTCTCTCTCTCTGGCTCATGTCCCTATCCATGAGAATGCAGGAAGACAAAGCGTTTAACAATCAGTTGGGTCTCTCTGCTTGCATTCAATTTGCTCCTCTCGCAAGCACAAAACCCCTCGTACTTTTGGTCTTTCGCCTGCGGCGTGGACACGCCAATGAATAATTCACATAAGTATTGAAGCCAAGAATTTTATTTTTTTTCTTTGGGAGTGTTCATTGGAAAGTCAATGCTTTTGTTTCAGATTTAATATTATTGTTATTCAGTAGATGAACCCTATTCATATGGAACAAGCCCGCCTCAGGGACCATTGACTTGAAATTCAAGCTTCCAAAGGTTATTATTATTATTATTATTATTATTATTATTATTATTATTATTATTATTATTATTATTATTATTATTCAGTAGATGAAACCTATTCATATGGAACAAGCCCACCAAAGGGGCGACTGACTTAGAATGCAAGCTTCCAAAGATTATTATTATTATTATTATTATTATTATTATTATTATTATTATTATTATTATTATTATTATTATTATTCAGTAGCTGAACCCTACTCATATGGAACAAGCCCACCAAAGGGGCCATTGACTTGAAATTTCAGCTTCCAAAGAATATTATTATTATTATTATTATTATTATTATTATTATTATTATTATTATTATTATTATTATTATTATTATTATTATTATTATTATTATTCAGTAGATGAACCCTATTCATATGAAACAAGCCCACCAAAGGCGCCACTGACTTGAAATTCAAGCTTCCAAAGAAAATGGTGTTCATTAGGAAGAAGTAAGAGGAAGTAAAGTGAAAAAACAATAAGAAGAGATCTCACATTTTATAAAAGAAAAAAAATGAATTAAAAATAGATAAAAATGTATTAAAATGCAAGGAGAGTAGTATTAGGGTAGTAATGCATTGCATCTGCGCTTTATTTTGTGACGTTTCTGTCATTATATTAATAATAGTACTCACATGAAATGCTTTGCATTATAGATGGAAATGTATGTATTTATTTTTCTTCTTGATTGAAATCCAAACTTTGAAGCCGTTGTAAATGAAAGTTATAATTATACTTATAAAATATATATTGACTGACAGACTGTATTTATTTATTCTTCTTCTTGATTGAATTTCTTCAAACTCTGAAGCCTTTGTAAATGAAAGTTATAATTATACTTATAAAATATATATGTGCTGACAGACTGAAATATATTCTTTTGCTTAATTCAGCCTATGTAAACTTGATAGCCTTTGCAAATGAAAGTCAAATTTTTATTTTTATAGAAAAGGATGTTACTATTCAGCTGTAATGAATTTAAATGCCAGATAATTTTGGCGATATATAAAAAATCAAAACGAAAAATGGGAAAGGTTTATAATAATTATTACCCCAATAGTGTCTTTGTATCCAGTGATTTGAGACAGAAAATAGGACAAAATAGAGAAACAGTTGAAGTGCAAAATGAATATCAGAGTAATTACACTTGGCATTTATTATTATTAAAAAAGTAAAAAATGCGACGAAGTTTCTTCGGCGCAATCGAGTTTTCTGTACATCGCATAATCAAGGCCACCGGAAACAGCTCTATCTTTCGGTGGTCTCGGTATAATGGTGTATGAGCAGCGGCCCATGAAACTCTCAGCCGGCCGTGGTGGCCCGTGCTGTTGCGTTGCCAGAAGCACGATTATGGCTAACTTTAACCTTAAATAGAATAAAAACTACTGAGGCTAGAGGGCTGCAATTTGGTATGTTTGATGATTGGTGGGTGGATGATCAACATACCAATTTGCAGCCCTCTAGCCTCAGTAGTTTTTAAGATCTGAGGGCGGACAGAAAAATAAAAACTGCTTCCGTAATTTCCAAATAGTCTTGTTAGTACAGTGAAATTGTCAAAGGTAAAATGTAAGGCTGAATAAACACTCAGTCAAGGGCACCGTGAGGTGTTAATTATTATTTAAGTGATTTAATTACTTTTTTATTGGTTTCATTTGGTTCTCCGTGGACATAATTCTTTTTTTTTTTTTTTTTTAAGTCATAGAGGCTTCTGATATCATTTTAACCTTTTCTCTCTTCCTCATTTGCTTTATTGTAAATAATATCCTCTTTGTTTTATCTGCGGCTTTCCTTTTGTTTAAACGACCTAGCTGGCTACCTTGTCCAGCTGGTTACATTGCCCAGCTGGCTACCTTGCCCAGCTGGTTACTTTGCCCAGCTGGCTACCTTGCCCGGGAGGCTACATTGCCCAGCTGGTTACCATGCCCAGCTGGTTACCTTACCCAGCTGGTTACTTTGCGCAGCTGGCTACCTTGCCCAGCTGGTTACCTTGCCCAGCTGGTTACCTTGCCCAGCTGGTTACCTTGTCCACCTGGTTAATTTGCCCAGCTGGTTACTTTGCCCAGCTGGTTACCTTTCACAGCTGGTTACCTTGCCCAGATGGTTACCTTTCACAGCTGGTTACCTTGCCCAGATGGTTACGTTTCCCAGCTGGTTATCTTGTCCAGCTGGCAAGAAACGAGTGGATAGGTTATCGTAATTTAAATTTTATTCATAAAACCAAATAAGCAAAAAAAAAAAACAATATTTGGAGAAACAAATTAATTGGTTAACTTAATTTAGATTTCACTCATAAAACCAAATAAGCAAAAAAAAAAAGGAAGAAATGAGTGGATAGGTTACCTTAATTTATATTTCATTCATAAAACCAAATAAGCAAAAAAAATTGAAAAACTTAATTTAAATTTCATTCATAAAACCAAATAAGCAAAAAAAATTGAAGAACTTATTTTAAATTTCATTCATAAAACCAAATAAGCAAAAAAAATATTGAAGAACTTAATTTAAATTTCATTCATAAAACCAAATAAGCAAAAAAAATTAAAGAACTTAATTTAAATTTCATTCATAAATCCAAATAAGCAAAAATAAAAAAAATTAAGAACTTAATTTAAATTCATTCATAAAACCAAATACGCAAAAAAAAAAAAAATGAACTTAATTTAAATTTCATTCATAAAACCAAACAAGAAAAAAAAATGAAGAAACGAATGGATAGATAAACATAATTTAAAATTCATTCATAAAACCAAATAAGCAAAAAGAGAAAAGAAAGAAAAAAAATTAAAGAAACGAGTGGGGAGTCTATTGTCCAGGGCAAAAGTGTATTCCATTCACGTCGCTGGAATAATCCCGCCTTAATTACGGTGAATCGTGTCCTTTTGCCTTTTGTATCTCTCTTGTTAATACGTTTTAATTACAGTGCTTATAATGGAGATGTAGAGAAAAGACTATTTTTCAGCCTAATTCATGTAGGTCAGTGGTTCTTAACCTTTTTGTTACCACGTCCCTCTGAGTTGGTTCATAGACTTACACCCGCTTGCATCTATGAGTAAATTCTCCCAGATTTAAAAATATATATAGAGAGTTAAGGAAAGCGTTTTATTCATTTTGGGAACATATTAGTGAGAATACTTGACACTGCTTCTTAGCGGCTCTTGTTAAGAGAATAACGAATATAATTAAAGAATTTTGTCTCCCAGATTTAAAAGAAATTAGAGAGAGAGAGAGGAGAGAGAGAGAGAGAGAGAGAGAGAGAGAGAGGCGTTTTTATTCTCTTTGGGAACACATTAGTGAGAATACTCGACACTGCTTCGTAGCGACTCTTGTTAAGAGAATAACGAATATAATTAGAAATTTTTATTTTTCTCCAAGAATCGCGCTCGCTGAAAAACAAGCTGACTCCGCCTCAGGGGCACCCCCGGTTGAGAACCACTGATACATTGTAGGTCTCCGAATGAGCATCATTTCTTTTTCCTCTTTTTTTGCGCATTTATTTTAGAAGGAACCCGACTCGCTTTAAATACAGTAATTACTGGCTCTTTTTTTTTCTTTTTTTTCTTAAACCGCATGTACTTATTATTATTACTCTTGTTACTCTTCTTACGAGGTTTGGCCCTGACGTAACAAAGCTGTGTGGCTTTTGTGTTCATGTTTTTTTTTATTACATGTTTTTTTGTTGTTTCTTTATTTAAATTGAAGTTGCTCTTTGCATATACTTGTTTTTTTTTTTTTTTTTTTTTGTTCTTTTTATGTTAATTCCTTTTAAGTGTCTCAGTTCGTGTAGTGTGGCTCTTTCTCTCTCTCTCTCTCTCTCTCTCTCTCTCTGTTCATTTGAGATGTGTTTTACTTTTCGGTAGTAATGTCTTGATTGTGTGATTATCTCTCTCTCTCTCTGCCCAAAATCTTTTATTTCTCATATATAATTTGGCGTCTCTCTCTCTCTCTCTCTCTCTCTCTCTCTCTCTTCTCTCTCTCTCTCTCTTCTCTGCCAAAAACCTTTTATTTTTCATATAGAATTTGGTGTTGCTAAATTTTCTCTCTC
>NC_089748.1:41268597-41293597 GCF_040412425.1 Macrobrachium rosenbergii
TTGCTAAGTAGTCAAAATCTTGATGGTAGCTCCCTTATATGCGGCGTTTTCGGGCAGAACAGGTCAGGGGAGGTCAGTAGCGAGCAAACGGAGCTTAAATAGATTTTTCTCAGTAGCTGCCTGATTGACTCGAAGGGAAAAACGTACGAGAAATGAAAGCCGCCCGGGTCTGTGTACGTTTGCTCAGTAGCTGTTGATTGAATGAGGGGAAAAAAAAAGAGGTGGAGAAATGAGAGGATTTTAGAAAGGCGAGAAGAGAGAGAGAGAGAGAAAAGAAAAAATGAGCTAATATTGACCAATATATATTGCAGTGCTTCCATATATGCATCGCGACGCGAAAAAAAAAAAGTAAACGCATACGAGAAATTATGATAAGATTTGATCGAGAAAACTCAACCCAGAAAGAGCAGAGAGCAGTATTGAGTAATTCATTGTTCATTGCAGTTCTCCCATATATGCAACGCCGTGTGCAACGGACATTTGCCGGACACGGACTCCTTCATTAGGCTCATTATTCATGCGTTCGAAAATTTGACAATGTAACATAAGTGATAGGTTGCACGGATTCATTTGCATAAGTAGTGACTGGAAGGTTTTCTTTTGTTTGGGAAGGCTTGAGAAACAGCATCCCTTCCTCCGCCTCCTCCTCCTCCTCCTCCTCCTCCTCCATTCTCTTTCTTCCTTTCTCTTCCTCTCTTCTTCGCATTTTTCTTCTCTCACTCTCTCCCTCCTTGTTGTGATGCAAGATAAGTTTTGCATAATTCAGTTTAATTCCTCTCTCTCTCTCTCTCTCTCTCTCTCTCTCTCTCTCTCTCTCTCTCTCTCTCTCTCTCTCTCTTTGTGCTTCCATGTCTTTTCATTCTTTTCCCTTGTCCTCCTTGATCTCCTTCTGTTACCCTGTTACTTTTTTATCCTTGTATCCTCTTTCTCTACCCATCCACCCTGTTTCTTACTCTAATTTCCTCAGTTATGTTTCGCCTTTTCCTCTTATCCTTCTTATCTACGTTTTAAAAATTATTTCCTTTCTTCTTTCTTCTTCTTCTTCTTCTTCTTCTTCTTCTCCTTCTTCTTCTTCTTCTTCTTCTTCTTCTTCTTCTTCTTCTTGTTAACTTTCTCCTTTTCCTCTTTTGCTATCTCCTCAAAATCAGTCCCTTTCCTCCTCCTCCTCCTTCTTGTGTGGCTGTCCAAGAGGACTCTCTTCTTCTTCTTCTTCTTCTTCTTCTTCTTCTTCTTCTTCTTCTCCTCCTCCTCCTCCTCCTCCTCCTCCTCCTCCTCCTCCTCCTCCTCCTCGTCTGACTGTCCAAGAGGACGCTTTTCGTCCTCTTCTTCTTCTTCTTCTTCTTCTCGTCTGACTGTCCGAGAGGACGCCTTTCTTCTTCTTCTTCTTCTTCTTCTCCTCTTCGTCTGACTGTCCAAGAGGACGTCCTCTTCTTCTTTCTCTTCTTCTCCTCCTCCTCCTCCTCCTCCTCCTCCTCCTCCTCCTCCTCCTCCTTCTTCTTCTTCTTCTATCGGATTTGTTTGTGAAAGGCCAAGCCCTGGCTTCGTGACGGACGGAGTGCGTTGCGTATTTGTTTTTCCCCGCAAGTGATTATGGGCCTTAATCTTGTCATCTCTCGGCGTCAGCGTAATAAAATCCCAGGCTATGTCTCTGGGACTCGTTCATGCCTTGCACGGGGCGGGATTCGGGTGTCTTCCGAAGGGGACAAAGGCGGACCCATTATGGCGTCACGACGTTTCCTTTCTTTAAAGTTTGTTCTCTCTCTTTTTCTCTCTGACTTCTCTCTCTTTGTCTCATTTTCTTTTGTCTTATTTTTCATTGGGAAATTTAACGGCATAAAGAGACGGTTCGTCCGTCACTTTTACTTTTCGTGTTAGTCGTCTGTATAAGAAAACTATTGCGACGGCTTTGTCCGTCCGCACTTTTTCTGTCCGCCCTCAGGTCTTGAAAACTACTGAGGCTACAGGGCTGCAAATTGGTATGTTGATCATCCACCCTCCAATCAACAAACATACCAAATCGCAGTCCTCTGCTTCCAGTAGTTTTTACTTTTTATAAGGGTTAGGTTAGCCGTGGATCATTATCTGGCAAGCTTTCCTGAGGTGTGTGACACGCCTTTACTCGACCACATCTGGGGAGCAACTGAGCGCTGTCCGGGCGGTAGTTGCTGATGGCTTTATACAGCGTTATACGCTTTACAGAAAACTCGATTGCGCCAAAGAAACTCTGGCGCATTTTTTAACTTTTTTTATATTATGTTTTATCGCAATCTTTTTAGCAGTTATACTGGTTAAATAGGTTTATATACCCCCTTTTTTAACATCTTTTGTTTAATGTTAGTATTTTTTGTCTATTGATTAGTATATTTTATTTAATAATTAGTATATTTTGTTTGATAAGTAGTATATTTTGATATTTCTGGGCTTGTGTTTTCATACTTGTAAAATCTTACCTGTAAGTATTTCGAATCCATTGAGCGTTACTTATCAGAGGTATTACAATTATCTGTGTATTTTGAATCCTTTTTGCGTTAGTTATTAGAAATAATACAACTAATTACCTGTGCTTGCTTGCACTTAAAATATTTTGAATCCATTTTGCTTTATTTATTAGAGGTAAGACAAGCAATTTCCTGTGCTTGCTTACAATTATAATATCTTGAATCCTTTCTGCGTTAGTTATTAGAAGTAATACAATTAATACCTGTGCTTGCTTACACCTGAAATATCTTGAATTCTTTTTGCGTTAGGTATTAAAAATAATACAAGTAATTACCTGTGCTTGCCTACACTTAAAGTATTGTGAACCCTTTTTGCATTAATTATCAGATGTATTACAATTACCAGATGATAGTTATTAGAAGTGTTACAAATACTAGATGTTATTAACTAGATACAGATACTAGAAATAATTTCTGTCAGCAGATATTAAATGAAGTCGATTCGTATTCATAGCGGATTACCAAATCTCCCCTCGATGTACAGTAGGTCACAGATGATGGAGGGACTCGCTGGAGCGCTGGTTATAAATACGCTCGTTACTCCCGATCCGAAGAAGAAGTGCTTTACGATCACTAGGCAGCTCCCTAATAAGTCATCCATCACTGCTCCGTGGGCGGCGGCGGCGGTGGGTCGGGAAGGAGGGTGGGGGGGAGAAATAGGAACACCTCACGAAAAAGATCTTGGCCCGGGATGTGAAGCAATCGAGGAATTACGTCGCGGAGGGAAACGGGACTGGGAAAAATTGGGCATTGTGTTCCTCGAGGAGTCCTCTCTCTCTCTCTCTCTCTCTCTCTCTCTCTCTCTCTCTCTCTCTCTCTCTCTCTCTCTTTTTCCCCCAGCTCCGTCTCCTTGATAGCTCTCGATTCATGATTGTCGGATAAAAGTGAAATGAGTTTCTTTATCTCGGCTCGTGAGGTCCTCAGATTCATTTCTGTTTTATATATATATATATATATATATATATATATATATATATATATATATATATATATATATATATATATATATATATATTCTACACAGAGGAGAGTTAGGTACAAGCAATTAAGTACTGTAAAAGTATACGTATTATGAACACCATATTTGCAATATAAGAACTTTCAAATTGATATGATATCCGACGTCATGACATAGATTCAGAAGAAGAGGAAGGGTTGCGCAATCACTCGAATTCTGACTGAACGTGAATTATTATACGCTTTACACGTTGCGCAGTGAAGTTTATAAGAGTTGACACCTTCAGAAAATAAATGGCTAGTGGGATATCCGTGATTGGCGAAGGTACGGTCTCTCTCGAAAGGAATCATGAGATGGCATTAATCACAGTGGAGATGGAACGTGAGCCGAGATCGCCTTTTGCATGACAAATGGCTCAGACGACATGGAAAGAGAGAGAGAGAGAGAGAGAGAGAGAGAGAGAGAGAGAGAGAGAGAGAGAGAGAGAGAGAGAGAGAGAGAGTAAATGACCCAGAAAATATAGAAGAGGCAGGCGTGCTCATAGAAGCAGAACCAAAAGAAGCGAGGGAAAAGAAAAATAGATTACGAAAGAGGATGGGGGATATTTGATAATATCTACAAAAGGGAGAATCTAGCAGGAGGCATTATAGGCTTGCACAAGAATGGCGAGGAATCGCTTGCAGATGATAAACTGTAAACTGGGAAAAAGTATGATTAACAGTGAACTGGGAAAAGTATAATCAACAGTGAACTGGGAAAAAGCATGATAAATATTGAACTGGAACAAGTGTGATAAGCAGTGAACTGGGAAAAAGTATGATAAGCAGTGAACTGGAAAAAGGTATGATAAACAGTGAACCGGGAGACAGTATGATCTACAGTGAACTGGGAAAAAGTATGATCAACAGTGAACTGGGAAATAGTGTGATCAACAGCGAACTGGGAAAAAGTATGATTAACAGTGAACTGGGAAAAGTACGATAAACAGGGAACTGGAAAAAAGTATGATAAAAAGTGAACTGGGAAAAAGTATGATCGACAGTGAACTGGGAAAAAGTATGATCAACAGTGAACTGGGAAAAAGTATGATCAGCAGTGAACTGGGAAAAGTATGATAAAAATTGAACTGGGAAAAAGTATGATAAACATTGAACTGGGAAAAAGTATGATAAACATTGAACTGGAAAAAAGTATGATAAACAGTGAAATGGGAAAAAGTATGACCAACAGTGAACTGGGAAAAAGTATGATAAATATTGAACTGGGGAAAAGTATGTAGGATGTTCAACAGTGAACTGTGAAAAGTATGATAAACATTGAACTGGGAAAAAGTATAATAAACAATGAACTGGGAAAAAGTATGATAAACAGTGAAATGGGAAAAAGTATGATAAACAGTGAACTGGGGAGTAAGTCTTCAGCGTCATTGCCTCCAAAACCTTGCGACGTCAAGGTCCTTTCTGAATTTCCGCCTCTCACGTCTCTCCTGCCTTTTGCTTCCACTAATCTCCACTCATCACCAGCTTCCAGTCTCATACTTCTCTTCCAAGTAGGTCTGGGTCTTCCAAGTGACACTTTCACTTGCTGTTCTCCTTGGGATGGTGTGAAGGGCATGCCCAAGGCGCGTCTCTTTTACCTCCTAAATCTTCAATGATTAAGAAATGTGAAAATAATAATAATAATAATAATAATAATAATAATAATAATAATAATAATAATAAGAAGAAGAAGAAGAAGAAGAAGAAGAAGAAGAAGAAGAAGAAGAAGAAGAAGAAGCAGCTCTACTTACCAGAATCATAATGGAATAATAATAATAATAATAATAATAATAATAATAATAATAATAATAATAATAATAAGAAGAAGAAGAAGAAGAAGAAGAAGAAGAAGAAGAAGAAGAAGAAGAAGAAGCTCTACCTACCGAAATCATAAAGGAATAATAATAATAATAATAATAATAATAATAATAATAATAATAATAATAATAATAATAATAACAACAATAATAATAATAAACCTCTGCTTACCAAAATCATAGTGGCATAATAATAATAATAATAATACTAATAATAATAATAATAATAATAATAATAATAATAATAATAATAATCCTCCACTTACCAAAAAACATAACGGAAAGTGAACCTTCCTTGCCCCGGGTCCACTCGTTATTAAGCCTCTACTTACTTACCAATCATAATGGAAAGCAAAGCTTCCTTGCGCCGAGTGGACCAAATGAACCAGGAATGGAAACCGCTTGGGCTCCCACGAATCCCCTAGTGGGATGCTCTCTCTCTCTCTCTCTCTCTCTCTCTCTCTCTCTCTCTCTCTCTCTCTCTCTCTCAGCTGGCAGGCTTAGTGATGCTGTTCTCGCCCTGCCGCTCTGCTTATTTCTACTTCACTTAGCAGCTCTCAGCTGAAAGCCTCAGCCTCCTCCTCCTCCTCCTCCTCCTCCTCCTCCTCCTCCTCCTCCTCCTCCTCTCTCAGTCGTGAATTTCAATTTCTAAAGCACTCGACCTGGGAAGGCATCTTATCGCTGAGCTGATGATGGTCAGGTGATTGTTCACATTCTCCTGGGCGTGTAAGTTGCTATTATTATTATTATTATTATTATTATTATTATTATTATTATTATTATTATTATTACCTTCCAATATATTTTGAAGGAATTTGTGACGTTAAAGTCGTTATTATTCATTGCTTACAAGAAAGACAGCCCTTTTTATGGCAGTGACCTTAGAGAAGGTTTCAGTCGCGTTGCTAATTATACAGAATCGGAGGTTTTCTAATCCTCTTGACGCATTGCTCCTTCCTCAGTCGCTGTTTTTATTGTTGCTGCTGCTGTTGCTGTTCCTGTTGTTGCTGCTGACGTTCCCGTTGTTGCTGCTGATGTTCCTGTTTTTGCTGCTGCTGTTTCTATTGCTGCTGTTGCTGTTCCTGTTCCTATGGTTGCTGGTGCTGTTCCTGTTTCTGTTGCTGCTGCTACTGTTCTTATTTCTGCTGCCGACGTTCCTGTTGCAGCTGCTGCTGTTCCTGTCGTTGCTACTGCTGTTCCTGTTGTAGCTGCTGCTGTTCCTATTGTTAATGCTGCTGTTCCTGTTGCAGCTGCTGCTGTTCCTGTTGCAGCTGCTGCTGTCCCTATTGTTGTTGTTGCTGCTGCTGATGTTCCTGTTGCAGCTGCTGCTGTTCCTGTTGTTGCTACTGCTGTTCCTGTTGTAGCTGCTGCTGTTCTGGCTGTTAATGCTGTTGTTCTTGTTGCAGCTGCTGCTGTTCCCTGTTGCAGCTGCTGCTGTCCCTATTGTTGTTGTTGCTGCTGCTGATGTTCCTGTTGCAGCTGCTGTAAACCTTGCTGTTATCCTGCTTCTGTTCTTATTTTTGCTGCTGCTGCTCCTATTCTTGCTGCTATAACAGCAAGAATAGCAGTTAGAATGAGAGTTTATTTTGCAATGTATTCTAATGAAAGCCTAATTTTACCTTACCTTTCCGACTATTCGACATGTCCGCCTTGTCATCTGGTATAGTGGTTAGTGTCGTGTCATGCCACTCAGATGTCGCTGGGGGTTCGCGTCTCCCTAAGGGCGCGATGAACAAGCACTGGCTCTGAAGCATGATCAGTTACTGCTGCAGTGTGGGGTCTTCTGCTGTGGTGGCAGGTTGAAACCAACATTCTTTGCAGCTTAAATAATTTCAATTCAATGGCCCTTTGGTGTGCTTGTCCTGTCTCCATGTGCATTGCTTTGTCTAGTGAAATAATAATAATACACACACACAATAACACACATACAGACCATCACAGAGCGATGATTGAAAAGAGAATAAGTGGAAGGAAAGGGCTTTCACTCGTGACAGGAGAAAACGCGGACTTTCTCAGGAGGTGAAGTGGCTCTATAAACAAGAGCTTGGGATGATTAAGTTTAATGGGCTACAGGGATAAAATTGCGTGGAAAGAGCCTGTAATTGTGGAGAGAGAGAGAGAGAGAGAGAGAGAGAGAGAGAGAGAGAGAGAGAGAGAGAGAGAGAGAGAGACGGCGGTATTCAGTAAGTAGAGGGATAACTTGATATGCTACTGTTTATAATCAAGTTTTATTTATTTATTTAAATGAGAGAGAGAGAGAGAGAGAGAGAGAGAGAGAGAGAGAGAGAGAGAGAGAGAGAGAGAGAGAGAATGCTATTTAAGAAGAAGAGAGAACTTGAGTTGATTATAACTGAGTTTTATTTATTAAGAGAGAGAACTTGAAAAGGTGTTAATAACCAATTTTATTTTATATAGGTAGGTAGGTAGGGAAGAGAGAGAGAGAGAGAGAGAGAGAGAGAGAGAGAGAGGGAAAGAGAAATGCTGTTCAAAGTAGAGAGAACTTTAGAATTTGTTCATAACTGAGTTTTGTTTTATAGAGAGAGAGAGAGAGAGAGAGAGAGAGAGAGAGAGAGAGAGAGAGAGAGAATATGCTATTCAAGAGTAGAGAAAGAAACTTGAAAGTTGTTAATATAAAACTTTTTTATATAGGAGAGAGAGAGAGAGAGAGAGAGAGAGAGAGAGAGAGAGAGAGAGAGAGAGAGAGAGAGAGAGAGAGAGAGAGAGAGAGGTGTGCTTGCCGGGGACACGCACAATTGGGTTCGCACGATGAGATGCTTGAGGATTATGAAATGACGCCTGGGAGAGAAACATGATTTAAAATCCGCGAGAGTGAAATGTCTTCTTGGACTGCACAAGTCATGAGATATATTTCATAAAGTCCAGTTCTCGGGTCGGTAGGGTCAGATCTCACACTCCAGTTCGGTTATATATGGCCTTGCCACCCCTAATATCTGAAGGGATTTTTGAGTTTTCCCCAAAATTGATGGGCACATTTTTTTTTTTTTTTCAAAACTATGCCCACTTTTGTCGAGTTTTTGTAATGTCCTAGATATTATTATTATTATTATTATTATTATTATTATTATTATTATTATTATTATTATTATTATTATTATTATTCTTTATAATGACCTAAATATTATTATTATGATTATTATTCTTTATAATGACCTAAATATTATTATTATGATTATTATTATTTATAATGTCTTAATTATTATTATTATTAGTATTATTGTTATTTTTATTATTTATAATGTCCTAAATATTATTATTATTATTATTATTATTATTATTATTATTATGTGTTATTATTATTATTCAGAAGATGAAACCCATTCATATGGAACAAGCCCACCACAGGGGCCACTGACTTGAAATTCAAGCTTCCAAAGAATATTATGGCGTTCATTAGGAAGAAGTAAGAAGAAATAAAGGGAAATAAGAAAGGAAGAGATTCCACTTAATAAAAAAGGAAAAAGAAATTGATGAAATAATAAATAGATAAAAACAGATAGTGTGTTAGTAATCTCTTACATTGAGAGATACAGGAAATTATAGTAAATTGTATTTCAGATGTTTCATTTACGATGAAAGAAAACATTGAAAGGATTGGTGATAAAATTTAAACTTTCAAGGGAACTTGATTATTAGATATCTTAACTTTATACTGTAATTTTAGCAATGTTTAATAAGTTTTGCATCGCATATTTCCACATTTCTTTCCTCTTAACATCAAAATATTTATAGTGTTTATGATCATTCCTCACATAACAAACTTCACGTTTTTTTTATAATTTAATAATATGAATTAGGGTATAAATATCCCTATGTATCAAGATTCAGAAATTTTTACTCTTTTGCAATTTTACAATATGAATTCATTCATGGAAATTTCTTATGTATCAAGATTCACAATTTGTTTTCATTTGACTAAATGAATGCAAAATCTTCTAAGTATCAGAAGTCACAGATTTTTTTTTATTCGTTTCCACTAATATTTGTATATTTATTTTTCATTTTTATTTAATTATTTTTGCATGTTTTGACGCATCAGCAACCATTTTATTACTTTTCATTACTATTTATTTATTTGTTTTTAATTTTTAGTTTTCTGTAAAAGAAAACTATTGTGCCGACTTTGTCTGTCCGTCCGCACGTTTTCCGTCCTCCTCGGATCGAAAACTACATTGGCAGAGGCCGCAAATTGGCATCGTTATCATCCACTCTCCAATCATCAAACATGCCAAAATTGCAGCCCTCTAGCCTCAATAGTTTTTATTTTGTCAAAGTTAAGTTAGCCATAATCGCCATCTGGCAACGATATAGCCGGGTCACTAACCGGGCCGTGGTTAAGTTTCATGGACCGCACCGCAGCATTATACCGAGGCCACCGAAGATAGATCGTTTTGGTGGCCGATTTTAACTGGCTGTACAGAAAACTCGATTGAGCCCAAGAAACTTCAGTTCATTTTTTTATTTATTTATTTATTTATTTATTTATTATTATTATTATTATTATTATTATTATTATTATTATTATTATTATTATTATTATTATTAGTATTCTGCATGCTTTGACGCATCTGCTGCAGTGGGGAGAATTTTGAGAAAAATCAGGATTTAACGAAAATGCCCAAGTATCTCTGGGTCCGGTTGGCTCTTATATCTTGGGTCACGTTCCGATAATAAATCATTTACCCACGTTTTCTCGTTCAGCGAAGGCGAGTTTACGCGAATAATGCAATCCGGGTATCGCCTCGTCATCGCCCGCGGGAAATATTTGGCGGAAATATTTTGCCGTGGGTCGTAATAATTGTCAGGGTGGTGTTGCCTGATAGTGGTAATCAGGCTCTCTCTCTCTCTCTCTCTCTCTCTCTCTCTCTCTCTCTCTCTCTCTCTCTGAAAAATGAAAAATAGAAGATGTATGAAATGAGTCACAAAACTTTAAAACAAACAATATAGATTTGTTTACGGATTAAAATAAGCTCTCTCTCTCTCTCTCTCTCTCTCTCTCTCTCTCTCTCTCTCTCTCTCTCTCTCTCTCTCTCTCTCTCTCAGCAATAGAAGTTGTATAAAATGAGCCACGAAACTTTTAAAAAAATATAGATACGAATTAAATCGGCTCTCTCTCTCTCTCTCTCTCTCTCTCTCTCTCTCTCTCTCTCTCTCTCTCTCTCTCTCTCTCTCTCTCTCTCTCTCTGCAATAGAAGTTTTATGGAGCCACGAAACGCTTTTAAAAAAGTATAGATTTTATACGAATTAAAATCAGCTCTCTCTCTCTCTCTCTCTCTCTCTGTTGATTTTCATTTAGTATAATACATGATGAATTATATCAGTCTTATTTGGAGATACTTTCCATGCCATTCTCTCTCTCTCTCTCTCTCTCTCTCTCTCTCTCTCTCTCTCTCTCAACAGTGGAAAACGTACAACCTGAGCCAGGGAACTCTTTAAAAAAAAAAAAAAAATAGATTTATATACGAATTCAAATCAGCGGGTGGATCAGATTATGCAGGAGAACAAGAACTAGACGTCATGGCCGCTACAACTTCTGTAAGTAAAATGTCTATCGTCTTTTTTTTTTTTTGTTGCACGATCAGCATTGTTACTGTAGGCATATTTCACTGTAATTATCATCGATACAGCCTGATACAACCTGATTCTTCCTCGTAAACCTCTTTATTTGTTTTTGCATCAGATAAAATTGGGATAAAGGGTTTGATTTGAAAGGAATCGGGTATCTTTCATCGGTCGAATTATCCGAAGGTGGACAATTGAGTCTCTCTCTCTGTAAGCAATACCGACAAAAAAAAAATAATAAAAAAAAAATAGTAAGCGATTATTGGGGAGCTGTGATAATTGATAATCAAGAAGTATCTTGAAGAATAAGTAGCCTTGGCCGCTTACGCATTTTCATTTACATAATTAATTGACATCTTTTTGCTTCTTGCATTGTAAATCATACTTACAGGAGAGATGTTTTGAAATAGGAAGGGTTTTATTATTCACTGAAGATGAGGACATTTATGATAAGAATATGCAAGGGGAGTGAGGAGAAATTGTGTGAAATAAAATTGTCTTCATAAAAAAAAAAGTAAAAAATGAGTCGAAGTTTCTTCGGCGCAATCGAGTTTTCTGTGCAGCCGCTACAACGTATAATCAAGGCCACCGAAAATAGAACTATCTTTCGATGGTCTCATGAAACTTTAACCATGGCCACGTGGTGGTGGCCTATCCTATATCGTTGCCAGAAACTCGATTATGGCTAACTTTAACTTTAAATAAAATAAGATATACTGAGGTTATAGGGCTGTAATTTGGTATGTTTGGTGAATGAAGGGTGGCTGATCAACGTACCAATTTGCAGCCCTCTAGCCTCAGAAGTTTTTAAGATCTGAGGGCGGACAGAAAAGTGCGGACGGACAGACAAAGCCGGCACAATAGTTTTCTTTCACAGAAAACTAAAAAAAAACGAATGAAATTTGATTTAAGGTTTATGGAACATCGTTCGAAATTTGATAAAACATTTCAACGAGCCAGGATTTTTTGGGTTTTATGTAAAAGAAAACTATTGTGCCGGCTTTGTCTGTCCGTCCGCACTTTTCTGTCCGCCCTCAGATCTTAAAAACTACTGAGGCTAGAGGGCTGCAAATTGGTATGTTGATCATCCACCTTCCAATCATCAAACAAACCAAATTGCAGCCCTCTGGCCTCAGTAGTTTTTATTTTATTTGTTGAATAACCATAATCGTGCATCTGTGCAACGATACACGATAGCCCCACCACCGCCTGTGGTTAAAGTCTATGGATCACGGTTCATACAGCATTAGGGACCGAGACCACCGAAAGATAGATTATTTTCGGTGGCCTTGATTATACGCTGTAGCGGCTGTACAGAAAACTCGATTGCGCCGAAGAAACTTAGACTCATTTTTTACTAGTTTTTTATATGCCCCCGGTTTACCGACTAAGGGGCATCTAGTAATTGACCTGTCTGTCCGACTCTCTACTTGTCCGTACGTTTGATACGGGTGAAGTTGCTGAAAGTATTATTCTAATCTATTCGAAGATAAAGACTTCGAGATTCTGGTACATCACGCATGATTGATGGGGATTCAAGATTTCATGTGATGGATCTAACTTACAAATTCAAGGTCATATAACCCTTTGGGGGTAGTACCGTTAGTGCACCTTATGCGGAGCACTGCAGGCATTGCTTGAGGTTCTTTGCGGCGTCCCTTCGGCCCCTAGCTGCAACCACTTCTATTCCTTTTACTGTACCTCCGTTCGTATTCCCTTTCTTCCATCTTACTTTCCACCCTTTCTTAACAATTGTTTCATTGTGCAACTGCTTTGAGGTTTTCCTACTGTTACACCTTTCAAACCTTTTAACTGTCAGTTTCCGTTTCAGCGCTAATGACCTCATAGGTCCCAGCGCTTGGCCTTTGGCCTAAATTCTGTATTGTATTCTATTCTTAAGGTCATATACTTAGAGGTTAAAGGTCACATAGAAACGTTGACCTTGGGTTATAAAATTTGAGCTAAACGAGTTGGACAATTCTGTACCCACTTTACTCCACTAGTGAGGCGGATGTGTAGAGTGATTTCATGACAATGGTCATACTCAGAGGTCAAAGGTCACATGGGGATTTAACCTTGTCCTTTGCTTCTGAACTGTACAAAATAGAGTCTTCATATTTTGCTTGCATACTCGACTGCTGATGCACAGAGCGAAGTCACTATCACACTTACAGGTCAAAGACCAACAAGAAATTTAACCCTGAAATTGACAGGAATTGAAGAAAAACATCCTGGCAAATAAACTACAACGCAGAAAGGACTAATACCAACATCGATTCATCTAAACAACGAAAGATTATTAAAAAGGTATTCCATTCTCCTGAGTCAAGCGAGAACATTTTACATTTCCGACCTCGGGAGATCAATTTCAGTTGCACCCGCAAACAGAGATCTCGGCTTTCCAATTAGGAAAAGCATCCACGCTCACCTGTACACGGGACCTGCGCATATACATAGCTTGCTCGGTTCTTCATTAAGAGAACGCGATTTGAAGATAAGACCTGGCGATTGTGTGTGCTTAAATTAGAGACCTCTTTTTTTTTTTTTTTTTGCGTGTGCATCAGAATGTGCCACGTAAATGATAAGGTCGGACAGGGCCCACACGTCGATAAGCTGATAATGATTGTACGACAAATGCCTATGACTGTATTACTTAGCCGCTGAATCCTTGGGCGTTCTCAATCTCCCTCGGTCGTTTTGCGCGTGATGACTCTGGAAGTAATTGGTTCGTTTGTTTGTTTTTGTTCGTTAACTGAAGCTTGGTCTTGTTTGGTTTGTTTTGTAATTCCTTATCATTATTGTATTTTTGTTTTATGGGTTTAGGTTCAAATTTGTTTCTTCTGTGGTACCTGAAGGAGTTAAAATTTGAGGTTTTAAATTTAAAATACAGTTGTTGGATATTTCTGTCTTAACATATTTAGCAGTACTGTATTATTTGCTTGCTTGTGCATCTATATTTATGCTTGATTATATTTTGGCGTACAGAATTGTGATGTATAAATTATAAAACACGCACACCCATGTATATATATATATATATATATATATATATATATATATATATATATATATACTATATATAATGTACATATATACTAGCTGTACATAGTATAAAAAATTTAACTTTATGCAGCAATTCTTTTGAAAATGTCTTAGTATCTGAAACTGGTCAGGACCATATCCACTGTTGAATTATTCATTATGGTACTTTCCATTTAAACTTCACCTATTTCTGTGAGTTAATATATATATATATATATATATATATATATATATATATATATATATATATATATATATATAAAGATATATATATCATCTATATGTGTATATATATATAATTTATATATATCACATACATCTCTCTCGCTCCCTCTCACTCTCTCTCTCTCCACTCTCTCTCTCTCTCTCTCTCTCTCTCTCTCTCTCTCTAGTAGCTATAATACACACACACACACACACACACACACACATACACACATATATATATATATATATATATATATATATATATATATATATATATATATATATTTCTTCTTACTCTATATATATATACTTAGGATAAGGTGTATGTATGTATATATACAAACTTTTATAACGAGAGAGAGAAGAGAGAAGAAGATAGAAGAAAAAGAAAGAAGAGAGGCAGCCCAACAGAAACAATAGCCCAAATGACTATGACATGGGAGCGTGTACGAGAGAAATTATCCGGGTCATCCTGTTTCTTTCTTCTTCTTCTTCTTCTTCTTCTTCTTCTTCTTCTTCTTCTTCTTCTTCTTCTTCTTCTTCTTCTCTCCTTTGCAGTATGTTGGTTTTGACCTTCGTAGAACAGACTGAAGTGAATTCAGTCATTTTTCTCAGTTACCAAGTGAACTTTCGGTTCAGAAATGAAGAGAATTCTTCGTTTGAAATACTACACTTTTATAAGACACATACGTAAAGCTTCAGAACAAGTCAGCTACGAAGCCGTTGATTGATTGGTTCGTCCTTCCCAGATATTCGTGCTGCAATAAGACAAGGATTTAAAATTATATACACCTTTTATCAAGCATAAATTGATCTTGAGATCCGTTCGCCAAGAGCTGTTGGTTCAGACTTCCTAAATACTCAGTGCTGTGAGAATGGAAGCAAATATTACAACTTCGGGCTTAAAAAAAATGAAAAATAGATAAAAAAAATAAATAGTCAGAAAATTAAATATGTACTGATTTTACGAATTAGAGAGAGAGAGAGAGAGAGAGAGAGAGAGAGAGAGAGAGAGAGAAATACGTATCAAGAGCATAGGGATCTTTTGGTCTAAGTAGAAAAAGAAGTGGGTATCTGATTTTACGAATTAGGGAGAGAGAGAGAGAGGGAGGGAGATACGTACTCAGGGATCTTTCGGTGTAAGCAGAAAAAGAGCTGGGTATCATACAATTCTCGCTGGTATACTGATTTCACGAATTAGGATCCGCGTGAATCACCATAGCGTTTCGTGCAAGGGTCCCAATCCTGGCGATCTCCTCAGTAATTGGCCAGTGTCCTAGAAAGAGAGGAGATAAGCTGAAATTCAACGCTAGGTCGTTATTTTGATAATTAGGGGAATTGGAGGAGAGGGAGAGAGAGAGAGAGAGAGAGAGAGAGAGAGAGAGAGAGAGAGAGAGAGAATGGCCAAGAAGATTACAAAAAAACTGGTTCAGGATGAGTAAGTATTGAAGAATTTTTTTTCAGGGATTATTGCATTGTATGATGTGGGGATAAAGGCTACAAGACTTGACATGATAAGCGTTGAATGAAAATGTGAAAATTGTTGTATTGTTGAAAGGATATTTGTTCTGGAAATAGGGCAGAGGGTACTCTAATCTGTGTTAGGGAATAAGGGAAAAGTCATGATGGCTTCATTTATATTTATCTGAAGAAATGAGTTAAAACTTCAAGTTGTAGAGATGGAAAGACTAATTGAGAAAATTTAGAAAAATTGAAAATGAAAATTAGAGATAGCGATAATAGAGTTTAAAAACATTTATATGAAATAAAAAATAAGTAAAATTTAAAAACAAGAATTAGTGATATTGATAATAGAATTTAAAAACTTGTTTATAAAATAAACAAAATAAAAAAAATTAAAACAAATGAGTATATAGATAACAGAATTCAAAAACATTTATATAAAATAAAAATTAAAAAAAATTTAAAAACAAGAATTAGTGATATTGATAATAGAATTTAAAAACCTGTTTATAAAATAAAAAAAAAAAAAATGAAAACAAATGAGTGATATAGCTAATAAAATGTTAAAAAAATATATATATAAAATATAAGATTAAAAAAACTGAAAACAAAAATTAGTGATATTGATAATAGAATTTAAAAACATTTATATAAAATAAAAGCATGAAGTTGAAAACAAATGAGTGATATAGATAACAGAATTAAAAAAAAAATCTTATATGAAACAAAACAAATACAAAAAAGATTTAATATCAGAAGTACAGAGGACACGATAGGAACACGACAAAGGAAAAAAAAAAACGGAAACACAAAAGAAACAAAGAGTTTTAAAGAACCAAAGAAAAAAAAAGAGAAATAAAAAAAAAAAATAAAAGGAGGAGAAAAGCCTTAATATCCCCAAGACCTTCAAATTAACCCTTTCTAGCTGTTCGTGCACCACTTTCTCCTCTTGCTTCACCCTTCCTCTCCTCACTCCCTCACTCCTCACTCCCTCCCGTCTCCTCCCCTTGAGAAACCCTTCTTCTCACTTAACACTCCCCCTCACCACCCCCACTCTCTCTCTCTCTCTCTCTCTCTCTCTCTCTCTCTCTCTCTCTCTCTCTCTCACTCCTCCTGCCAGCGGTGTTCCCTTCACCAGAGGTTCACCCATCTTTTCTTCCTCCTCCTCCTCCCCCTCTCATTTTTAGCCTACTCCCTCATTGCCCCCCCCCTCCCTCACTCCTTTTATGCACCCCCCTCCCTTAAGTGTTCCTCCCACAAGTGCTTCTTTGCGCTCCATTCTCAAACCAATGTCAGGCGAGGCCGTGAATTAATAATGTGGTTTTGTTTCTTTGTTTTTGTTTCTTTGTTTCTCTGTTTCTCAGCTTTATTTTTTTTTATTTTTTTCTGGCCATTTTCCGCGGACGACACTCCCTTGTTCTCGTTGCGTCAGTTGAGGGTACTTTCTCGGTACTCTCCCCCTGCCAGTTAACTGTTTTTTTTTTATTTTTTTTATTTAGTCTTTTTTTGTCATAAGACGGTTCATCTACATAGTGATTTTTTTTTTCATTGTCATTCAACCGAAATGACCTCGTTTTGCCACTTCGATGTTGCATGCAAAATGATGTTTCTAGTTTTTTTTCATTTTGATGCTGCATGCAAATTGAATTTGTTTCCAAAAGACCCGATTGCAAGCAAAATTTATTTTATTTGTAGTGTAGTTAATTGGCCTGTTTTTCATATCTCAGCATAAAATATACGTCTTATAAACAAGTGGTTTTTGTATGTTAAATTATGTCAAAATAATGACTTGTGTTCATAGCTGGTCACATTTATTCAGTAGTTAGTGATGCCACCCACTGTTCTGTTTTGAATCGAATGCTTACAATTATAGAATATGAATTTATCTTAAATTCTCTTTTTTTTTTTTTTTGTTAAATTATCCCTATGCCATGACTTTTCGAACTGTTACAAAAGTCAGTATTACAGCAAGGAAAAAATATTTTGTAAATTCTTATATATTTTTTGTAGTCATCTTTTTGAAACTTGATTTGGAAACATGTGAAATTATCAGGTGGATGATATTCTCAAGTATTTAAAAGATTGGTAGGTGATTTGCATTTACTGTGATAGCGTAAGTGGCTACCTTGGAAATTCTGTAAGCTAAGGGGTTTCCAAAAGTCTAAACAATAATACTGGTATATAAAATAATAGTAAACGAACTGAAGAAAATAATATTGAAAACATTAAAGATTAAATCTATATATCTTCTTTGCATCCCATGTCATAAGCTACGTCATTATGAGACTGCCAAAAATCAAAAAAACTTGACGACAATTTGATCTGTTAATAGGATTCACCTATTTTATACCATTAGTAAATGTTGAGACGTAACTGATTTAAAAAAAAAAAAAAAAAAAATAGGCTCGCGGTTCGTTTGACATCATTCTATACGCAACTGTCATCAACCGAAGTCGCTATTTGTAGCCTTTGTAGCCAAGAGTTTACCGACACTCAGGAAGTTATGCAAATCGTTTCCTCAACCTTCATTAGAACTGCAGAAACGAAAGTTTTCTTCAGAAGACCGACTGTGTTAAAGGGAATTTTAGTCATGTGCTTGACCAAGATGCTTCTGTGGTTATCGACGAGAGAGAGAAGAAGGATAAAGAAACTCCCGCGCCAATGCAGCCCCAAAGATTCCCGTAATGCTGCTGATTGTCGCGCGAACTTGCCGTTACGGTATTTTAGCGACAATTGCGAGTCGTGGAGACTGGGAATGAGATAAGACGCCGGGAACGGCGGTTTCTCTAATGGAGGGTGTTGTACAAAGGGGGCTTAATACCTGGCGTAGAACTTTTGACTGGCCATTTTCTCTGGTCTCGTACTCGAATAGAACAACTGCCTGGTGGTTATTTTTCCTTTGTTTCATAGCTGGCTCCGGCCGTGGCCACTTGGCGTTTTTGGGAGTGGAAGTGAAGGGCGACTGCTAATTCCAGCGCGGCTAAATTGCTCCAAATCCGGCTCTCTTGTTTTTTTTTTTTTCCGTTTTTTTTGTCTTGTTTTCTTCGCTTCGTTCTTTCCCCTTTGTCCTCCCATTCTCTTCGATTAAATATTGACGATTATGAATATTGGTTATCAGAAGTATTATTGTTATTATTATTATTGTTATAAGCCAGTCTGCTCTCATTCCTGGAGAAGCAGAATGCAACAGACTTAAGGCCTCAGACAGGTGAAGGAGCCGAGTGCAGAAAAGGAAATTGATCAATAAAGAATAATCATACTTTAGCCTACCTAAGAATTAACTTCATCCTCAGCAATTTGTACCATGCGCTAATTGTAACTAAATCTTTGTAAAGAGATTAGCTACACACACACACACACACACGTATATATATATATATATATTTATATATTACATGCATATCAAGTACTGGGCCAAGAACAATACCCCGAGGAACACCAGAGGTTGGGCCAAGAACACTACCCCGAGGAACACCAGAGATTGGGCCAAGAACACTACCCTGAGGAACACCAGAGATTACGTTCATGTAGTCACTGCAATAATGCTCAAAAACAATCCTTGTAAGTAATCTGATATTGGAAAACGTAATAAAATGAAGAAAAATAGCCCAGTAACTCCCATCTGTCTAAGTCATGCTAACTTAATAATGGTCAGAATCAAGGAATTCCTGTTCGATGCTGGACCTTACTAGAACAGCAGATGCAGATTGCCATTTAAATCTTCAGATACGATGAGAATTATCATAACTGATCAGTTCTCAGAATGGTTGACGCTACTTCAGCCACATTTCTCTGATAAATTAACATTAGCGATTGTACAACGAGTGCCGAAAAAAGAATGGTTGTAAAGTTATTTGCTTGTGATTATTATAGTTTTGCTCTCATGATGAGAGTTGGTATTTTGCACCCCCAAAGTGCTTTCACTATTGTTTTCGAAGTCAGGAAAGTTGTTATCAACAACATTGTTTCGTAAGGAAGTGTATATTATATATCATCTTTGTGTATTTTAATTTTTTCAATAAATTGTCTTTTAAAATCACGTAAATTCGACGAAAAACGCATCTCAAGAGCTTCTGAATCTTTCCGTGGTTACGTATGTTTGTGCCATTTCCCACCCCACCCCCACCCTTTGAGGGGTGGCTCCAGAAGTTGTTACATATTGCTTCTCAGCAGTTATTATGGGATGAGGTTGCTAGCCCCAAGGCTCTCTCCAACATTGATGCGACTCACCGCAAGCGATTTACTACTGAGTCCTTAAGGGGTTTTAGGTTTTAACGGAATCGAACTCAAACCTTTATTCTTTGGAGGAGAGTGTCATGACCGCTAGAAAAAACACACGCACACATATATATGTATGTTTGTATGTATGCATGTATGTATATGTATATATATGTATCAGTGTTTGTGCAATACAAATACTATTGTTCTAAATCATGCATATGTGTCATATATATGAATATTATGTAAGATAATTAAATACTTTTTGTATATGAATTTCTTTTCTACGTCTTAGCCTCCCCACATATTTAATAATTTTTCTTTGAGTTTTTTTTTATTTATTGAAACTGAACTATCAGATTGAATTTGACCAAATCTGCTCTACATTAAAGGTATTTATTGAATTTTGAGAATTAAGGTTCTCCCTGCGAGATGATCTCGCGTTCTAATATGGTCTGTTAAAAGAGAGAGAGAGAGAGAGAGAGAGAGAGAGAGAGAGAGAGAGAGAGAGAGAGAGAGAGAGAGATTTGTGTTCCACGCACGTACATGATAAGCACGGCATTCAGGTCGATATTAGCTCACATTATTTATTTCCCTAATGATACATATTTAAGTGTTTTAAAGATCACGGTAGTGCCATAAATATTCATCGTAATGGGAGATTTTTCATTTATATATATATATATATATATATATATATATATATATATATATATATATATATATATATATATATATATATATATATATATATATAGTGAGTTTCTATTATATGATTACGGCACATTTTGATCATTATATAATATTCCTTCAATTCACTTTGTAGTTTTTCATTTAATCTTCAATTTGAAACGTTAATCTTTGATTATTATATAATATTCCTTCAGTTCACTTTGTAGTTTTTTCATTTAATCCTCAATTTGAAACGTTACATTTTGATTATTATATAATATTCCTTCAATTCACTTTGTAGTTTTTTCAACCAATCTTCAATTTGAGTCTTTTTGCATTTTCGCCTATTTTTTCTGCCCGTCAGTACTTATGCTAAAATACTCTGGTATTTTCATCTCCCTTTGAGTATAACATACCTTGTCTTGCAGCTTTTCATCTTTCCCAAGCGTTATCATTTGTCATGCGTTCTCGCCTTTTTTCTCTCCCCGATTTTTATCAGCATCTCCCGGTGTACAAAAGGTCCAGATGACTTCATTAGTCTTTTCCTTTTCTCCTATTCTTAGCACAGCACTTTCTCTCGCCTTTTGTTGGGAACGTCTGAGAGAGAGAGAGAGAGAGAGAGAGAGAGAGAGAGAGAGACACTCTTGTTATCTCTGGCGCGCCCCCGTTTTAAAACAATATTTTATAGCACTGTTTCTTTCATATTTTTTTATTGTATGTTTTGGCGTTATTGTTTCAGCTTTCTTTAATCACTGCCGTCCGTTCCTTCTTCAGATGTTTATCATCTTCTCTCGGTGATTTCTTATCTTTAAAATTTCTCTTCTTCCTGTTAGAGAGCGTTTGCTATTGTTTTGTACCCGTTCTGTTTATTTTTAGATGTTTGGATGCGTCTGTACAGTCAGG
Source organism: Macrobrachium rosenbergii (assembly GCF_040412425.1). Taxonomy (NCBI): domain Eukaryota; kingdom Metazoa; phylum Arthropoda; class Malacostraca; order Decapoda; family Palaemonidae; genus Macrobrachium; species Macrobrachium rosenbergii. Next base: position 41,289,995 of record NC_089748.1, read on the forward strand.
CTTCAATTCTGTTTATTATTTTTATTTTATTTTTTATTTTATTTATTTTTTTTTTTTTTGCATCTCTTCTCCTATTTAGCTCAAATTCGTGTGATATCTTTCCGATTTTCATTTCTGGTGTTTGTTCATCTTCCCGATTTTCATTTCTTGTATTTGTTATCTCAGATACATGTGATACTCTTCTTATTTTTATTTATTATATATGTATTCGGATTATACAATTTGAGTCTTGAATTATATGTTTTCTTTTCTGTATACTTTTATTTATATTCTTTAATCCAGTGACTTCACTTTTTCAGCTGTGACTGTCAACCTTCCTTTTTTTTATTTTTTTTTTTTTTGTGTGACCTGATTGATTTATTTTTTCTGCACATTTTATACCTCGCTTCCTTCCTTTGCATCTTTTCTGTGTAATTTTATTTATATTCTTCAATACAGTGACTTCACTTTTTCAACTTTGTGATTGTCATTTAGCTTTTTTTTTTAGTGTGACCTGATTTACTTTTTTTTTTATTTCTGTACCTTTTATTCCTGCCTGCCTTCCTTTGCATCTTTTCTGTGTAATTTTATTTATATTCTTCAATGCAGTGACTTTACATTTCAACTATGTGATTGTCATTTGTTCTTTTTTTTTATTTTAGTGTGACCTGATTGTTTTTTTTTTTTTTTTTTTGCACCTTTTATTCCTTCCCTTCCTTGCTTCCTTCCTTCCTCTGCATCTTCTCCCAGGTGCCCCGCCCTTCACCTGGACCTCTCCGTGCCTCCCTTTTTAATGACTCCTCACCTCCCCCTACCTCCCCACCCACACAGACCCCCCCTCCGCCTTTCCCCTCACCCACACTGAAAACTAGGTCTGCCTCTTTTGTCCTTGACTACGCAATTGTAAACCTTCTCACTTCTTTCAAGGGACGTGATTCTATACACACCCTTTCCCTCCTCCCTCTCCCTCTCCCTCTGTACTCCTCCTCTCTCCTCTCTCCTCCTCCTCCTCCTCCTCCTCCTCCTCCTCCTCCTCCTCCTCCTCCTCCTCCTCCTCCAAGATGTCAGGGAACGCTGCTTGCTTTTGTTTTTTATTTTTACCTATTGTGTATTTTGTTTTTCTTTGTCTGGTCATTTCACAGAGGGCAGGGTCCCGAATTGGAAATTTGTTTGTTTGTGTGAGAGAGAGAGAGAGAGAGAGAGAGAGAGAGAGAGAGAGAGAGAAGAGAGAAAGGGGGAGTTAAGAAATGAAGTCATTAATTTCAAGGGAACATCAGTTTGGCCTGTATCTGGAATGAATGCATTATTGGATGTACGCATTTTCACGCACATGAATGTGTGTGTGTATGTACGCATGCGTTTGTGTGTGCGTTGCTTGTCCTTAGATTAATTGGTCTGTAAACGTAAAGTGATTTTAAAGGCATGTTTTGAATGCAGTTCTGTTTGTAAATAGCCTAGATGTTTAATTGTGTTTAGGAAGAGTTATTTTTTATTCCAACTGCATCTTGTGAATGTCACATGTCATTGTAATGTCTGGTAACATTAGTTTTTCTTAATATGCTGGAAATGATGTCGATGAAAATCGTATATTTCTAATGGAAAACATCAGTTGAAATGTTACTGCCTCCACCATTTATTTTTCCGAGATACGTCTTATTTTGGCCAGTTTTGAACCATGGATAACTCTTATTTCGAGTGTAATTCTTTGGTCAAAATTGTAGTTATCTTGTTTTACATAGGGGACTCCGGTATACATTAGAAAAAAATAATTTCTTACTCGTTTAAGAAATTCGAAAACATGTCTGCTTCCATTATTTCATACGTGGCCGTTGTCATTTTTTAGTTTGCTGAAAGTATACATCGGTTTGGGTGAAAATTTTCAGTCATTTTTGAAGATTTCAGAAAAGATTTGATGCGATTGATTTACGCCTGTATGTACCCATGTCATGTTTAATTTTATCAAGAAACCCGAATTAAAATCGGATGATCAATGACCTTTCGAAGCCCTCATTGAGAAATAAAGTAAAGTATACGAATATTACCTTCTAATATAGAGTCAGACGTACAAGGATCGTTTAGAAATAAAGTATACGAATATTACCTTCTAATGCAGCAAAGTCAGACCTACAAGGAAATAGGACCAAAGTGATATTATATGAATCACAAAGCCTTTGGATGCTGTGTCAAGAATTGTAAAGCAACAGCGAGACGCGAAATGACAGAATTCTGTACTTCAATCGTTTCTCGTTATCTTAACGATACATTTGATATCAGCGATAACACTTCGGCCGCCATACCGATACAGCGTTTCGCAATCAGACGTTCGGTTTGAAGCGGATCTGAGTCACCAGCCGATATATAACTATACAAAGGACCTTCATGCGAAGCAAAATAGGTCATAAAACGCTGCTGCTGCTGCTGCTGGCCGTAAGACGCAGCTCCGTTCACTGGAAAATCATCTTAGCGAGGTCTTGTTCGGAAGATAGATATAAATAAATAAATATAGATATTTCCAGGTTTAGATCGTTATGGTGGTAAAGTGTTTCTCCAGATTCATGCGTTGTTTGCATTAGAACCTCAGGTTACAGTGGTTTCCTTTTAAACCCGTTTCGTCGTTTTCACGTTTTGTTGCTCCCAGAGCCGAAAGATCTGAAAGATCTTTCTCGCATCTTTCCTCAGTATCTTTCCCTCTTCTTGTTGCTCCCAGAGCCAAGAGATCTGAAAGATCTTTCTCGCATCTTTCATCAATATCTCTCGTATCTTTCCTTTCTCTTGTTGCTCCCAGAGCCAAAAGATCTGAAAGACCTTTCTCGCATCTTTCATCAATATCTCTCGTATCTTTCCCTTCTCTTGTTGCTCGCAGAGCCAAAAGATCTTCCTCGCATCTTTCCTCAGTATCTGTGGTATCTTTCCCTCCCCTTGTTGCTCCCAGAGCCAAAGATCTGACGGATCTTTCTCTCATCTTTCCTCAGTATCCGTCGTATCTTTCCCCTCTCTTGTTGCTCCCAGAGCCAAAAGATCTTTCTCGCATCTTACCTCAGTATCTGTCATATCTTTCCCTTCTCTTGTTGCTCCCAGAGCCAAAAGATCTGAAAGATCTTTCTCGCATCTTTTCTCAGTATCCGTCACATCTTTCCCTTCTCTTGTTGCTCCCAGAGCCAAAAGATCTTTCTCGCATCTTTCCTCAATACTCTCCTCCTCCTCCTCCTCATAATACGATCTCTCGCGCTCGTCCGGCGTCTGTGCGGAACGCGGTCTGTCGTGACAGAGCGCACAGAGGGGTCAGTGTATAATGCCAGTCTGTAATGCACAGTCAATTAGTGTCCCATTTAACACCAGAGCTCCGACGGCTACACAAAGACCAACAGATGGACTTATTTCGGTAATTGCGGGTCTGCCGTGAATGCAAGCGCTTGTGTGTCAGTGGTTGCCCCCAGAGTGCTTGTCAAAGGGAGGGTTATTCTCCTGTCTCTCGACTTTCACACAGACACACACATACGCTCTGTCACACAGACAGACAGATGCCCACTGGCGCGAACGCTCTCAGGCGCAGTCACGAAATTGGAAAGGGTGTTCTTTGGAAGGAAGGGATAATGAAGAATTAGGAAGGTTAGTAAGGGATGA